>NC_072436.2:13380681-13683712 GCF_028878055.3 Symphalangus syndactylus | reverse complement strand
CAAGGGACAGGGAGGCAGACACCTGCCCTTCCCCTACAGAAGCCAGAGGGGCCCTGCTGCATGCCCCCCTGTCAGGGACCCTTCTCTTATACCTGGGGGGATTAGATACGGCCAAGGTCACCACTACAGTCTCCTGGGGTCACCTCGTTGCTGTCCCTCTCTGAATCTGTTTCCCCAGGTTTCTCCTTGATTTTTAGGAGCTTCCTGCTATTCTTCTGATGAAACCACCTTTTATTTTTGGGTTCAGGTCTTCCCTCAGCCACTTGAATGATGTTGGGTGGATGGCATGGTCTCTCTTTTTCAGTTTTGCTATCTTGTTTCTGGGTGTGGGTCTCTTTTGGTTTGGCCTTCTTGGGGCTTGTTTGGTTTCTTGAAAATATGGCTTGATGTCTTTCATAAGTTATAGGAAATTCTCAGTGGTTGCTTCTTCAATTTTGCTCTTGCCCATGGGCTCTCTCCCTCCTGGAATTCCACTTCATGCCAGCCCTTCTCACTGTGTCTGTGGGTCTCCTGTTCCTCTTCTGTTTTGTTGTTTTTTTCCTTCTTTTTTGGCCTTTGGATTCTACAGGTTTCACTCTGCATATTTTCTGCAGATCTACTTTCCAGTTTCCTAATTCTCTCTTCAGTTATGTCTAATTGCTTTAAAACTTATCCACAGAGTCCTCTATTTCAGTCAGTACATTGTTCAGTTCTGAAATTTTTATTTATATGTTCTTTTTCAAGTCTATGCATTTTTAAAGTAATTCCAACATCTGTAGCTCCTGCAGGTCTGCTGATGCTGCTGACAGATTAGGCACCAGCCATTCTACTTGTTGTCTTCCCCAACTCATTCCCACCAACCACAGTCACTCCCTGTGCTTCCTCTAGAAGCATTTTCCAACTTCTCTCTGTAGAACAGTGGAGAAGTCCCAGTTACAGATGCCACTCATCCCTCCCTGTGTGTTTTTCCCAGGACTGCAAGCAGAGCCCACTACCACTTGGCTGGCATTAGAGTCTGGTTTGACTGTGAGCTCCATGAGGGCTCCAAGGTGTGGACTGGGGGAGAATTGGAATCAGGCCCAGACAGCCCCATGGCTCCTCTGTCTCTTGGCCTCACTGAAAGGTTAGTCTTTTGGTAGCACCCCAGGAATACCTGGGAGCTGAGACATTTTGGGAGCAAGGTGAAGCCTAATTTCTCTTCCCCCTTTCTATCCTTGTCAGATCCTTTCTGTCCAAACCTCTCCTCTTAGGGGGACTGAGTGGAAATACCAGCCACCCAGTGTGCTGGGCCAGAGCTACAGAGCTACACAGGGTTTCTCTCTTCCAACCCCACCCTATCCCACCTACAGGTCCTGTTTGCTCTTCCTCTCAAACATTTCCAGAGCCCAAGCCCTTCTTACTGTTTCCCTGCAGCAATTGCGGTCTGCATCCCCCCATCCTTTCCACCTGGTGCTGGGTAAAGGGTGAAACCTCCTAAGTGCTGGCCCCGCCCCACAGCTTGGCCCCCAAACAGCAGAGGCAGTGGCTGGGCTGCAGCTGCTCCAACCCTGATCCTTCTCCAACCCTGATCCTCCTCCAGCACAGCCTGCCCCTGAGCCACAGGTGGGTGTTTGGCTCTGTGAGCGAGGGCCTGGCTTCTGCAGGATGCCCACACCACCATGCTCAGAGGCAGCAAGGACAGCCATGGCCCCAGCCCATCCTTGTGGGCTCCAGCCCTGTACCTGGGTTCCTCACTCTCGCCCACCTCCCACACTCCACCTGACATCACTGTCCCTTTTCCACAGTCTCCCTTGTGGACTTCAAGCTCCTCACAGAGATGGCTTAACCAGCTCCTCAATTGTGGTGTGACATCAAATCTCTGTAGAAAAATCCCTTCATATGTGTGCCTGTGTATGGTACATGTATGTGTGCACATGTATGAATATGTATGTATGCAATTGTATCTACATGTAATATGTACGCATGTGTATGTATTTGTACCTGTACATGCATTTGTGGATGTGTATATGCATGTGTACATGTACATGTGCATGCATGTGTGTATATATATAAAAGTATGCATATATCTGTATGTGTAGAGATATGCATGTGTGTTCATTCATGTTTGTATAAACACATATGCACCTATGTACATTTATGTGTATGTGTCCATCTATGTGTGCCTGTGTACATGCGTATGCATGCATCTATCAATGTGTGTGTTTATATGCATATGTGTGTATATGTGTGCAAGTACATACATGTGTGAGTTTCTATCTATGTACTTGTAGACATATGTGTACCTGTATATGTGCTGATACACCTATGTATATATTTGCATGTGTATAGGTACATGTGCATCCGTGTGTGTCTGTGTGTCTATGTGTGCATCTAGGCATGCACTGCATGTAGGTGTATGTGTGCATCCATGTGTGTCTGCATTTGCATATGCATATGGGCATGTAGGCCTGTGTATGCATGTGTGCAGGTGCACACGCACAGTCTCCTGGGGGCTGTGCTTCACTCACATATGCTGGTGGCTGTGCCTCCCTGTCATTTCGGTCTCAACTCCAGTGTCCTCTGCTTAGGCCTCCCGACAACCTAAAGATGCCCAGCAGTCTTGCGGTGGTCAGTCACTTCCACCAGAAGTGACTTCTCTTCTCTGCAGAGCCCGCACAGGCACCTACAATGACATCATTACTTGTTTTGTTTGTGTGCTCTGTGTGTCTCCCACCAGGGGTACCGTGGCCCCACGACCCAGCAGGGCCTGGTACTGGGAGGGGCCTGAGGCTGGCCCAGTGGGCATCTCCACTTGCCAGGGGAGATGTGTGGAGCCTTTGAGTGGTGGAGCAGTGGCTCTCGGGGCTGACCTGCCTCTGACTCGAGTCCATAGTCCCCAGACCTATGCAGTGTCAGCCTGTCTGTGCTCCTCCATGACTCAGGGCCATGCCTCTCCCCTCCATGGAGGATGCATGCGGCCTGTCAGCATCCTCTGAAATGGCTCTCCGGATGCCACTGAGACAGAAGCAATTTCCAGGCCCCCAATGAGGCTGGCACAGCTGTCTCACCCAGAAAGCATGGCCATTTGTGTCTGCTTCATTCCCGAGGGGCCTCACATTGGGAACATGGCTCCAAGCCTGGCTGGAGGAGGGAGGTGCGGGTGTGGGCTGGGCTACTGTCCCCCACCAACCCCCCTGCAGCCCCCATGGACACCCTGCTCTGCTCCCTCCTGGTGGGTTGAGAAGGCAAGTAAACACCGTGGGGGCAGCTGGAGCCTGCAGTTGGAGAGTTGGAGAGAGAAATACCTTTTCTTCCCTCCCTTCCCTGCCAGGAGGACCTCCCGGAGCCAACTGCTCCGACTCCTGAAATAAATTAGCATTCAGAGGGTCTGGCTGCTGAGATGTTGCTCTTCTGCACGGGGAAGGAATACAGAAGCACCCGTGGAAGATTACTTTGTAGAAAAGCATGAAAGCTCTGGGAAAGGGCCTTGACTCTCCCGCTGCTAATAAATTTCAGCCGGTGCAGCAAGATAATAATGGGATGAGTGCGTCTTCTGGAGTTTCAGGGACTGAAGTGGCTCCTGCTGGGCTGGGATGGGTGTGAGTCTTTGGCAGGCTGGATGCCGAGCAGCTGGGGCCAGGCATGTGCCTGGCTGGGCTGCCCTGGATGACTCCTCAGCTGCCTGGTCCTCTCTGGGTTCACAGCTCCAGTTTTAGTCTTCATCACCATTGACTTGTGTCTCAGGAACCTCCTCGGGATTTTCAACTTGCAGAGATGGCTGGTGGTGGCAGGCGCCAGCTGCCACCTTCACCCTGAAGGTGAAGGAGGCTGCTTCATTTTGAGGCTGTGTTGGACCTCAGATTGCAGCTGAGAGTGGCCTTTCCTCCCCCCATGAAGAGACTGAGATCCCTAAGTGCATTCTGGAAGGGACAGCTGCCTCCTTATCCTTCAAATGCACACCAGCCAGGAGGAGCCTGCTTTCCCTGGGGCTCCTGCTGGGCAGGATCTGCAACAAAGGGCTTTGCCACCAACGCTGTCTCCCCCTTGGTGACCTAACCCCATTGATTTCCCCCAATCTGCATCTGATGAGATGTGCACAGCGGTCAATATTCCAGCAGTCCTGCCAGTGAATGCAGAGGGAAGTGGGACGGTGAAGCCTGAACCCCCGGCCAGGACAACCAGCACATGGGCAGGTCTTGCCAGCTCATAGGAAAACTCACCCCTGTGGCTGGAGGCAGCACCCCAAACTCAGGACGGTGATGAGCAAGGGGCAGCCACAGCACAGGTTGTAGGAACCCAGTGGACCTGGCTGGATGTGTCAGTAATTCATATAGGCAGATAAGTCACCTGCAGTCCCCAGAGCTTCTCCCCAGGAGCCCACTGGCCACTGTGACCCAGGTTTCTCTGGTCACCCTGAGCGTACTTGTCCTGAGGATGGGGACAATGTTTGAATTCCCTCCTGGGGACCCACCAGATGAGCAAGTAGCTGCCACCATCTTCCTCTGAGGGCATAGGCTGGCCCCATCTCACCTCTTGTCCAGGGTCTCCGGCAGCTGCCTGCTGGAAGCCTCCTGGCCATCTGGCTTCCATCTTCAGTCTCCTGGTGCCCTGGACCCTCCTTACCACTCAGCCTTGCTGCTGCACTGAGTCACGCAGTTTGTAGCCTCAGTGCCTCCAGCTCAGTCCTGGGCAGCCAATAAATGTTCGTTGAATAACTGAGTGAATTTCTGGCTGGCAGGGACCCTACATGGCTTCCCCATCCCTATGTGCATCTTGTCACTGTTTGATCTTCTTCACCCCGGGCAGTGTTGGCCCAGGACCTCTGTGTGGGACAGGGCCTGGTTCTTTCCTCCGTTTGAAATCCTGCACATCCCTCAGAACCCTATTCAAATGTCACCTCCTCCAGGAAGCCTTCTGTGTGCCTCTAACTAAAGGTGATCCTTCCCTCCCTGGGCTCCTGGAACTTGGTGCTGTTTTGTAGCCTTTCCAGTGGCCAGAAGCTTTTCCCTGGAGCCTGGGCCTGTCCATTGATTTCTGCATCTGTCACCCTGCCTGGAGGGCAGGTGGGCAGGTCATAAGCATTCATTGCAGCAATTAAAGGAAAGCATGAGTGGGGTGATCTTGTGCTCCCTGATGGTTAAGCAGGACCCGGCTCCATCTCAGCCTCCCAGGGACCTGCCAGCAGCCCGGGGTCCTGAGAAGTGCACATGCATCCAACCAGGCGGTATGTCCTCAGCTTCCCCATTCCCTCCTTAGGCCTATCCAACTGGGATTCTGAGATCTGACCTACCCCCATCCTGCAAGGTCTGTCAAGAATGAGGACCAGCTTTCCTGGGGTCCCCGCCAGCTGGGAAGAAGCCGTCTCCAATATGCTATCTGCCTGGAAAGTGCCCCCGTGCTGAGCCCAGGTAAGCCAGGGTGCCGTCATCCCGCACATCTGGAAATGAGCTTCCCGAGGCCTGGGGGCCTGGGCCGAAGGAGGACCAGTGGCCTGTGGGCTGGCCGGATGATGGCACGCCCTCAAAATGGCAGCAGCTGGCCCGGTGACATAGCAGGAGCAAGAGCAGCTTGGTGGGGGGGAAGGGAGAATCTGCCTCGGGGCATTTGCCAAGTCAGCAGAAAGAGTGTTTGGGATCAGAGGGGAGGAGGCGGAGGGGAGCAAGTCCCCAGGCTGGCGTGTGTGCGTTGGACAGCACAGCTGCAGTTGGCTGGGGCTCGCTGCTGCACCTCTCACTCAGGTGCTCCTCCCACTCAGGTGCCCCTCCCTGCTCAGGTGCTCCTTCCTGCTTAGATGCTCTTCCCAATCAGGCTGCTCCACCCTCTCAGGTGTTCCCCCTGCTTAGATGTTCCTCCCACTCAGGTGCTCCTTGCTGCTCAGGCTGTTCCTCCCTGCTCAGGTGCTCCTTCCTTCTCAGGCTGCCAGGAGAGAATTCAGAGACATTACAGTTGTCCCTCTCTAAGCATGACAGCTGCTGCCTTTTCTTTTTTGCTAAGTAGGAATAATGGGAAATCATCCCTTGTGGCCTCATCAGGGGGTCTTTTTTTTTTTTGAGAGAAAGATGGATTTTGAAATTCCCTCAACTTCTGCCCCAGGTGGAAGGTGACCATTTACAATGACACTGCTGTGTTGATGTTTTGAAGCTAAGTCTCAAATCCGACCTGATCTCTCTGCCTCCTTTCCTTTGGGTACCCACTGCTAGTCTGTGCCTGCTGCATGCCTTTCAGAAGCAGGGGCACTGGCAGGACTGTAGGGGCCATCTCTCCATGGTCTCCTGGCCTCCAGCCTTGTCCCCCACATCATGCCCCTCACTGCACTGGGCTGGCGTGTTTAGCATGGAAACCCGCTCATGCCTCTCCCCTGTTGTAACCAGCTGCCAGTGCTCTTGGTTGCCCAGGACTATCTCTATGCTGCCAGGCACAGCTGGCAGGTTCCAGGTCTGTGGGCCAGGTCCGATTCTGCAACACCCCTGAGTGCTGGCCCTGAGTGTGCCTCCTCCTGCCTCTGTGCCTTTGCTCGCGCTGTGCCCTCTGCCTGGACTGCCCTCTCTTCTTCTCTGCCCTGGCCCATGGTGCATATCTTTTAAGACCAAGCTGAGGACTCACCTCGCCCAGGAAGCATTTCCTGAGCTTCTGGTTGGGCCAAGTGTCCGGGGGGCCTAGTCTTCCCACCCATGGCCCATCTGTCTTCATTTATCTCGTCAGCATCCTCAGGCCAAAGGCTGTTTTATCCCTCTCTGTACCACGAGCTCCTGGCACGTATCTGCTCTCCACAGAGGCTTGCCGCACTGACCCAAGGAGGCCGAGTGGAGCCGTTCTCCAGCAGTGACAGCGTGTGGCTGCGTTCCATGTTAGAGTCGCCTGTGAGGAGCGGGCACGGGAGTGGCCCACACCACGAGGCCTCCCTACGAAACGGATGCCTTGACCCAATTCACCAGGCCAGAGGTCACCCTGGGGCTTGGGCAGGAGGTGTATCAGTCAGTCCTGTTAACTGCTATGACAAGCAGTCCCCACCCCCTGCAACGTAGCACACCACATGCACGCTTGCTCTTCTCACAGTGTCCTTCACAAGAGAGGCTCAGCCATTCCTCCTCCTGTGACAGTGTCCTCTCCAAGTTGGGGATGTGGCCCCTCATCCTGGAAGAGACACCACACCTTTTCAATTCCACTCCTTTGGCTAGAACCAGACACGTATCTCCGTCCCCATGCAGTGGGGGTGGAGTGTGATATGGTCTGGCTGTGTCGCCACCCAAATCTCATCTTGAATTGTAGCTCCCACAATTCCCATGTGTTGTGGGAGGAACCCGGTGGGAGATAATTGAATCATGGGGGTGGTTTCACCCATACTGTTCTCATGGTAGAGAGTAAGTCTGATGCGATCCGGTGGTTTTATGAGGGGAAACCTCTTTTGCTTGGCTCTCATTCTCTCTCTGTCTTTTTTTTTTGAAATGGAGTTTTGCTTTTGTTGCCCAGGCTGGAGTGCAATGGCATGACCTCACTGCAACCTCTGCCTCCTAGGTTCAAGCGATTCTCTCGCCTCAGCCTCCTGAGTAGCTGGGACTACAGGCGTCCGCCACCACACGTGGCTAATTTTTTTGTATTTTTAGTAGAGATGGGCTTTCACCATGTTGACCAGGCTGGTCTCGAACTCCCAACCTCAGGTGACTTACCCGTCTCAGCCTCCCAAAGTGCTGGGATTACAGGCGTGAGCCACCACACCCAGCCTCATTCTGTCTTTTCTGCCACCATGTAAAACGTGTTTGTCACCTTCCACCATGATTGTGATGCCTCCCCGGCTACGTGGAACTTTGAGTCCACTAAACTTATTTTTCTTTATAAAGTACCTGGCCTTGGCTATGTCTTTATCAGCAGCATGAAAGCGGACTAATATGGGTGGGGAGTGCAGTTCCCCCTGGTTACCCACCTTGGGGGCTAGGGAGCCCCATATCTTTTGGGGCCAGCTTGTTGTCCCTGCCACAGGGGTTTGGGACCAGCTATGTGGCCTTGTGCACATTACCTGCTAGCTCTGTGCCCTGAATTTCCTGACCTTTAAATGGACACGATACACTTCCTGTGGAGATTAGCGTGCTCTCATCAGTAAAGAGCCTCTCGCGGCCAGGCACCTGTTACCTATTCAGCCTTTGGTAGTTACTCTGATCTGCAGTGATGAGAGCTCCTGGGGATGTCATTTGGATAAAGCAGCAGCAATGGCCCCCTGCACTGCTGACCCTCCAGTCCCTTGTCCTGGAGAAAGCTTCCTTTTACTACCATTTATTTTTTCTTTTTCTTTTTTTTTGAGATGGAGTCCTACTCTGTCACCCAGGCTGGAGCACAGTGGCACGATCTCAGCTCACTGCAACCTCCGCCTCCTGGATTCAAGTGATTCTCCTGCCTCAGCCTCCTGAGTAGCTGGGATTAAAGGTGTGCACCACCACACCTGGATGATTTTTATTTTATTTTATTAATATTATTTTTAGTAGAGATGGGGTTTTGCCATGTTGGCCAGGCTGGTCTCGAACTCTTGACCTCAGGTGATCTACTCGTCTTGGCCTTCCAAAGTGCTGGGATTATAGGCATGAGCCACTGCACCCGGCCCTTTTCCTACCATTTCTGAAGTCTGGGGCTGGCAGCCAGAGCCTTCACGTGAGCCAATGTTGGCCTGGTGCACACACTTGGCGCGGATCCTGTGGGGCTGTGGAGCAGCCGCTTTTTATGCCCATGCAACTGTGCAGAGTCCTCAAATAACACATCCCAAAGCCTGTCAGAGCCAGAGGCACAAGGCCCCACTTACACTTGGGCAAAGAGAGGTCAGGGGTCTTGCCCAAGTCACTGGCAAAGTCGCAGCTCAGACCCCAGCGTCGGTTTCCAGGCCCCTCCTCTCTGCTCTGCTCCTCTCCAGGCCCCTCCCAGGTAAGGAGATTTCGCGCAGCTCCGGCCCCACCCCATCTCGGTGAGATGATAAAAGTTTGTGTAGAATGTGTCCCGTGTGCTCTTCTGGCAAAAGCTATTGGAAAATGACAAGTAAGAGAGATAAAAAGGGGATATAAAAGGGACATAAAAATTCTGCTAGAGTCTCGAGAGCTCAGGACAAATCTTGCTTCTCCTTGCCGATTTAAAGAGAGTGAAACAGAGATTTGGTGGGCAGGTGCGGGGCTTGCACAGGGCCCTGTCTAACCTGATGTTTGTTCACCTGAAAACTCAAATATCTGAATCTGAATGCCAGATCAAGGAGTGTCAGGATTTCCCAGCCAAAAGATAGAAGCAACCCCAGTGGTCACAGATGAATGGTTAAACAAACTATGATCTTTCCAGAAAATAATAGAATTCAGCCTTAAAAATGGAAGGAAATTCTGACATGTGCTCTAATGTGGATGAACCCTGAGGGCATTATGCTGAGTGAAATAAGCCAGTCACAAAAGGACAAATCCTGCGTGATTCCACTTATAGAAGGTCCCTCCTTGTGGACAGAGGAGAACAGCGGTCTCCAGGGACTGGGGGGAGGAGGGAGTGAGTGGTGTCATCTAATGGGGACAGAGTTTTAGTTTGGGAAGATGGAAGAGTTCTATGGGCAGGTGGTGCCATTGAACCGTGCACTTAGAAATGGTGAGAATAGGCCGGGTGCGGTGGCTTACGCCTATAATCCCAGCACTTTGGGAGGCCGAGGCAGGCGGATCACCTGAGGTCAGGAGTTCGAGATCAGCCTGGCCAACATGGTGAAACCCTGTCTCTACTAAAAATACAAAAATTAGCCAGGCATGGTGGCACGTGCCTGTAATCCCAGCTACTCAGGAGGTTGAGGCAGGAGAATTGCTTGAATCTGGAAGGCGGAGGTTACAGTGAGCTGAGATTGCACTACTGCCCTCTAGCCTGGGCAACAGAGTGAGGCTCCATCTCAAAAAAAAAAAAAAAGGTAAGTGGTAAATTTAACGTTGTGTGTGTTTTACCACACTTAAAGCAGAGTATTCCCAACCATTCTGTGCCTTTCCCATCCTTTCTCCTACCCGAGCAGAGGTGTTTCCAGTAGTGCAGCAACCCCAAAGACAAACACGGAGGCTTTTTGGGGCTGGTGAGGGCTGCTCGTCGGGACCTGCCTTCCTTGGTAGTCAGCGTCTTTCCTTCCGCCCCGGTCCTTTCTGGATTTCAAGTTTCACGCCTTGGTTCTCTCCCAGGCTTTATACTCGACATGAAGATTGGGCTTCAAGGGAATTTTGTGTTGTCCTACGTAAATTCAAACTTACAAAAGATCTTTGGGGGAATGATTGGCCAATATTATCACATCACCCCACCCCTGCCCCCCCAAGATTTACTGCATTATTAACTTCTAGTAGGATAACTTCCAATGCAATTTAATATGAACTGTGTCCATGCACAGCAACTCAACTTTCCTTGTTGGCTGAGGGTCAGGGGGGCCAAATACATCCTTGATTGACTGCAAGTTACACACAAGTAGTATTCTGTCTGCAGATAAAACTAGAGCTGTGTCAATATTTTGGGAGGTCTGGGCAAAGTGGCAAACAAAGAGGAACAGGTATGTGGGGGGCATAAGGTGTTTGCAGAATTTTCTCTGGGGGAAACACCCCAGGATGTTTGCATCTCAGAAGTCCTTGGCAAGGTCAGACCCCCCTACAAAGGACTTGGGAGGAGAACAGCCTCAGCCCAGGATGACTTCATTGTGGAGACAGAAACGAATTCTTCTTTAAGTGGGAAGAAGCTCTTTAGCTGCATTAAGAGTCTGAAATCTGATGAAAAGGCGAATAGATTCATTCTTCCTGGCATCAGTCACCTGGGACTTCATCAGACTCAAACCGATTAGGAAAATTCACATTGAAAGCATCATTTATAATGGACCCAAATCATAGAAAACATTTGGCTTGAAGGAAGGTAGAAATAGCATTTCTACCTAAGCCATAATCTTTCACCATCTCCCCTTCCTCCTTTGCGGTGTTGACAGCCATGTCTCCTCCCTAAGACTAATCATTAGACTAATTAGTGGCTAATCAATGTTTAATTAAAACCTAGCCATTAATTATAGGAAGCGCCAGGGTAACCAGGGAATAAAACGTGGTTGCAGGAGGGATCAGATTTCCTTAAATTTGGCTGATGACTTAAGCAGCGACGTTTCCTTCCTGTGTTTGTCATTCCTTGTTTGTACTTTGGTGTGGGAGGGTCTGGAGGTCTGGAGAGGGGAGAAGAGAGACAGTGAACAGCTGGCTGGATTGCTCTGAGATTTCAGCTTCAGGCCTGTTACCTGGTTTTCTCAGCCACTCCACAGACGCCTTCCCCATGATTCTGCTGTTTCTCTTCCCATGCCACAAATTTAATCTATTTTTCCTCTACAAATTCTTTATTGGGTTTCTACATAATTGCATTTAGACTAACACCCAGACTTGTTACCATGAACTTCAGGGTTCTGGATTGATGGTTCTTAACCCCTACTGTGTGTTAGAATCACCAACAGACAGTAAAAAGATTCTAATACAAGGACAGACAAATAGACTAATGACAGCAGAGAGCCCAGGCACGGCACCAGCACATGAGTGTGTATATGACTGGCACATGACAAAGGTGGTCCCGTTAAGGAGGGCATGGCAGATCTTTGCAACCTGTGGGTCCAGCAACCTATGGTGCTGGATCCATCAAATAGCCACCTTAGAATAAACAGGAAATGGCCAGGCGCAGTGGCTCATGCCTGTAATCCCAGCACTTTGGGAGGCTGAGGCAGGCAGATCATGAGGTCAGGAGATCGAGACCATCCTGGCTAAGATGGTGAAACCCTGTCTCTACTAGAAATACAAAAAATTAGCCAGGTGTGGTGGCGGGTGCCTGTAGTCCCAGCTACTCAGGAGGCTGAGGCAGGAGAATGGTGTGAACCCAGGAGGCAGAGCTTGCAGTGAGCAGAGATCATACCACTGCACTCCAGCCTGGGCAACAGAGTGAGACTCCATCTCAAAAAAAAAAAAAAAAAAAAGAATAAACAGGAAGCTTGATCCCTACCTCACACTGTACCAAAAGAAAATCTGTCTTCTAGAAGATAACACAGAAGATGTAGAATATCTTCATGATTCAAAGAATATTAACCACAAGGGGAAATATTAACAAATCAGAGTATATTAAGAATAAGAGCAATGGACACAATCAAAGGGTACAATTAAGAGAGCGAAAAGGCAAGGACCAAGTGGAAGAAGATATTGGCAACATATGTCACCAAAAAAGGGCTCACAGAAAAATGGGAAAAAGACTTGAACAAGCACTTCAAGTGCTTTACTAGTCATCAGGTAGAACCAGATATGGCCATCTAGGCACTGGAATGGCTACAGTGAATAGGTTGCCAGTCCTAAGGGTTGCTAGAAATATAGAATGATTGGGGCATCCCTATATTGCTGGTAGGAATGTAAATGGGAACAATCACTTTGGAAAACTGTTTAGCAGAATCTACTAAAACCGAACATACACCTGCCTCAGAACCCAGCTACTCTATCCCTAGATATCGCCTGCCGGAAATGCATGTCCAGATGCACTGAAATGTGTGCACGAGTGTGACCAGAGCAGCACTGTTTTTCACAACTTCAAGTTTGAAGTAACCCAGGCCAAGCAACACAGTAGTGTGGCCAAACAAATTATGAAATCATACAATTATGATTCTAAACAGAACTACACTCTATGAACACTAAACACTAAACAGCACATCTACACTCCATGAACCTCACCAAATAGGGTAGAATCAAAGAATCCAGGCATTCCACTCGTGAAGTTCAGAAATGGGCAAGAGGGAAATCTTTTTTTTTTTTTAACCTTTTTTTAAAAAAATCTTCAACTTTTAAGTTCATGGGTACATGTGCAGGATATGTAGGTTTGTTACATAGGTAGATGTGTGCTGTGGTAGTTTGCTGCACAGCTCAGCCCATCACCTAAGTATTAAGCCCAGAATCCATTAGCTATTCTTCCTGATGCTCTCCCTCCCCCTGCCCAACAGGCCTCAGTGTGTGTTATTCCCTCAGCCATGTGTCCGTGTGTTCTCATCATTGAGCTCCCACTTATAAGTAAGAACATGTTGTGTTTCGTTTTCTGTTCCTGTGTTAGTTTACTGAGGATAACGGCTTCCAGCTCCATCCATATCCCAGCAAAAGACATGTTCTCATTCCTTTTTATGGCTGCATAATATTCCATGGTATATATGTATCATGTTTTCTTTTTCCAATCTATGATTGATGGGCATTTGGGTTAATTCCATGTCTTTGCAATTGTGAATAGAACTGCAGTGAACATACACGTGCATGTATCTTTATAATAGAATGATTTATATTCCTTTGGGTATATACTCAGTAATGGGATTACGGGGTCAACTGGTATTTCTGCCTCTAGATCTTTGAGGAATCACCACATTGTCTTCCACAATGGTTGAACTTATTTACACTCCCACCAACAGGGTAAAAACATTCGTTTTCCTCCACAACCTCGCCAGCATCTGTTGTTTCTTGACTTTAATAATCGCCATTCTGACTGGTGTGAGAAGGTGTCTTGTTGTGGTTTTGATTTGCATTTCTCTAACGTTCAGTGATGTTGAGCTTTTTTTCATATGCTTCTTGGCCACATGTATGTCTTCTTTTGAGATGTGTCGGTTCATATCCTTTGCCTACTTTTAATGGGGTTGATTTTTTCTTGTAAATGTGTTTAAGTTCCTTTTAGACTCTGGCTATCAGACCTTTGTCAGATGGATAGACAGCAAATTTTTCTCCCATTCTGTAGGTTGTGTGTTCACTCGGATGATAGTTTGTTTTGCTGTGCAGAGCTCTTTAATTAGATCCCATTTGTCAATTTTTGTTTATGTTGCGATTGCTTTTGGCGTTTTTGTCATAAAACCTTTGCCCATGCCTATGTCCTGAATGGTATTGCCTAGATTTTTGATTTTTGATTTTTTTTTTTTTTTTAGATGAAATCTCATTCTGTCACCCAGGCTGGAGTGCAGTGGTGTTATCTTGGCTTACTGCAACCTCCACCTCCCAGGGTCAAGTGATTCTCCTGCCTCAGCCTCCTGAGTAGCTGGGATTACAGGCACCCACCACCATGCCCTGTTCATTTTTATATTTTTAGTAGAGATGGGGTTTCACCATGTTGGCCAGGCTGTTCTTGAACTCCTGACCTCACATGATCCGCCAGCCTCAGCCTCCCAAAGTGCTGGGATTACAGGCTTGAGCCACTGTACTCAGCGTAGATTTTGATGGAAATCTTGATAGTGGTTCCCCTTAGGGAGGAGAAAGGTGGGAGGCTTGGGGGAAGGGGAGGGAAGAGGGGCCCTCTGGGGATCTGTGTATTCTATTTCTCCATCTCAGTGGTGGGTGCCTGGATTGTCCACTCTGACTATTCATTGAGCCTACGTTAATGATTTGTGTACTTTTGAGCATATGTATTATTTTCTTAAAGCAGTAACAAATATAAAGTCTGATCCCAGGCCAGAATCACTGGATCAGAGTCTCTGGGGAGTGGGGAGGGTCCAGCATGGGAGGTTTCATGGCGTCTGGGGTGTGGCTCTGATGTATGTCGGGGTCACCACCTGCCCTGGCCTATGCACAGCCCTCCCTTCTTCCCACTCTCGCTCCCTGCCTATCTCCTTGACCTTTCTGTTCCTTGAACTTGCCAGGTGCTTTCCCGCCCCAGTCTTTTGCACCTGCTGTTCTCTGGGCTCTGAGTGCTCTTTCCTAGTTGGATCCAACTCACCCCCTTAAAGCAACCTTCCCTGCCCTATCTATCCAAAACAGGCCCCTTGCCCCAGATACCCTCTGGTACATCATCCTGTTTATTTCATTTATTATTCTAGAGACAATGCCCGTGTTCATCAAATTCTATTTCTTTTTCCAGGAAGATTTAAAGGAGGACTCTATTTTCCAGTCTCCCTTGCAGTGAGGTCAGGGTTAGGGGGTTGTAGACGGAAGTAATGCCTTCCACTTCCAGATGTCGTCATGGGCCCCTACGTGGTCCACACTCCCTGTTCCTGTGCAGTGACCATGGCGGCCACTCACGTCAGTAGGAAGGGCTCAGGGATGTGAGGAGCCTGGGTCTTGGTGTGACCACTAGGAGGAGCATTGCCAAGAAGAGCTGCCCAGACCACACTTGACTGTGACATAAACAAGAAACAAACCTTTCCACAAACCCATGAGATGTGAGTGTGTTTTCTACTGCAGCAGAACCTACACTATCCCAGTGCAGGAAGCGCTCATTGCAAATGGAGGTTATCTTGTTGAGTAAGTGACTTGCCTGTAGGATTCCTGTCTGTGTCTTTGTCTAGAGTACAAGCTCTTGTTTCTGTGTTTTCAGGGCCGATGAATGAGCACGTGCCTGGCACACAGTAGGGGCTCAGCAAAATTCTCCTCAGGCGATGACGGTGCAGCACTCGGTGCTGTGCCAAGGGGATGATGGAGGCAGAGATACTGGCCTCAGGGGAGGAGGCAGTGGGATGGAGAGGGACCATTTGCATCTTAGCTCTGCACAAGCGACAGCTTCACTGTTCTGAGCTGCAGTTTCTCCATTAGTAATCAGTGCCTATTCCAGGCAGGCAGGGTACTGGCCACGGTGATGGGTAGAATTATCCATGGGTGCAGGTGTGATGGAGTGCACATGCAGGGAGAGAGGGAGAGAGGGAGAGAGGGAGGGGCGGAGGAGGAGGAGACAGGGAGGTAGAGAGGGAGAGAGATCGGGGGAGAGAGGGAGAGAGGGAGGGGTGGAGGAGGAGGAGACAGGGAGGGAGAGAGGGAGGGGTGGAGGGGGAGGAGACAGGGAGGGAGAGAGAGATGGGGGAGAGGGAAGGGTAGAGGAGGAGGAGACAGGGAGGGAGAGAGAAATGGAGGAGGGGACCATTTCACTTGGTTAAATTAGGAAATGGGGAACAGAGTGACTCCATGCTTCCTTCTAAGTCATCCTCTGTTTTCTTTCTTTTATGGGCACTGCAAGTCCTTCCCTTTTATAGTAGCAAATTCTCCTGGACTTAAAAAATCCATGAGTAAAGTAAGTCCTGTGCTGCCTGTGTTGGGGCCACTGAAACTCAAGGGCCTCATTTGTCATTCTTACAGAAGAACAGCCTGTTCTCAGCCCGTGTCTCTCTCTCCACTAAAGCGAGCTTGGGGTCGTGTCGTCTTAAGGGACTCTGTCCTGAAGATGCCCTCTGTGTCTCCAGGAGGGCCCAGGGCCATACTTGGCCTTCTACTTGGTGTTACTCTGATGCGTTTGCCTGAGAGAGCTTAAACCTTCTTTAAAAATGGAGGGAAGCATCCGTGTTCATTGCTTGGCAGATGCCTGGGACCTGCATTGTAACCTCTGCATTCTTTCCTGTAGTTTAAGGCTGATTTTTGTAGTGACCCACTGCATTTCACAGCAGAAGCCTGTTGGGTGCTCTAGGTGTCCAGCTCTGTTCTTCTTTTTTGAGACAGAGTCTTGCTCTGTTATCCAGGCTGGAGTGCAACGGCACGATCTTGGCTCACTGCAACCTCTGCCTCCCAGGTTCAAGCGATTCTCCTGCCTCAGCCTCCTGAGTAGCTGGGACTATAGTTGCCTGCCACCATGCTTGGCTAATTGTTGTATTTTTAGTAGAGACAGGGTTTTGCCATGTTGGCCAGGCTGGTCTTGAACTCCTGACCTCAGGTGATCCACCTGCCTTGGCCTCCTAAAGTGCTGGGATTACAGGCGTGAGCCACTGTGCCCAGCCCCAGTTCTGTTCTTTATGCTCACTTCTAGAATCCAGCCTTAGAGTTGATGTGTGTGGCTGGGATGTTGATAACATGCTAGGAGTGTGTGGGGGTGGGGTGGGGGACTTGGATGCTTAAATACCTGCTGCAATCTCCCCCTTAGCTGGTAGGACAGGCCACTGAGGATCAGCTCAGAGGAGAAGGCTTCCATTTGCCGTGTGGCTGCTTCCTCCCCATCCTCTCCCTTCTCTCCTTCCTCCCCTTCCTCCTCATTCTTCTCCTCTTCCATGGTGCAGTGGGGGAGCCACTGAAGGGCTTAGGGCAGAAGGTGACATGGTCAGATCTGCCTTCTGAAAAGGCCCTCCTACCTGCTGTGTGGAGACCCTGTTGGAACAGGGCAGAGGGAGTGGATGCAACAGGAACAGAGGTCAGCAAACTACGACCCACAGCCAAATCCGGCCTACTGCCTGTTTTTGTCTATTTTCCTTCCTTCCTGTTTTTCTCTTTTCCTTCCTTCCTTCCTTCCTTCCTTTCCTTCCTTTGCTTCCCTCCCTCCCTTCTTTTCTCTTTTCTTTCTCTCTTTCTTTCTTTCTTTCTTTCTTTCTTTCTTTCTTTCTTTCTTTCTTTCTCTCTCTCTCTCTCTCTCTCTCTCTCTCTCTTTCTTTCCTTTCTTTCTTCCTTTCTTTGTCTTTCTTCTCTTCCTTTCTTGTCTCACTCTGTCACCCAGGCTGAAGTGCAGTGGTGTGATCTTGGCTCACTGCAACCTCCGCCTCCCAGGTTCAACCGATTCTCCTGTCTCAGCCTCCCGAATAGCTGCGATTACAGGCACACGCCACCATGTCCGGCTAATTTTTGTATTTTTAGTAGAGATGGGGTTTCACCATGTTGGCCAGGCTAGTCTTGAACGCCTGACCTCAAGTTATCTGCCCACCTCCACCTTCCAAAGTGCTGGGATTACAGGTGTGAGCCACCGTGCCCGGCCTTGTCCATAGAGTTTCATTGGCACACAGCCACACCCATTAATGTGTGCATGGCCAATGGCTGCTTTGGAGACAAGGGTAGAGTGGAGGAGTTGCAGGAGAGACGATCTGACCAGAAATGCAGAACAGATTCACCTCCTGACCTTTGACAGCAAGTTTGCCAGCCCCTGGGTTGAAAAGCTGCCTTCCTTTGGGCTGTTCAAAGAGCAGAGCTGTGACAAGGACGTGGGTTCAGGTGGTTTGCTTGAGATTGATCTCAGAAGCAAGAGTGCGGGGGGCGCAGTGAGCAGGGAGCGGGAGCCCAGCCTAAAGCTTCCCTCGGGGTCCCTGCCGAAGTCTCTGGGGCCATTCTGAGAGGCCTGCAAGAAGGTAGAGAATGGCATCCAGAGGTTTAGGGGGCTGAGGTAAGCAGGACTAGGGGCTGGATGGGTCAGGCAGGTCGGGGAGTGGGAAGGTTGAGAATGTCTCCCACGAGTGACTGGTGTGGGGCTGGGGTGAGGAGGCATTGGCTAAGTCAGGAGTATTGGTGGACACCCCATACTGAGGGACGACTTTGAGTTCAGATTTGGACATCCCTTGACCACACTGACTGTTCCAGAACCTTCCTTATAGAGAGATCACGGGCCACGCCTGCTTTCTACCTCATAACAGTCTCAGTGACTCTGGGGCTGTACTTCATCCTCACAAATGGGTGTTTTGGAAGCAAAAGGCACAGCCAGTCCCTGTTAGGGTCAGTAAAGGCCACCAATGGCCTCCTGCCGGCTCAGGTCAAGTTTTGCTGCCAAATGAGTTTTAGTGCCAAAATTAGAAGGTAAAACTTTAGGCTTTCAGAGCTTTTGGAATTTTTGAATTTAGGATAAAGTGTTTGGACACATAGTCATAGCTTACATTGGTTGGGGACTTTCTATGTGACAGTCACTGCAATTTTTATGCATTATTTCATTGAGTCCTATAGATGGCTCTAGGAGGTGGGCACATGGTTATTCCCCTGGGCACACAGCTCCAAGGTCACCTGGTTGGGGAGTCCAGGAACTGAGACATGAACCTAGGGCCTGGCCACCGTCAGTGATTTCCCTGTCTCCCGCTTTTTCCCCCTGTGGACTTAGGTCAGACCTGTGCCCTCTTCATGCTGGTCTGGGTGCAGGGCTTTTCCTGTGGCCCTAGGGACCAGTACAGGACATGGAATAGCATTCAGCAGGGTGGACTGATCTGAGCTTCCACCTGACATTTAACTCACGGCCTGGTGTGTTCATCCACGTGGGTGCTTTCCCTTCCAACAGCCTCGTCGGGAAGCTAAGCCTCAGACTCGTGCTAATGGCATGGTCCAATCGCTTTGGAACTCTCCTCTAGAATCCCATTCAGACTGTACAGTTTATTCTGTTTCCTGTCCTTCCACGGAGTCAGATCTTAGTCCTTAGAGGGTAGGATTGCTTTGTGGAAGCAGCCAGGAGGCATTTTTGCATAATGTTGCTTCAGAGAGAGGGAGAGGCCCATAAAGCGATGAGACCCGTTTTCTCCTTGCGGCTTTTACGTTGGCTCTGAAGGCCACCTCTCAAAGTGGAATTCCCAGTTGTTCCAAATGAGATAGCATTTAAAAATACGGGCCCTCCACTGCAAGGTGCTAGAACGATTATGGAGAACAAAATTCTGCTACCTGGGTAAGTACAGTTCTTTTTGTTTGGAAATCAGGTCATCTTATTAAAGTTAGAGCTCCTTAATAGGGACTCCTTCCCTTACACTGAGGGGCTTGTACCTGGGGGCAGTTGGTGCCCATGTCTATTTGAATTCTCCAGCTGGGCCATAGACTTTTTGATCTGTAGAGTTTTCAATGTCTTCAGAAAAGGATCAGGGATATGGGCTGAGTCTTTTAGACATGCCCCAACCAAGGTAACCTTTTCTAACGCTTCTTTCATCTGCTTAGGTGTGTCTGGAACTCATTTTCCAGCGTCTTCCCTTTCCCTGCTCCCTGCCCCCAGTGCCAGACCACCTGCCCTAAAAAAGTCTTCCCACTGTGAAAAAATTCTTTGGAGGGTGGTCTAGAGGGGCTCAGGGGCTGGAGAGTCAGAAAGCTGGTCAGAGACTGGCTGTGCTGGTTGTTACCTGCCTGTCTTGGGGTAAACACAGCCTCTCTGGTGCTCGATTTACCAGTCTGTGCAATGAATGAGTGGCTTGGACCAGAAAACTGGAAGGCCTTTACAAGCTGTATACGTCCACAATTCCCTCTTTCTTTTATGCCCTTGTTTATCCTTTTGGCAAAACTGCTTGCTTTAGATAATCTACTTTGTGGAGACGAAAAAAAAAGTGCAGTATTTCTTTCAAAATCATACTGTTCAGGTGGTTTTCTTCATTTATACAAACCACACAACTTGTATGAATTGGTGAGGCTTTCTAGTGCAGGTGTCCTGACATTTTATTTTTATGATTTTTTAAAAAAGCTGAATTAACTTTTTTTTTTTTTTTTGGTAGTAGAGACAGGGTTCTACTATGTTGCCTAGGCTGGCCTCAAACTCCTGGTCTCAAGCAAGACTCCCACCTCAGCCTCCCAAAGTGCTGGGAATCCAGCTAAGTTAAAAAAAACAAAACAAAACACGATATGCAAATAGTTTTAAAATTGAAATTGTGCTTCCAAATTTATAATAAACACCAGCATTCTCTTTCCCCCTTCCTACTTCTGCCTATTCTTCTATTGCTGTTTCTTCCAGAATTAACCTCTGCATTTCTGAACATTGCTTATACACTCGAATCTATCGATTCATTATTTTTGCACTTCGTCTTTAAGCTTTCTTTTACGGTAGATCAGGTTTTTATCTCACTTACACCTAAACAATGAAATCTCAATCTTCATTAAATCTACATTAAGGTTTTTCTTTCTATAACAATCATAACTGTAACATTTTTCTTTTTTGTTGTACAACTTTCTGTTTATCCTGGAGTTAATAATGGCTTAGGGTTTTATAAACCTTCCAACATGCCTTTTCATACAACCTTCCATGTAGTCAACAAATCTTATCCCTCTTTTCTGCCTGGGGAAGTTGTCCTGGGGCCCTTGGACATGTACCCCGGCACTCACAGGCTGCTGTTCAGGCAGCTGCAGGGCTCTTGTCCAGGACTTTTCTTTGCTCACTCCTGTGCCAAAGTGCATGTTCCTGGATCTAGCAGCTTTATCTTTTTGTTTACTGCTTGGCCTTAGTGGAGCACATTCTCTCATAACATCCTAAGCCTCTTTATTCTGTTCTCATGTTCAGTGAATGGTCTGCTTGAGTACAGAATCCTGGGTTTGAAATTATTTTTACCTAGAATTTCGAAGGCATTTTTTTCCCACTAAATTCTGATTTCCATGCTGCTGTAGAAAATTGTGATGACATTCAGATTTTGATCCTATTATATGACCCGATTTTCTTCTCTCTGGAAGCTTTTATCCTTGGTGTTCTGAAATGTCATAAAGGTGTGCCTATAGTTTTTATTGTTTGGATACTTGGAATGGTCTTAAATCTGAAGACTTAATGCCTTTCAGTTCTGGGGACATTTGTGGTATTATTTCTTTCATAATTTTATTCCCTTAATTTTCTCTGTTCTCTCTGGAACTTCTGTTTGTCATATGCTGGACCTCCTGGCTTCATTACCTAACTCATCAGTTAAAACAAACAAAAAACTACTCTACATTTCTTTGCCTTTTTGTCCTGCTTCCTGGGAAATGTTCCCAACCTTTCTTTTTCCTTTTCCCTCTTTCCCCTTTCTCCTTTCCTTTCTTTCCTCTCTTTCTTTCCCCCCTCCCCTTCCCCCCTTCCCTCCCCTCTCCTCCCCTTTCCTTTCCTTTCTTCTGTACCTATCTCCCTCTCTCTTTCTCTTGTTCTCTCTCTCTCTCTCTTTCCAGACAGGATCTTGCTCTGTCACCCAGGCTGGAGTGCACTGGTACAATCATAACTCACTGCAGCCTCGACCTCCTGGGCTCAAGCATCAATTTTATTTTCTAACACTTCTATTGACCCCAGCTTATGTTATTATATTTAACTTCCAAACATTCTTGTTCTCTATTTCTTCTTGTTTCATGGCTGTAGCATCTTTTCTCATCTCTGTGACAATATTAATGGATGCTTTGAGGTTTTCTTCTCTTTGTAAAGTGTACACTTGTACTAGTTATCTATTGCTATGTCACAAATTATCCCCAAACACAATGGCTTAAAACAGCAGATGGCTTTTATCTCACAGTTTCCATGGGCAGGGATCTGGTTGGGCTTAGCTGGGTGGTTCTGGCTTGGGGCGTGTCATGAATTTGCAGTCAATATTGTTGGCCAGGGCTGGGGTCATCTAAGGCGTGACTGGGGATGAAGGATCTGCTCCCAAGCTCAGCCACTTGGTTGCTGGCAGGAGCTGCAGTTCTTCAGCACGTGAGCCTCTCCATATGGCTGCTTGACATGGCAGGTGGCTTCCCTCAAAGCCAGTGATTGGGGGTGGTGGAGGGGGAGAGCAAGAGAGAAAGAGAGAGAGAGAGGAAGAAGACAGAGAGAAAGAAAGAGAGGAGAGGGAGAAGGATGGACAGGGAGAGGGAGGGGGAGAGAGAGAGAAAGGCAGAGAGAGGAGAGAGGGAGGGAAAGAGAGACAGGGAGGGAGGGGGGAGGAGGAGGGAGGGAGGGAGACAAAGAGGTAGGGGGAGAGAAAGAGAGAGAGAGGAAAGGGGGCAAGAGAGAAAGGGAGAAAGGGAGAGGACAAACCAAGATGGAAGCTGCAGCATCTTCTGTAGCTTAATCTCGGAAATGCCATGTCACCAGTCACATTGCATGCCACACTCCATCGGTCACAGAGACCAACCTGGAACAGTGGGAGGGGACGGCCCGGGAGTGTCACCACCAGAAGGTAGCCATTTTGGAGTCTGGCACCACAGAACGCGATCCGCATCTTCCCCTGTCTGTTGTTGTGGTTGCTGTTGTCCACTGGAGACTTTTCTCGACTCTCTGGCGCTGTCTGTTTTTCCCCTCATGCTTAAGACCTGCAGCATCGAGCAGATGGCCAGGAGCTCACAGACCCTCTCTATCTAGGTTCCTCCAGAAGCCGACCCTGAGCCAAGGCTTGGGGGAAAACAGTTTATTGGGGAGGTGGAGGAAGCCCTGGTAGGGGAAGCGGGCACGTGGGCCCTGGAAGGGAAGGCTGCCAAGAAGGGGTGCATCACCAAACCGGCGACTTGGTGACTCAATCCTGCAGTGCGTGTGTTTGGAACTCAACCCTGCAGGGATGTCTGAGGAACACTGCAGAATGCACACCTGGAATCCCCTGCCTGGAGGGCGCTGGTGGAGCTGGGGTGTTTATGCCCCACCTCAGTCGAGTCCCGGGTGCAGGGCTCTTGGAGAGGCCGAGGGTAAAGGCCAGGACCCTGCCACCCCCACGAGAGGCAGAGCCATCTTCTGAGGTTTTAGGAGAAGCTTCAGGCATGGAGAGGCTGGTGCCACCCTGGAGCCTGCAGGGCGCTTGGAGATGCCGGGGACTGGTGGGTGCTGACGTCGATGGCAGTCTTCCCTTGGGGGCCATGGGTGGACAGCTGCCTTTCTACTATGACTCCCAAGTGTCAGTGTATTTATAGGTCTGTTCTCTGGGGAGCTTTAGTCTCTCCAGAAATGCATCCTCTGATCTCCTGCCTGGGGTGGGTCCTGGGTTCTGGAGCGGGCAGTGGAGGGGCTGGAGACTTCCGTTTAATACTCCTTCAGTACTGTGCTTGTCCCCCGCTCTGTGAGCCTGGCATCCCTGAGCCTCAGGTCTCTGGTTCACTTCCTAGTGGAAATGCGCCTCAGGGGGTGGCAGAGTGGCGTGGCTGCAATGAGGCTGGCGGGGTGCAGAATCCTCATGAGAACCCCCAGTGCCTTGGCCTCCCCTGGGCCTTTAAAGTACCCAGGGCCTCTGCTTTCCCTGAGTTTTGGAGGTTTTTTAGGGCAAATCAACTTGCTTGCCATCAGCAGCCCCGTCCCTGGCCCACCCCACAGGTCCCTAGCTCTGCCCTTCTCCCTCGGCCCGGGCATCCAGCATTTCTCTCTAATTCATTCTGTTTCTGCTTCTTATCTGTCTTGGGTGATTGGAGACAGAAAGGAGTAGAAAAATTGAATCCCCCCAATTTAGATGGGGATAATTCACCATCAGTTGTTGGGAACTTCCAGCAAAGCTTTCCCTAGAAACACTGTTTTTATGATGAGAGGTCCTTGCACAGGCACTGATACGGTTTGGATCTGTGTCTCTGCCCAAATCTCATGTTGAAATATAATCCCCAATGTTGGAGGTGGGGCCTGGTGGGATGTGATTGGACCAGGGGGCCGGTTTCTCATGAATGGGTTAGCACCCACCCTTTGGTACTGTCTTCCTGATAGTGAGTGAGTTACTGTGAGATCTGGTTGTTTAAAGTGAGTAGCGCCTCCCTCCCTGCTTGTTCCTGCTCCACCACGGAAGATGCCTTGCTTCCCCTTCACCTGCCTCCATGACTGTAAGTTTCCTGAGGCCTCCCCAGAAGCCAAGCAGATGCCAGCATCATGCTTCCTGTACAGCCTGCAGAACCTTCAGCCAATTAAACCTCTTAAAAAATTACCCAGTCTCAAGTATTTCTTTTTTTCTTTTTTGAGGTGGAGTGTTGTTCTGTCGGCTGAAGTGCAGTGGTGAGATCTCGGCCCACTGCAACCTCCGCCTCCCAGATTCAAGTGATTCTCCTGCATCAGCCTCCCCAGTAGCTGGGATTACAGGCCTCCGCCATCATGCCCAGCTAGTTCTTGTATTTTTAGTACAGTGTTTCACCATGTTGGCCAGGCTGGTCTTCAACTCCTGACTTCAGGCGATCTACCCGCCTCAGCCTCCCAAAGTTCTGGAATTATAGGTGTGAACCACTGCACCTGGCCAAGTATTTCTTTATAGCAGTGCAAGAACAGACTAATGTAGTGCATTCAAAATTGTTGGGTGAGTCAGGATAAACCAGGTTCTTCTGTGCTAACAAACAAGCCCAGGCATCTCACTGGCTTGTCCCAGTAGAGATTTATTTCTCAGCTGGGCATGGTGGCTCACACCTGTAATCCCAGCACTTTGGGAAGCCAAAGTGGGAGGATCACTTGAGGCTAAGAGTTTGAGGCCAGCCTGGGTAACCATCAAGACCCCATCTCTACCAAAAAATAAAAATAATTAGCCAGGCATGGTGGTGTGTGCCTGTAGTCCCAGCTACTTGGGAGGCTGAGGCAGGAGGATCACTTGAACCCAGAAAGTGGAGGCTGCAGTGAGGTGCAATTGTAGCACTGCACTCCAGCCTGGGTTACAGAGTGAGGCTCTGTTTCAAAAAAAAAAAAAAAAAAAAAAGACTTATTTCTCACTCAGGCTAAGCTGGTTGAGCTGTCTTCCTTATCCTGTGGCCATGGCATCTGGAATGTAACACCACAGGTGGCTGTGGTGGGGCATAGGTGTGGGTGGGAGAGGCTGGAGTAGGAGGGTTTTAAGGGCCAGGTGTGAAACGGCTTGTATCATTTCTGCCCGCAACCCATCGGCCACAGGGATCCAGCCTCCTGCAAAGGAGGCTGGGAAACCTGGATGGCGTGGGGACATTTGGAGAGCACCCCCAGCCCCTGCCGGAGTTATGTAACTGCTTCCATACCTGGCCATGGCTCTGCGGTGTGTCCTTGGACCCTAGTACCAGGAAGTACTGCCATGCCCCCATCTGCCCCAATGAGGCAGAGGTGGCCAGGTCCTGTGGAGGGATGACAGAGTCACGGGCACCGCTAACATCGTGGAGTGCCTGCTGTTTGCAGGGCTTGCTGGACCTGCTCCAGGCACAGCCTCCTTACCAGCCTCTGCAGTGGGGCCACGCCTGTCCCCACAATGCTATTGCAGGGGTCTGGAGAGCTTGGTAACTGGAGAGCAGGATGCAAACCCAGGCAGCTGTTTCATACCTCAGAGGCCCAGTTCTTGGGTGACCTACCTCTGGGGAGGACATGCCCGTGAGTTAGGTCCTGACTGTGCGGCCTAAACTAAGCTCTAGGTCTCCATTACCCACGTCATGCGCACCCCTCCCTGTCCTGCAGGTACTCGTGCCAGTCCCATGCTGGCCATGAGCACAGCTCATCTTGAGTCTCCCTGACCACATTCACAGGTCTATCCAGTTCATCTCATGCTGTCTGACCATGCTTGATGCTGTCAACTCTGAGACCTGTTTCTTCTGAGTGACTAGCAGTGTGCCCACTACTGCACCCTAGACCAGCTCTGCATCCACCACTGCACCCTGAGATGGGCTCTGTGTCCCCTGCTGGACCCCTAGGAGGCTCTGTGTCTCCCACTGCACCCCCAGGTGGCCTCTGTCTCCACCGCTGCACCCCAGGTGGATTCTGTGTCCACCACAGCACTGGCCCTGGAGGTGGGAGACAGGTGTGAGTTGGGGGTGGAGCAGGGTGACCCAGGCCATTGGAGAGTGGGGTGGAAGGTTGGGGAGGAGGCAGGGGTCAGGGTGGATCAAAGCCCTGAGCCACAAGGCCCTGGTCATGTGCTGTGTCATGACCTTGTGCAGTTGGGGGCGGCAGGGCCTGTGGCCTGGGGTGCTCTGTGTGGCATGTGCTTCTTTGGTGCTCCCACAGATGTGGGATGGCCCCAGGCTCCCGAGGCTGGGGGAGGTGGCAGAGAGCCGACTCTGGGCCAGAGATTTCCCAGTGCTGGGAAATGGAGACAGTGTGGAAGCAGCTATGTTTAGACGTAATTACTCTGTCTTGTGTAGAGGTATTAAGGCATCCTCCCCGGCAGTTGCACGAATTAGCTGGAGGCATCACTGACATGAGTGGCAGCTGCTGCGCCGCGGGGCTCGTTGCTGCTTTCCTGTGCAGAGACCTCGCGCTGCGTTGAGACAGAGGAGGGTCAAAGGGGCAACTGGAGGCTATGGGAGAGAGGAACCCACCCATTTTCAGGGGAATGTGTTGTTCCTGAGAGCCATTCCCATGGATGCGTCAGGCTTTCTGCAGGCGACACCGGCGGTGTGATGCTGACAGCGGCTGCTCAGTTCATGGTTGTTTATGAAAGATGCCCTATTGCTGGGCATGGCTGGGCATGGCTCTAGGCATCAGGGCTACAGCTCAGCTATGAGCAGATGAAGTCCTCTCACTCATTCTAGTGCAAGGAGATTACATACACATACACAGCAGTGAAAATGTCACAGAGGAAATAAAATCAAGAAGGAGAGGTGGGGTTGGCCTGTCCCCTGTCCCCTGGCTCCACTGCTGGACTGGGGAAGCTGTAGTTGTACACTGGGCCACCCTCTCTGCTAAGGCCATGCAGTGCAAAGGCCTGAGTGAGGCCAACAAATGAACCGTGTGGGTATCTGGGGAAGAGCAGGCCAGGCAGATGGATCAGCACTTGCAAAGGTCATGGGGCGGGGAGGGTGGCTGGTAGGACAGAGGGAGAGCCAGGGTGCTGGCAGCAGAGCAGAGCCAGACAGGAGAGATGTCAGGGTTGGGGGTAGCAAATGGGCAGGTCAGGTTTGGTCTTTGTGATATGGGTGATATGGTTTGGCTGTGCCCCCACCCAAATCGCACCCTGAATTGTAATAATCCCCACATGTCAAGGGCAGGGCCAGGTGGAGATAATCGAGTCATGGGGGCAGTTTCCCCCATACTGTTCTTTTGGTAGTGAATAAGTCTCACAGGATCTGATGGTTTTATAAGTGGGAGTTCCCCTGCACACGCTCTCTTGCCTGGTGCCTGTAAGACGTGCGTTTGCTTCTCCTTTGCCTTCTGTCATAATTGTGAGGTCTCCCCAGTTTTGTGGAACTGTAAGTTCATTAAACCTCTTTTCTTTATCAATTACCCAGTCTTTATTAGCAGTGTGAGGACAGACTAATACAATGGGACTCATTTTTCTTTTTCAGTTTTTGGTTAAACTTCTCATGTCACGTTTTCTGACAACACCTTCCATTGTACCATCTGTTTCTGAACAATTCCTGGGACATTGCAAACTTGTTCTCCAAGAATACCCTGGGTCTCAGTGTGTGTGACAAGGGATGGAAGGTGAGTTTCATAAGAAAAAAATCAGTTGTGCATTTTGGGCACACGCGTGACAGATCAAAATGTCTTTCTGGGGAAGGGAGTGGCTGGGGGTTGGGGGTGAGATCCAAGATCCTGAAGCTCACTAGCTGTGAAAGGGTGGAGGGGAGAGGCCAGGAGACCAAGAGAAGATGTAGATCTTAGTGCAAAGGAGAGAGTGGGGAGCAGAGGTGGATGTAAAGAGACAGAATAGTTTTTGCAGGAGGTGCAGGAGCATCCATCTAAATCAAGGATGTCGAATTATTGCAGATTCCTTTTGAGTCCTGACAAACTTCACAGGTTGGTTCTGGGCCCCTCCATGGGGGTGTCTCAAGGTTCCCTCTACTTTAACCCATCTGTCTGCCAGGTGAGGACCCCTCTTCTGTCAGGTGAGGGCTCATTGCAGGCTACCCCCGCTTCACTCCTTCTGCCCTGGCCAGGCAGCCCTGTGCCTTAAATGAAGGAGGCCGCTGCGGTCCAGGCAGCAAGTGTTTAAGGGAAAGAAGGTGAACTGGATGATGCCAGGGCTGGGCTGGGCAGTTGGGTGATGCCAGGTCTGGGCTCCCTGGGCTGGGAAGTTGGCAGACCCAGTGGCAAGTGTAGGGCTGGAAACAGGGCATGGAGAGAAGGGGCAGCTGGAAAGTATGAGGTCTTAAGAGGGTCCTCAGGCAAGCCTCGCTGAGAAGGTGACATTCAGCATCATCTTGAAGGGTGGGGAAGAGGCATGAGGATATCTGAGGAGGATTATTCCAGGTAGGGGCCACCAGAAGTGCAAGGTCTCCGTGGCCAAAGTGTGCTTGGCATTTGGTGGCGCATAAAGAGGTGGTGTTTCTGGCATGGGGCGAGTCAGGAGGAGGAGGGTGGGACTGAGGGGTGGGGCACCCCACACAGGTGCATTTGCCAGACATTGCACGCAAGGCTTTGGGGTTCTGAGCAGAGGAGGGACATGAACTGACCTAAGAATGAGCGAAAGAAGAATAAACGAAAGGCGGGGTGTGGATGTCGGGAGCCCGTTCGGGGGCTTCACGATGGCCCAGGTGAGTGGTGAGGGCAGCTTGAGTCTGAGCAGTGGTGGCAGAATTGGTGAGAAGTGATTAGACTCCGAGTATGTTGTGAAGGCAGAGTCAGCACAAGTTTACTGCTAGATTACATACGAAGCCTGAAAGGAAGAGAGGTGGTGAGGATAACTACAGGTGTTTTGTTTTTCTGAACAATCGGAAGAATAAAGTTGCCATTTTCTGAGGCTTCCACATTTCCATAAAAAGTTTAGAACCAGCTTGTCAATTTCTACAAAGAAGCCTGTTGGGATTCTGATTGCAGTTGCATTGAATTTCTATATCAAGTGGAAGAAAATGACATCATAGCAATATGGAATTCTCTGCTTACATAATCATGATATATATCTTCATTTGTTTAGGTCTTCTTTACTTTTGTCCAGAGATGCTTTTAATTTCTTCCTGAGATATTTAATTTCCAATGTACACTTCGTTCACATGTTATTAAACCTATTTTAAAATTTATTATTTGTGGCATCGTTGCAAGTGGATTTAAAAATGTTATTATTTTTATCTGTAAACATAATACAATTGATTTTAAAGTATTGATTGTGTATATTATGATCTTGATAAATACACTGCTTAGTTCTAGTTATTTTATAGATTCTTTAGGATTTTTTTAATATAAATGACTTTGCATTGCTGAGATAAAATTCAACAATGTTGTTCATTTTATTTTGCTAGAATTTTATAGAGAATTTTTGTCCTATATTCATGAGGTATGTCGGTCTGCAATTTTCTTTGTAATGTCTTTATCAGTTTTTGATATCATAGTTATGTTGGCCTCATAAAGCATACTGGGAAGATTTTACTTTATTTTCTGCAAAAGTTTCAGTAGAATTATTTCTTCTTTGAATGTTTTGATAGAATTCACCAGTAAAACCACCTGGACCTGAAATTTTTTCATGGGAAGGTTTTTGAGGATGTATTCAATCTCTACTCAAATTTTCTATTTCATCTTGTGTCAATTTTGGTAAGTTGTATTTTCAGAAATATGTCCATCTCATCTAAATTGTTGAATGTATTGGCATAAAGTTGTTCTTAATATTCCGTTATTAACCTTTTAATATATGTAGGATTTCTAAAGATGTCCCTCTTTTGTGTTTTCCCTTTTTTTTTGTCTTTTCAAAGAACCATCTTTTAGCTTTGTTAATTTTCTCTTTTGTTTGTCTGTTTTCCATTTACTCAGTTTCTGCTATTATTTGTATTATTTCCTTTTAATTACTTTACTTTTTAAGAAAAGGTTTCTTAAGGTAGAAACTTAGTTCATTAATTTGAGAAAGTCTTTTTAAATATAAGCATACTAAAGCTACACATTTTCTCTAAGCTTTATTTTAGCTATAGTTCACAAATTTTGATATTTGTTTCTTCATTACTGTTCAGTTTGAAATATTTTAAAATGTGCTTTGTGATTTCTACTTTGGCCTATAGAGTATTTAGAAATGTATTGCTTAATTTCCAAATATTTGGGGGGATTTTCCCATATATCTTATTGTCATTAATTTTTAATTGAGTTCCATGTAGTCGGAAAACATATTCAGCAAGTTTCAATCTTTTGAAATGTATGAAGATTTTTTAAAAAATGGCCTAGCACATGATCTGTTGGGGAATATATCATGTAAACTTGAAAAGAATGAGTATTTGGCAGTTGTTGAATTTATTGTTCTATAAATGGCTATTAGGACAAAGTGGTTAATGATGTTATTCCGATTTTCTCTTGACTTGTTGTATCAGTTGTCGAGGGAGGAGTGTTACAATCTCCAAGTATAATTATAGATTTCTCTCTTTAATTCTTTCGGTTTTTTCCTTATGTATTGTGAAGTTCTTCTCTTAAGCCCTTTATGCTTGTGAATTTTATATTTTCCTAAAAATTAAGTCCTTTAATGTTATGTGATGTTACTCTTTATCTCTGTTAATATCCATTGTCTTCAAGTCTAGTTTATTTTCATTAATGTAACCCATCTAGCCTTCTTATGCTTATTGTTTGCATGGTATCATTTTTAAGCCTTTTGTTTTTTAGAGACAGGGTCTGACTTTGTTGCTCAGGCCAGAGTGGAGTGGTGTGATCATAGCTCACTGTAACCTTGAACTCTTGGGCTTGAGTGATCCCTCCAGCTCAGCCTCCTGAGTAGCTAAGACTATAGGAGTGCACCACTATGCCAGGCTAATTTAATTTTTTGTAGCGATGAGGTCTCTCTATGTTGCCCGGGTTCATTTTAAGCCTTTAAAAAAATGCTCAATCTATATTTGTAGCTGATAACCTCCACCTTTTAACGGAAAGGTTTAGTCCATTGGTATTTTGTGTACTTATTGATATGGGCCAGAATTGATCTATCATTTTCCTGTTTGTTTTCTGCTTGTGTCCTCTGTTTCTCGTGCATTTGTACCCCTTCTCGGCCTTCTTTGTGGTTAACTTTGTTTTAGTGTTCCATTTTAATGTATATATTAGCCTGTCTGTTGTACTTTTTACTTTATCTAGACTTTATGCTTTTTTTTCCCTATGGTAAGCCCATATGACATTAACAATAAAAAAGTGAAGTGAGAGAGATCATTAAATTCACCAAGAAAATGACAGCATTGCTGTCTTAAAATGCTTTCTTCTAGCTTTATGGAGGTATACTTGACAAATAAAAATTGTATATATTTAAGGTGTAAAACGTGATGATTTTGTGTACATATACATTGTGAAATGGTTATTGCTATCAAGCAAATTAACATACCCATCACTTCACATAGTTGTAGTATTTTTTATTGTGGTGAAGATACTTAAAAATCTACACTCTTGGCAAATTTCAAGTATTATTAACTATAGTTACCATAATGCATGTTAGATTTCTGGAACTTATTTATCTCACATAACCAAAACTTTATGTCCTTTGGCCAACACCTCCTCATTTCCTCCCACCCTTCAGCAATGGCAATAATCATTCTGTTATTTGTTCTTATGAATTTGACATTTTTAGATTCCACATACAAGTGAGATAATGCGGTATTTGTCATTCTGTGTCTGGCTTATTTCACTTAACATAATATCATTCTACTAGTCTGTTCTTATATTGCCATAAAGAAATTCCTGAGACTGGGCAATTCATTTTTTAAAAAAGATTAAGTTTAATTGGTTCACAGTTCTGCAGGCTGTACAGGAAGCATGGTGGCATCTGCTTCTGGGGAGGCCTCTGGAAACTTATAATCATGGTGGAAGGTGCAGAGGGAGCTAGCACTTTACATGGCCAGAGCAAGAGGAAGAGAGAGGGGAAGGTGCTACACATTTTTAAATAACCAGATCTCATGAGAACTCATTATCACCACAACAGCACCAAGGGAGATGGTGTTAAAACATGGGAAAGCACTCCCATGATCAAATTACCTCCTGCCAGGCCCCTCCTCCAACACTGGGGATTAGAATTAGACATGAGATTTGGGTGGGGACACAGATCCAAATCATATCAGTCCACCAGGTTCATTTGTGTTGTTGCAAATGGCAGGATTTTGTTCTTTTTAAAGGCTGAATAGTTTTCTATCATGTATGTAACGTCTTCTTTAACTATTCATCTACTAATGGACACTTAGGTTGTTTCCCATTTCCATATCTTGGCAATTGTGAATAATGCTGCAATAAACATGGAGGTGCGGTTGTCTCTTTGAGATACAGATTTCATTTTCTTTGGATATATACCGAGAAGTAGTCTTGCTGGATCATATGGTAGTTCTCTTTTTAATTTTTAAGGACTCCATACTGTTTTCCATAATGGCTGTACCAACATACATTTCTGCCAACAATGTACAAGGGTTCCCTTTTCTTCGCATCCTTGCCCACACTTGTTATCTTTTGTCTTTTTGATAATAGCCATCCTAACAAGTGTGAGGGGATATCTAACTGTGGTTTTGCTTTGCATTTCCCTGATAGTTAATAACGACCACCTTTTCATATACCTATTGGCCATTTGCCTGACTTCTTTTGAGAAATGTCATTCAAGTACTTAGCCCATTTTAAACTTGGGTTATTTGTTTCTTTGCTATTAAGTTGTTTGAGTTCCTTATATATTTTGGATATTAACTTCCTGTTAGATATATGATTTGCAAATATTCCTCCCATTCTATAGCTTTCCTTTTCACCCTGGCTTTATTGTTTCCTTTGTTATGCAGAAGCCTTTTAGTTTGATGCAATCTCACTTATTTTTGGAATTATTGCCTATGCTTTTGGTGTCACATCCAAAAAAATCATTGGCCAGACCAATATTAAGAAGTTTTTCCGTATGTTTTCTTCTAGTAGTTTTATGGCTTCAGGTCTTACATGTACATCTTTAATCCACTTTAAGTTGATTTTTGCATGTGGAGTGACGTGAGAGTCCAGTTTTCTCCTGTATGTGAATCTTCAGTTTTTTTTAAACACCAGTTATTAAAGAGACTAGCCATTCTCCATTGTGTGTTTTTGGCACCCTTGTTGAAGATCTGTTGACTATAAATGAATGAATTTATTTCTGGCCTTTCTATTTTGTTCTATTCGTCTATATATCTGTTTTATGTCAGTACCATAATATTTTGATTACTGTAGCTTTGTGATATTTGAAATCAAGAAGTGTAATGCCTCCAGCTTTGTTCTTGTTCAAAATTGCTTTGGCTATTCAGGATCTTTTGTGGTTCCATATGAATTTTGGGATTATTTTTTCTGTTTTTGTAAATAATGCCATTGGGATTTTGATAGGGATTGCACTGAATTTGTGGATCACTTTGGGTGGTATGCACATTTTAACTATGTTAATTCTTCTAATCCATGAACACAGGATGTCTTTTCATTTATGTTTATTTTCTTTAATTTCCTGCATCAATGTTTTATAATTTTCACGGTACAAGTCCTCAACCTCTTTAAGTTTATTCATAAGTATTTTTTTTGTTGCTATTGTGAATCGGATTACTTTCTTAATTTCCTTTTCACATACTTAATTGTGTATAGAAACACAATTGGTCTTTGTATGTTGACTTTGTATTCTGTAATTTTACAGGATTTTTTAAAGCAGTTTTTTTTGTTGTTGAGTGTTTAGGGTTTTCTACATATATCATCATGCCATCTGCAAATAGAAAAAAATTTACTTCTTTCTGATTTGGATGCTTTTATTTCTTTTTCTTGTCTAATAGCACTGGCTAGGACTTCCTGTACTACGTTGAATAGAAGTGATGGGAGTGGGCATCCTTTACTCATATCAGATCTTACAGTAAGGCTTTCAGTTTTTTTCCCATTGATTATGATATTAGTTGTGGGCTTTTACTGTGTTGAGGTAAGTTTCTTCTATAGCTATTTTGTTGAGAGTTTTAATCGTGAACGGATGTTAAACTTTGTCAGATGCCTTCTATAGCTATTTTGTTGAGAGTTTTCATCATGAACGGATGTTAAACTCTGTCAGATGCTTTTTCTATGTCTATTTAGATGATTATATAGATTTTCCCTTTCATTCTGTTAATGTAGTATATCATTGATTTATGTATGTTGAACCATCCTTGCATTCCAGGTATAAATTCCACTTGGTCATAATATATAATCCTTTTAATGTGTTGTTGAGTTCAGTTTGCTAGTATGTTATTGGGAATTTTTTTTGCATCTATGTTCATCAGAGATATTTCCCTGTAGTTTTCATTTCTTGTGGTGTCTTTGTCTGACTGTGCTATTAGGGTGATGCTAGCCTCATAAAATTAGCTTGGAAGTGTTCCCTCTTTTTCTATTTTTTGGAAGACTTTAAGAAGAACTAGTATTAGTTCTTCTTTGATTGTTTCGTATAATTGAACTGTGAAGCCATTTGATTCAGGGCTTTTCTTTGTTGAGTGGTTTTTGATTACTGATTCAGTCTCCTTTGATATTTTTCTGTATTTTAGTCCATTTTGTCTTGCTATAAAAGAATATCTGAGCATGGGTAATTTATAAAGAAAAGAGATTTATTTGGCTGACAGACTACAAAAAGTGTGATGCCAGCATCTGCTTCTCATGAGGGCCTCAGGTTGCTGCCACTCATGTAGAAGGTGAAGGGGAGCTGGCTTGTGCAGAGATCACACGGCAGGAGAGGAAGCAAGAGAGAGCAAGTGGGGAGGTGCCAGGCTCTTTATAACAACCAGCTCTCACAGGAACTAAAAGAGCAAGAACTTGCTCACCTCTCTTCCCTCAGAAAGGGCATTAATGTATTCATGAAGGATCCACTCCCATGACCCAAACACCTCCCATTAGGTCCCACCTGCTACATTGGGGATCACATTTCAACATGAGATTGGAGGAGACAAACATCCAAACTATAGGATGTTTAGGCTTTCTATTTCTTCCTGACTCAGTTTTGGTCAGGTAGGTGGTACGTTTCTAAAAATTTATGCATTTCTTCCAGATTATCCCATTTGTTGGCATATAATTATACATAATAGTCCCTTATAATCTTTTTTATTTTGGAGACATTCATTTTAATGCCTCTTTTAAAATTTCTGACTTTATTTATTTGAGTCTTCTCTCTTTGTTTCTTTGTATTGCTAAGGGTTTGTCAATTTTATTTTATTAAAAAAACTCAGTTTTGTTAATTTTATCTATTGTTTTTCTATTCTCTATTTGACTTATGTCTGCTCTAATCCTTATTATTTCCCTTCTACTATATTTGAGCTTAGTTTTCTCTTTTTCTACTTCCTCAAGGTATAAAGTACTTTATTTGGAATGTTTCTTCTTCTTTTCAAAATGTAGGCATTTATTGTAATAAGCTTTCCTCTTAGAACTTCTTTTGCTATATCCCATACGTTTTGGTATATTGTGTTTTTGTTTTTGTTTGTCTTGAGATATTTTTAAAATTCCCTTTTGATTTCCTCTTTTGTCCAATGGTTGCTCAAGTGTGTGTTATTTAGTTTCCACATATTTGTGAATTTTCTAATTTTCTTATTGTTATTGATTTCTAGTTTCTTCTTATTGTGGTCAGAAAAGGTACTTGGAATAATTTAGATCATCTTGAATTTGTTAAAATTCCTTTCCTTTTCCTTTTCCTTTCCTGACAGAGTTTTGCTCTTGTTGCCCAAGCTGGAGTTCAATGGTGTGATCTTGGCTCACTGCAACCTCCACCTCCTGGGTTCAAGTGATTCTCCTGCCTCAGCCTCCTGAGTAGCTGGGATTACAGGTGTGTGCCACCACGTCAGGCTAAGTTTTTGTATTTTTAGTAGAAACGGGGTTTCACCATGTTAGCCAGGCTGGTCTCGAACTCCTGACCTCAGATGATCTGACCCCTCAGCCTCCCAAAGTGCTGGGATTACAGACATGAGCCATTGCTCCTATCTGAATTTGTTAAAATTTCTTTTGTGACCTAACATGTGATCTATCCTGGAGAATGTTCCAAGTGCACTTGAGAAAAATGTATATTTTTCTGCTATTGAGTAGAAAGTTCTGTATATGTCTGTTAGGTTCTTTTGGTCTATACTGTTGCTTAGTTTTGCTGTTTCCTTACTGATTTTCTTTCTGAATCATCTGTCCACTATAGAAAGTGAGATATTAAAGTCCCTTACTACTATTATATTGCTGTCTATCTCTCCCTTTAGCTCTGTCAATGTTTGCTTTATATATTTAGGTGATTTGATGTTGAGTGTGTATATACTTATATTTGTTATATCTTCTTGTAGAAACGACCCTTTTGTCATTATGTAGTAACATTTTCTCTTATAACAATTTTTGACCTAAAGTTTATTTTATCTGACATAAGCATAGCCACCCGATCTCTTTTTGTTATCATTTGTATAGAATATCCCCTCCCATCGCTTTACTTTCGGTCTATGTACATCCTTAAAGTTAAAGTGAGTCTCTTATAGGCAGCATGTTGTTGAATCTTGTTTTTTTAAATCCACTCAGACATTCTATGTCTTATGTTTGGATAATTTAGTCTATTTACATTTAATGTAAATGTTTATAAGCAAAAACTTACTCTTGTCATTTTATTAATTTGTTTTCTGACTGTTTTGTAGTTCCTTTGTTTCTTCCTGCCTTCCTTCATGATTTGTTGATTTTTTTTTTAGTGGCATACTTTGATTCCTTTCACTTTTGTGTATCCACTAGAGCTTTTACTCCTTGTGATTACAGTGAGGCTTACATAAAACATCTTATAGTTATAATAGTCTATTTAAAGTTGATCACATTGCATACAAAAGAGTTCAATGCAATTGAAGTTAAGTAAAAGTAAACACTTTTACTTCTGTTCTTAAAACAATTTTAAAGAAAAATCTCTCTTGAAACAATTTTTCTATAAAAAATTATGTTTGATCATAGCAAAAACATGAAAACAGTACAGAAAAGTTAAAAAATGAAAACTAAAGTCTCTCTGGTTGACCTTTCTTAATGCCCCCTTTATTCCCATGGCCCAGCAGTAAAGTTGGCAGTATATTTTTTTCAGAAAATTATATATATGTATATGTATTCAGAAAATTATGCACACACACATAATCCTTTATAATCCTTTTTTCTCTACATAAATGGAATTTTATGTGCACTGTTTTTTGGTCACAATATATCTTGGAAATAGTGTTCTATCAGCACATATAGCTCTATCTCATTTTGAAAATACTCCCCCTCACCCTATAGTATATTTCCTGCTTCTGTTGCACTTATGCATTGTATGTCCACCTTGGCTCACTTGTCAGGGTAAATCAGTGGGATAGATTCCTGGAAATGGAATTTTCAGATCAAAGGCACAAACATTTAAAAAATAATATCACCAAATAGGTCTTCCACGTGGTTTTATCAATTTATAGACTTACCTACCATGTATCAAATGGTGTCTTTTTGCTTATACCTTGTTCTATCCTGGTATTATTTAATATTTTTGCCACTTTGACACTTAATAATCGTAACTTGCTATTAGTTGAATTTCTTTAATGATGAATGAGGTGGAGCCTCTTTTCCTATGTTTAATGACCATTTATATTTTTCTGTGAAACAGCATTTTTCCCACTGGTTGTTCATGCTTTACTTCTTAATTTGCCATAACTTTTTGTTTATGAAGGAAATCAATCTTTTGTTATATGGGATATAAATCTCTCCCCCACTGTGTAATATTTCTTTTAACTTTGTTTATAGTCTCTATTTTTTCCAGTACAGAAGTTGTTTGTTTTTAGCCAAAAGTTTTTCCTTTAATGTCTTCTACATTTTACACAGCATTTAACCATTCTCCATGCTAAGATTTTAAAATGATGTGTAATATTATTGTCTGGTGAAAGTAACTTTCTCTCAGCCTCCTCAGATTCTTGCTTTGCATCCAGGAGAATTGTCTGGGAGGAGGCAGGAAGGGAACGTGGCAGGGAAGCTCCTATGTAACAGGACAGGGCTCCCAGGATCCTTCTCAGCTGCTCTTCTGAGGCTTTGGAAGATGATGGGACGATCAGGTTTCCACGTGATGCCTTTGAGCAGATGGTTCCAGGTGCCAGGGCCCATGAGCATCTGGGCTGCATCCTGGTGATGCCAGGAAGCCTTCCCTGCCCCCTCCAGCCCTTAACCAGGCATCCCTGAGACTCTGGGGGTGTCTTACCCATGCCTCACCGCTCAGATCTGAATTACAGAAGCAGACGATTTGAGAGCCAGAAGGAACCTTAGATATCATCTATGTCAGTGCCAATGTTGTTGTTGTTTTTTTTTTTTTTTGAAATGGAGTCTCGCTTTGTTGCCCAAGCTGGCATGCAGTGGGGTGATCTCGGCTTGCTGCAACCTCTGCCTCCTGGGTTCAAGCAATTCTCCTGCCTCAGCCTCCTGAGTAGCTGGGATTACAGGTGCATGCCACCACACCTGGCTAATTTTTATAATTTTAGTAGAGACAGAGTTTCATCATGTTGGCCAGGGTGGTCTTGAACTCCTGACCTCAAGTGATCTGCCGCCTCAGCCTCCCAAAGTGCTGAGATTACAGGCGTGAGCCACTGCTCTCCAGTTTTATAATTGAGGAAATGGAGGGAAAGTTCCAGGACATGAGGATGGGAAATGGCAGAACAGGAGGCCTCTCTGTGTCCAGCCAAGACACTCACAGCCCATGTGCTCCCTCCCGTTGTCTTAGGGGTGAGTTGGTCAATTACTTTGAAGGCTCCCTGAGGACCCTCTGTGCCTCATGCTTCTGTGTTACCCACGGTCTTTAGACAGAGCCGGACATGCAGTGGGTGCTCTATAGACCCCATTTGCGGGCCTATGGGAATGCTGGGGTTCTGGGGCAGCTCTGAGGTCCAAGGAGGCTTTGCAGGCTGTGCACTGTGTCCATAGTTCGTTGGCCCAGAAAGCCCACTTTGGGTGTGGGTTTGAGCCTGTCTTGAGGACAGCAGGGGTGGAAGGCCTTTGGATCCCCTGGAATGGAATAGAGGGTGTGGGTGGAAGTGACATTCACTCTTCCTACTGGTAGATGAGGGGAGGTGCCCCCAGCCTTTCCTGCTCACCAGTGGTTCTGAGGGTGAGGTGGGCAGGGCTGACCCATGGCCAAGGGCAGGTGGATCTGCAGTTCTTATCTATCTCCTCTACCAGTACAGAAAGCAGAGTGTGAGGGTGGCGTCTGGGAAGCATGGGAAAGGTGTGGAGGTGGCCCTGGCCTCCAGGGCTCCAGGCTGACATCCCTCCCACCTCTGGATGGGATGCCCAGTGCCAGACAAGCCAGATAAGCCCAGTGAGGAAGGGGATGAACTGCCAAAGGCATCGAAGACAAACACGTTAATAGCAGCAGACAGGAGTGGGAATGGATTAATGGGTTATTTTAGAGGGGGTCTTAGGTGCTTAAGTGGGGATTACAGATGTGCATGATAATCTGTTTGAACAGGAAGCAAAGCGGGAGAGACAATTAAAGCAAAATATGAGTTTGTCTCAGGGTTTTGTTCTTCCAAGGGTGGCACATCAGGACACGGGGCTCCTAGAAACTCCCGCTCATTGGGGTGAAGGGTTGGAAGGATGAGAGAAGGAGCCAGGGCTGATGCGCCGAGAGCAGCCTTGGATGCCTCACGATGGAAATTCTACTGACCCACCTGGCCCTCGGTTTATCGACTTCTAATTTCAGTTACGAAGCATGTCCAGTCTCCAGGCCCTCAGGGTGTGGAGCACACAGAATCCATTACAGTTAAAAAAAAAAAAAAACAAACAGCCGCTGGAGTCTGGCTGGCACCAAGTCCCACTGGGGGCCCGCCGTGGCATCTGCCCATCTGGGGTTTGATCAGGCAGTGAGGAGGTGGCTCACCTGTGCATCCGTGAGAACAGGGCCCTGCAGGGCTCACACTGGGGCCTGCCTGCCCAGCCCCACCTCCCTATGGTGGACACGCGTTCTGTGTTCTCTCTGCAGCTGCCGCCCCGGGGAGGGGGTGCACCCAGAATGACCTGAGACCAGAGCTTCTCCGGTTGGTGGTGGCCTTGCCCGCTGGCTCTGACAGTGGCCCTGGCCTGGGGCCTCACAGGCAAGCTCTCCAGGGAGTCTTCTGGTGGCCACTTTGCCCATGCAGGAGCCCCGGGTGGCTGAGTCTTAGCTGTGGCTCCTGGGCTCTGTACTTGCAGTTTTTCCAGGGTATCTGGGGAAACTGAGCCCCGGACCCTGGAGGCTGAGTCGTGGCCCCCTGAACACTGTGGGGCATTGCCAACGTGGGCCGACAGCTCCTTTAGGAGAAACTCTTCTTGAGGTACTTTGTGGATGGTCTGCAGAGTGACGTTAGGAAAAATGGCTGAGAAATTCCTGACTGGGTCCAAACTTGGGTATCTCAGGGACTTGGTAAAAGTGCCCATTTCTCTTTCAGTGTCCCCTGTGGAATACAGGAGTGTTTTAAATTAAAATTTTCAAGGCAGGGTCTTGCTCTGTTGCCCAGGCTGGAGTACAATGTTGTGATCACAGCTCACTGTAGCCTTGACCCCCCAAGCCATCCTCCTGCCTTAGCATTCTAAGTAGCTGGAGCCACAGGTGTGCACCATCAGGCCTTGCTAACTTTTTTTTTTTTTTTTTTTTTAGTAGATATGTGGTCTTGCTATGTTGCCCAGGCTGGTCTCAGACTCCTGGGCTCAAATGATCTGCCTGCCTCAGCTTCCCAAAGTGCTGGGATTACAGGTGTGAGCCACTGCACTCTGCCACAGAAGTGTGTGGCCAGGGACTCGTGCATGCCAGGGAAGAGCATTGGCTTCCGAATCCTCTGACTTCACGATGTGACTTGGCCAGCAATGACTCTGGGTTAGAGATAGGTGGAGTGGAGGCAGGCAGTGGTCAGAGACCCCAAACACGGAGTTCCGGCACCATAACTATGATTTTCCATCACTTTAGAGGCACCAACAGGGGTCCCTCTGGAAACGTGGAGCAGAATCATCCAGGATCCCAAAGAGGACTTTGCCCTCCTGCCCATTTCCAGTTCCTCTCCCACCTCCTCTGGTTTCCAGAAGCAGCACATCCCCGGCCCCACCCCTCATCTGTATACGGATCCCGCCTAATGCAGACCCAGGTGGTGAAAAACCCGTCTACAACGAACCAAGGCTGTTCGTGCTTTCAAATATTAAATTCTGTTCAGAATATTAAATAATTTCCTCTTCAGTGATCCCAGTAAATTTAATTAGCTCTTGTTCTCCCAATAGAGTTGTCTCTTGGTTGCTGAAATGTTGCATTCTCAAGGAAGGAGGCCCACATTCCTGCAGCGCAGAGGGCTCACTGTCTCCCTGCGCAGCCTGCCCTGCTGCAGGCACCACAGCATATTGGCTGCCAGGATCCCCTGTGCCCTGGCAGGAGGTGGACGACACAGAGCTTTGCCATCCATGAGCCGTTCATTCTCTGAGGGCAGGGAGAACCTTGAGGGATCTGCTGGGTACCCTCCGTCAGGGTGCCATGCAAGGGCAATTATAAACAATACTCCAGGGACCCCACAGAGCTGGTGTCCTTCTTCCAGCGGGAGCAGCCTGAGGGTGGCTGGGTCTGCCCGTGTCTTGGAACTAGGCCTGTGAAGATGGGTCTCCATCTTGTGGCCCCAGCTCTAGGGAAGTGTGGGCAGCTTGTCCTGAAATGTGAGGTGAGCCACTGGGGAGGGTTGCAGGGAATTCCTGAGACACTGCAGTGAGAAGAGACTTCCTTGGTGCCTCAAGGATATAAACAATCAAAGGTCAATGCCATGAGAAATGGTGGGGAAGGTGGTGCTTCCCAGGCCCTGTGTGGTCAGCCTTGGCTGGTCCCTCATGGACCCAAGTCTGGACGCGGAAGGTGGATGTCTTCCTGGTCTGGGAGGACCTAGTCCCTGAAAGGCAAATGAGTGCACAACCTAGTGTCTGGCACTGGCTTGTAAATTCACATCTGGGTTCTCACTAAACCTCCAAATAGGCCCGTGCACGGTGTGAATTGCAGTCAACGATTTTCTTCCTGGAATCACTCTCACTGCCCGTGTCTTCTTCTTGACCCTGGGGGCATCTATAGAGTGTTCAGACCCACACTTCCTGATGAATTTCTTGAGATGGCCGAGGCAGATGTGGTGATTTGAAGGCTGGAGGGTTCCTTCCCACACCTGCAGTGGTTCTCACACTGGAGCCGCCTGGGGAGGTTTCAATGTCCTGATGTGAGTCCCACCCCAGAGGGTTGACTGCACCCTGTGTGGGCTGCAGGATGGACGTCCAGATTTAGAAATCACCCTGGTTAATCCAAATGCAAGAGCCACTGGCATGAGGTAGTGGAGAGATGACTTCCTTTGCTGTCTGAGTGGACTCTGGCTCCGATGGCTGTCCCTGGCCGTGAGGTTCTGAAGAGACTGTGGCCTCCACCTTGTGGGGTGGGGGCTGTCGTGCTTTTCCGGGTTGCTTGCTCTGGGGGAAGCCTGCTACTGGGTGCTGAGCAAACCTTGCAGGTCTGGGTCATTTAGACTCTCAGAGACTCAGTTTCTGCATCTGTAAACTGGGGTCAATAATGCAGACCCGCTGCATTATTTTGAAGGTTAAACGAGAAAATACACGTTAGGTGCCTAGTGCACAGTAGGGAGTCAGTAAGTGTTATTCACTTCCCTCCCTTCCTCTCCCGAACCATGAGCGTTAAACATATTTATTTTGTAAGGATGAAACTTCCAGAACCTGCGTTCAAATAATAATTAACATGGGCTGGGCCTTTTCCTGAGAAGCCCCTGATGAGGGTTAGAAATGTGTCTGCAATGGGCCATTTGCTCCGCTGGCATTTGGAGAGCCCCTAACATCCTGATACCAGCAAACCCATTTAAACTTGAATCTGGAAAGGACTGTCAAGAGGCAGGATCGAGCAACACAGTACCCACATTTCCTCCGAGAAGAGCTCAAGCCGCCTCTGGGTGGCTCTTATGCAACACGTTTGCGTCTGGCCACTGAACAACAAATAAAAACAGCAGCAACAATGACCCATCTCCATGACTGAGCGATGACTTGTTTTTGCATCATTAGTGCTGTATCCAGTCTGGGCATGGAGGTGCTGCACGCTTGGCTGACCATGTTTCCCTAAGGCGCTCACTCTGGAGTCTTCTTGGTCAAAGGCCTGAGACTCTGCGGGGTTCTCGAGCATCGTGGAAACTCTACAGGCAGACCCCCACGTTGATCAGGGAGCAGTCCTTTAGTCTTCCTTCCCCTGTGAGCTGGTACCTTGGAGGAGAAACTGGATCCATGACATGCCTAACCGAGTTAAAAAATTTTTTCCTTATAGTTTTCTTGATTACAAATACAATTCAGATCCAATGTAGAAAATTTAGAATATAATCATAAAATTCAAAAAAGAAAATACCAAATAGCCCATTGTCCACTTACACAGAGGAAACCGCTGCCAGGCCCAGGAGTGTGTCCTTCCAGCCTGCTTTGGAGGCCTGGGGAGTATAATGGGATTGCGCTGCACATTCTGTTTTATAAATCTTTTCATTTAATGGTTTATAAACACTTTGCAATGGCATTCAATATTCTTCTACAATAGGAGTTTTAATGAGTGCACAAATTATTTACCAAGCACCCTGGAGTTGGGCATTTAGTTTGTTTTCAATCTTTTGATGTTATAAGCAATGGTGCAAATATTCTGGTACATAAATCTTTCCAGATAAGTCTTTGTGTTTGTTCCTGAGTTTCTCCTTAGGGTAAATTCCTATAAGTGGAATTGCTGAGTTAAAGGTTAAACACATTTGGAAAGCTTTTGATCCGAGTGCCAATCTGCCCTCCAGAAAGATTACACTGACTCCGTCCGAATCCCACCAGCAAGCGAACGAGAGGTCATTTCCCCGCACCCCCCAAAGCACTGGGTAGAATTGGCATTTTCAAAATCTGGCAGGTGGAAAAAATGGAAGTGGGCTTTTGTTTTGATTTGCTTTGCTTTGGTGACTGGTGGGATTCGACATTGTCCCTGCTTTGGAGTCATTTCTCAGTCTTCTTTTGTGAGTGGCCTCTTCAAGTCCCTGCGTGCTGAGGTGTCACCCGGCATGTGTGGCCCTGGCTTTGGTAGTTAAAGATGGCCTGGGAGGTGAAGATGGCTGCATGAAATTTGGACAACAATATTTGGAGAAGATGGCAAAGTCACCCCATAGGTTGATTATTTCTTTTTTTCTTTCTTTTTTTTTTTTTTTTTTTTTTTTTAGATGGAGTCTCAGGCAACTCAGCCTGTTGCCAGGCTGGAGTGCAGTGGTGCGTTCTTGGCTTACTGCAACCTCCGCCTCCTGGGTTCAAGCAATTCTTCTGCCTCAGTCTCCCAAGTAGCTGGGATTACAGGCACGCGCCACCACGCCCGGCTAATTTTTTGTGTTTTTTTTTTTTTTTTTTTTTTTTTTTTAGTAGAGATGTGGTTTCACAGTGTTGGCCAGGCTGGTATTGAACTCCTGATCTCATGATCCGCCCCTCTCAGTCTCCCAAAGTGCTGGGATTACAGGCATGAGCCACTGCGCCCGGCCTAGGTTGATTATTTCTTCAGGTTTTTCTCAGAGCACTTACCAAGTGGCCTTGTTATCTGGCTGTTCACCCATCTGTCTCCCCAACTCCACACCCAGCGCGCGGGGGCAGGATTGCATCTTGTTCATGCCTGTGGGCCCCTCTGCCTGCCCCAGAGCCGGTCACTTCAAAGGTGGCAAAGAATAGTTGTTGAGTCAATTAATGAACAAAGGCCCTGCATGAGCTACTCCTTTCTGGGCAAATAGCAAAGTCGATCACGAAGGCAGCTCAGGACATTGCTGTGGTCTTTATGCCCCCTCGTGTTGCTTGGGGCAGTGGTCAAGCCCAGGGGACAAGGATGGTGTGATGCTGCTATTCCAAAGGGCTGGTGCTGTGAAGCAAGAATAATAGGAGAAGGTTGCTTTTTGTCTATTTATCATCAAATAGACAATCTGCCTTTCTGGAGGGCAGATTGGCACTCGGATCAAAAGCTTTCCAAAAAAACATAAAGTCCAGTGGTGGGAGACAGGGAGTTGCTGCCTCATGGGTAAGGTCTTTCCTTCTGGGATGATGGAAGGTGCAGCAAGATAGAGGCGTTGACTACACAACATTGTGAATGCACCGAGTGCCCCTCAATTGCACACTTTTAACGACTACTTTTATGTTATGTAAATTTCACCTCAATTAAAAGGAATGGAGCTCAGGGCTCCCCTCGCTGGCCCCAGCTCCTGCCTCTTCAGTCTAAACCCGGGCACGTCATGGCAGACAAGGACTCTGTGGCCGTGTGATGAAGCAGGGATTGCATCTATGCACCCATCCCCTAATTTCCTGTGTTAGCCCTAAGATCTCAGATCAGAACTGGTGTCCCACAGTCCAGGGGAGTCTTTGAGGGGGAAACGAGCTGGTTTGCAGAGGTCTGAGCAGGAGGCGCATCAGGGCCAGGCTGGGGTTGGTCATCCCTAGCTAGGTCTGTCCTTGTTTGGGGTGGGGAACAGAAGGATGTGCCAGGCTGGGAGGGAGACTTGAGCCAAGGGCAGTTGGGGACCAGGGCTCCGGCCTGGTCAAGCATAGATCAGCGCCTCTGTTTGTTTGGAGTTGGGGGTCCTGGAACAGAGGAGGGGGAGTTGAGCCTGTAGGAGCTTCTAAATGCTTAAAGCAGCCCCTTTCTCTGAGGCCTGGGATGCTCTGAGGACCCTTGGGCTGGGAGCAGCCTTAAGCAGAGCCTCTGTTCAGTTGGTCTCTGCCGCCAGCAGAGACAGGCAGCCCAGGGGAATGATGGGGGCTCAACCAGAGGTGAGGGGTTGAGGGGGACCATGGGGGACTCCTTGTCTACCCTTGTACTTTTGCATCTTGAGAACATAAGCCCTCCCCTGCTCCCTCCGCCAGCTGCCCTTGCAGGGGGCACTTGGAAACCTGGAGGAGAGAGAAACTAGCAACCTGGGGAGGGAGGTAGAAGAGTTATTTTGGAAAAGAATGAGCTGCCCAGAGAAGGAGGAGGAGAGAGGAAAGTCATCTCCAACAATAAGCAGCTCACCTCTCCTCCCTACCACCCCAGCCACCTACGCCGCCGCTCCCTGCAGAAGAGAAGCAGGAAGAGGTTTTGCAGAAGGCACCAGGCTGCTTGGGTCTCGGATCCTTGGAGAGGTGCAAGCTGTTATTCTTTGGCTTCTTGTGGGCAGCCTGGGGCTGTTTCACATGGAATCACAGGTCTCACTCCTGGAGTCAGGCCTGAGGGCTTGTGGGGTCTTTCCTGTTAGCAGAGGAGAAAGCCGAGCCCTGGTCCCATCCCCAGCAGGCAGGCAGAGCTGAGCCCGGCTCCCAGGCCCTCGGCACAGACTAAGTCTTGGCTTAGACTCTCCCCTACTTCACTGGGGAGGCTGTGTTCCTATTTCTCAGGTGCCGTGGGGCCCGGTTGGGCCCGGTTGGACACTCCAGGGGGTAGGGGAAGCTATTTTGAAGATGCACCTGTGGGGAAGGTGGCATCAGGTGGAGGCACTGGTCAAAGTCACCTGGGATCCCAGCGTCCTTGATTGCTACTGCTGGAAGCAGAATAACAGACCAGGCTCCTCAGAGGGCACATTCCCTAGACAGGGAAGGGCCAGGGCTGCTATAGTCCCCAGCCTGGTCACACCTCCGTGTGTGGCTGTTGGCAAATCAGATGACCATCTGAGCCCCAGGTTTTTCCTTTCCTTATTTTATTAGTAACACATCAAAAGTATTATTTGCTGGGTGCATCTTCCTGTTTCATTCTGAGGTTCGAGGCTGAATTGAGATAGAAATGGTATTTCCGTTAAGACATACATGAGGCTGAGCATGACGGAGGCTCCAGGCTTCCATGGGCCTTCCACAGATCAGAAGTTAATTTTCCTGGAAGTGACCATCTGGAGGCAGGTGGCTGAGCCCTGGGAGGTCACCGGAGGCTTGAGTACCTTCTCTCTTGGGACTCCCCATCCTGAGGGTGTCGGCCCACATGCTTGGCCCAAGAAGGCTCACAATTCACCACGTTGCAAACGTGTGGTAGAGATGGAGGGATGCCCCCTTCCGTGTGTGACCCAGGAGCTGGAGCTGTCACTTCCGTGTATATCCCATCGGTGGGAGAGTAGTCACAGACTCACACCCAGCCCGGGAGGCGTGGCCATTATCCTGGACGATGAGGTGCCCAGCTGAATATCAAGAATCCTGCTATTGCACGAAAAAGGAGAATGCAGATGGGGCTGTGAGAATCCCGGTCCCAGATGGGGGATGACGATTTTAGTATTAAGGGCCCCGGGGACACTGGGAAGCCTATTCCTTCCCTGCAGAAGGGACAGTGGCCGCTTCCTGCTTACTGGGGTGGCCCGCTGAGACAGGTGATGAGACAGCATCCAGCCCTGGCTGGGAAGGAAGGCTTTCCCCCTTTCTTTTGTTAATAAGCAAAGAGAAGCAGCTAGGAGGCACTGCTGTGGCCAGAGTGGGATGGGGCGGGAGGTGCAGAGGTTGGAGGGTCTGCTAGAAGATGCTCACTTTTGGAGGGTGAGTCCAGGGAAGTTTCTGGTCCACCTGACCCCTGGCAGAGGCCTCCCTGCGTCTCCTTGCCGCCAGCATCCTCCCCCCACCTCCTGTGCTCTCCCACTCTCATCTAAACTATGAGAAAACAGGATGCTGCTCACCGCCCCAGGCCACAATCTTAATAATTTTAATGTGTTCTTGTTCTGTTCACTTCAATAAACTATTTCCCACTAACTGTTCATTAGCTCGCCTTTCCCCTGGAGCAACTGCAAAACCATAAACAGCACCTCATCCCCCCAAACACCCTTGCTCTCAAAGTTGGGTCTTCTGCTGGTGGTAAGGGGTGCTGCCTCCCATGCCCTAGCGGCCACAGCCACCCCAGTCTGCGCACGTGTGTGGGCGGGTAAGAGTGGGCCATATGCCCACCTTTACCCAATTCATTTATTTATTTATTTTTGAGATGGAGTTTTGCTCTTGTTGCCCAGGCTGGAGTGCAATGGCTCGATTTCGGCTCACTGCAACCTCCACCTCCCGGGTTCAAAAAATTCTCCTGCCTCAGCCTCCTGAGTAGCTGGGATTATGGGCACCTGGCACCATGCCTAGGTAATTTTTGTATTTTCAGTAGAGATGGGATTTCACCATGTTGGCCAGGCTGGTCTCGAATTCCTGACCTCAGGTGATCCGCCCCCCTCAGCCTCCAAAAGTGCTAGGATTACAGGTGTGAGCCACCACGCCTGGTCCCAAACTCATTTATTTTTAAAAATAAAAGCACATGTCCATCCAAATGTTGATAGTGCCTTGATTTACAATAGCCCTAACCTGGAAATAAATGTACACCAACAATAGCTAAGCAAATTGTAGCACATCCATGCGATGGACTACTACTCAGCGATGAAAAGGAGTGAACCATTGGTGCAGGCAAGGGCATGGCCGCATCTCTGGGGAACGGTGCTGAGGGAAGGCAGCCAGGCAGCAAAGAAGTGTGTACTGTGTCATTTCACTTATGTAAACTCCAGAAAAGGCAAACTCATGTACAGGGACAGACAGCAAGGCAGTGGTTGCCTGAGGGTGGGGAATGCAGGGAGAGGGAGGAGGGAGAGGGCACATCAGGACAGGAGGAAACTTTGGGGGTGACGGATATGTTCCCTATCCTGATGGTGGTGATGGTTTCACGGGCATATCTGCGTGTCATAGCGCATAAACTGTACCCTTTAATCATGGGCAGTGCGCCATATGCCAGTCACACCTCAATCACGCCCTTTAAACACACACGCATGCTGCCTTCTCCAGTCCCTGAGTCCACAGGGCAGGAGCCCTGCCCTTGGGGTGCTTTGTGGTGGGCACCCCCCCCAGCCTTGAGCTTGACTGGCAGTGAGTGTGCCCAAAATGGGAGCTCCGGATGGTTCTCCTTGAGGGATGGGGTGGGGGGGCGCCTTCTAAGGGTGAGTTCAGAGGTGGGAGAACAACAGTGACATGGGAGAGGCATCTGCAGGCACCAAGGGCTGCCTGTGAGCGGAGGGTCAGCAGGGCCCTTACTTCCAGAAGTGCCAAAGCACCTTGGCCATCCTGGACACAAGAGAAGCAGGTCCCGAGAAAATCCTCAACGGAGACAGAGGACTGAGGTGGCACCAGGCACCAGGGTGAGCTGCTCCCTTCGCTCGGCTCTGGATTTAGTTTGGACTTGCTGGTCTCTGAGAGGGCTCTGTGGTGGCTGTTGGACTTGAGTCTCCAGATTCCACCAAACCCCTTGCCCCAGAGCTCCTCCCCATCTTTCTGGCTGCCTGGCAACTGGAGGCCTCTCTGTGATGGAGGACTTTCTGGAATGATGGACCTTCAGTAGGGTGAGGGCTACCTCCCTCCCTTCCCCAGCCTCCCCTGCAGCTAAGGCCAGCCATGCGGCCCGGACTTGGCCAGGCAGGTGTGTCCATGGCAGACCCTGATCCAGGAGCTGACGGGTCTCGGGGAAGGAGATGAGGCCCGCCCTCTCTCTCTGGGAAGCTGTATTGGGGTGGTTGAAGCATCACCCTTCCTGGTGTAGAAGTGGTAGATTAAGTTTTTTAGGAATCCCGTAACAAACTGCAACAAACCTAGTGGCTTAAAACAGAAGTTCATGATCTTGCCGTTCTGGAGGTCAGAAGTCCGACACTGGCCTCCCTGGGCTAAAATGCAGAAAGGCTGCATTCCCTTCTGGAGTGTCAAAGGTGGGGTCTGTTTCCGTGCCTCTTCTAGTCTCTGGAGGCTGCTTGTGCTCCTTGGCTCCCAGCTCCCTCTTCCTTCTTCAAGATGGAAGCCCTCATCCTGCGGAGCCAGCAGCACAGCTCTCTCGGACCCGCCTCCATCATCACATTCTCTCTGACACTGACTCCTGCCTCCTCCACTTCTTTTTTTTTTAAAGACAGAGTTTAGCTCTTGTTGCTCAGGCTGGAGTGCAGTGGTGCAGTCTCAGCTGACTGCAACCCACACCTCCCGGGTTCAAGCAATTCTCCTGCCTCAGCCCCCCAAGTAGCTGGGATTGCAGGTGTGTGCCACTATGCCTGGCTAATTTTTTATTTTTTTGTTTTTAGTAGAGACGGCGTTCACCATGTTGGCCAGGCTTGTCTCAAACTCCTGACCTCAAGTGATCCACCCCACCTTGGCCTCCCAAAGTGCTGGGATTACAGGCATGAGCCACTGCGCCCAGTCTCCTCTTCCACTTTTAAGGACCCTGTGGTTGCATTGGGCCACCTGGATCATCCAGGATCACCTTCCATCTCAAGGTCACCAATGAGCAATTCCAGTCCCATCTGGAACCTTCCTTCCTCCTTGCATTGTAAGCTAACATAGTCACAGGTTCCAGGGGTTCGGACGTGGGCATTTTGGGGCCAGTGTTCTACCTCCCTCTGGTGGGGTATCTCAAACTCAGCGCCCAGGCTGCAGGCAGCAGTGGGCATGGAGGTGTTCTTGAACCAGTTTTTCAGTAGTTTTGGTTGCTTCTAGAGGTTTAGCCTTGACCCTACACCCTGCTCTGGGTCTATCAAGTCCTCAGTTTCTTCATCTGTAGATGGGGATGAGCACACCTGCAGAGGTCAGGGAAGGATCCTAGTGAAGGCAGTCTCTTCTTCAGCCGGGAAGGATTCTGCTGGGGCAGTAACAGGGCTGGGGCACGTTTCCGGCTCCCCGGTCAGGTGTGCATGAGTGTAGGGGAGGGAGCTGAGGGTCTGGGCTAGGGCAGGGCAGTGGGGAGGCCAGGAGGGCACCGAGGAGAGGGCGTGGTAGAGATGGGGGCTGTGGCTGATGGGGAGTGGCAGCTGGGGAAGGGGAGGAGCGGAGGCTCTGCCAGGTTTGCAGAACAGGAACCACTGTGGCTGTGTTGGAATAAAGACCTTAGTAGAAGGAACAGGTATATCATGGGCCCCTCAAAATCCATATGGTGCCGTCCTAACTCCCAGGACCTCTGCGTGTGACCGTGTTTGGAGAGAGGATCTTTGAAGAGGTGATTCAGCTGAAATGAGGTGGTGGGATGGGCCCCAATCCAACCTGACTGGTGTCCTCAGTGGAAGAGGGAATGCAGAATGCAGGCCACATGGGGATGGCCATGGAGGACACAGGGAGGGGACAGCCAGCTGAGAGCAAGGAGAGAGGCCTCCAAAGGAAGCCGTCCTGCTGGCATCTCCATCTTGGACGTCTGGCCTCAAGATCTGCAGGAGAATGAATGTTTACATCCACAGTCTGTGGTCCTCTGAGATGGCAGCCTGAGCCAACTCAGACCTGGGGGACGGAGAGCAGTGGTGGTCTGGCCCTGTGAGAGGGAGAGGCCACCTCCCAGCCCCACCTCCTCTGGCTGAGTCTCGGGGAGGCAGGGAGAGCCCGGGGAGGGTGCAGGGTACAGGGCTGCCACTCCCCGTGACAGATGCTTCTCCAAGAGCAGGTTGGAACTGGAAGGAGGGGGCTCAGTCCTGCCACCCCCCACCCTATCAGGCTCCACGGGCAGGCGGTCTGAAGGTGTGCCAAGACGTGAGTCTGGCTGGCAGTGGTGACCAGCAGCTGCTGCCTTTGTGGGTGGTGACTGGGTTAGCCTGTGTATACCTAGTAACATGTGCATGGCTGAAGAGAAACCCACACAGTCTCCAGGAGGAGAATGAGAATGAAAGGACGCCTTAGAAAATCCCTACTTTTGAAAAATCTTGAACTAAGGAGAATGAAATTTACATTAAGGGTGAATTCAAAGACACGCACAGTTCAGGGTCTGAGAGGTCTGAGATTAGCCTGCCGTCTTCTCTACAGCCTGTCCTTTATCCTTCTCCCCGGATTCGGGTGTTTCTTAAGCGGTGTCATGAACACACACTCGATCTTGTATGATGTATGTGTCTTCACACGGGTGAGAGCAGCCACCAGCAGCGGCTGCCTTTGTGGGTGGTGACTGGGTTAGCCTGTGTACGCCTAGTAACATGTGCTAGCAGTGCTAGCAGCAAGCTGCCCATAGAGGCTGCATCTCACACAGCCACGTGCCCCTGAGTCCTGAAGGCACACATGAACATTAAGTGACGTGCACGACTCCTGCACTTGGTTTCTGAAGGACACTGGGTTATGCCCCGATGAAACTGACATTGACCCGACAGTCATCACTGAGAAGTTCATGGACACTTGTACAGGTCAGAATTTGCCATCGAGGCACTCAGTGTATTGCAAACTCTAGCGACAAAAACCATCTAACGTGATTCAGTTAAGCCTCACTTCTGCCTGTTGGTAGAGACGTGCTTTTACTATGGTTATTTAATAGCTGCAACTTTAAAATGTGTAGATTCCTGAGGGCCCCCTCGCTGGGTGTCATTGGCTTTGCAGGTTGCTCAGGGCTCCATTCCTGCTCAACGTCTCCCCCCAGCTTGGATCAAACCCTTCGGTGCTGGATTTCAACTTTGGGATAATACAAAGTGAAGGACAGGCTGGGCGTGGTGGCTCACACCTGTAATTCCAGCACTTCGGGAGGCCGAGGCGGGCGGATCACCTGAGGTCAGGAGTTCGAGACCAGCCTGGCCACTATGGTGAAACCCCATCTCTACTAAAAATAGAAAAATAAGCCAGGCGTGGTGGCACGTGCCTGTAGTCCCAGCTACTTGGGAGGCTGAGGCAGGAGAATCGCTTGAACCTGGGAGGCGGAGGTTGCAGTGAGCTGAGATTGTCCCACTGCACTCCAGTCTGGGCAACAGAATGAGACTTCATCTCAGAAAAAAAAAAGTTGGATTAACTTTAACAGGAGTAAGAGAAGAAGCGCCCCATTGATGTCTAGATGTCTCCAGGAACGGTGTAGAAGAAACCAGCCTGAAATGAGATCGGGCGTGATGTGGCAGCTAGGGACATCACAGTGGACAGCCTGCGTCTCAAGGGCACGAATGATAACCCTTCTCTGCCGTTCGCCCTGCTGTGGAGGGTGGAGCCAGGTTCTGGGACCATTGAGGAACCCCCAGAGAATCGTGTGGGGTTCCAGGAGGGCATCAGGGTGTGGAGGGGGTCATTTGAGAAATACCTACAGGATGGCGTGTGCACATGTGTGCATGTGTGTGTGTGTGCATGTGTGTGTGTGTGTGCATGTGTGCGTGTGTGTGCATGTGTGCATGTGTGCGTGTGTGCATGTGTGTGTGTGCATGTGTGTGTGTGTGCGTGTGTGCGTGTGTGTGTGTGTGCATGTGTGCATGTGTGTGTGTGCATGTGTGTGTGTGCATGTGTGTGTGTATGTGTGTGTGCATGTGTGTGTGTGCATGTGTGTGTGTGCATGTGTGCATGTGTGCATGTGTGTGTGTGCATGTGTGCATGTGTGTGTGTGCATGTGTGTGTGTGCATGTGTGCATGTGTGTGTGTGCATGTGTGTGTATGTGTGTGCATGTGTGTGTGTGCATGTGTGTGTGTGCATGTGTGCATGTGTGTGTGTGCATGTGTGTGTGTGTGTGCATGTGCATGTATGTGTGTGTGCATGTGTGTGTGTGTGCATGTGTGCGCGTGTGGTTGGCTTGGGCTCCATGGTGCGGGAAGCAGCCATGATTGCTGTTTTTTTATTTTTCGTTACTCCAGAAGGTAGGTCTGAACTCCAACCTGGATGATGGCCAGAGGAGAATGTTGCTGTTGAAAAGGACGTTTTCCAGTAGAGGGGGCTCCCCCAGGGCTGGGGGAGGGGAGATGGTGAATGGCTTGTCCCTGGAGTGCTCCCTGGGTGACACCCTGTCCGTCGGGGATGTGGAGGAGATCAGAGGATTGCTGGAGTCCACCTGCCCCGGAGCCTGCCTGAGTCCCTTCACAAGCCCCTTGTAGTGGGTTGAGCTGCCGCCCATACCCTGTTCATGTCCACCTAGAACTTCAGAGCCTGCCTTATTTGGACACAGTACCTTTGCAGGTATAGTTAGTTAAGATGAAGTCACACAGGATCCGGGTGGGCCCTAAGTCCAACGACTGCTACCCTTGTACAAAGAAAAGGACAGAGGAGAAGGCCGCATGAAGACAGAGGCGGAGGTCAGAGAGACGCAGCCACAAGCCCCAGAGTACCTGGGATTGCCCGTGGCCCCCAGGAGCGAGGAGGGAAGCACAGGAGGGAGTCCCCCTGGAGCCTGCCTGGCCCCGCTGACACCCTGATTTCAAACACCTGGCCTCCAGAACTGTGAGAGAATAAGTTTCTGTGTTTTCAGCCTCTGATTTTGTGGGACTTTGTTGTGGCAGCCCCAGGACCCGAATCCATGCTTTCGTGCTGGCCCTGGGCAGTCTCTGCACCTCCTAAAAGAGAAGATGCTGTCGAGGTTCTACCCTCCTGGAGTGCTAAAGGGCTTACAATCAAATGGAAAATTCGTGCTATTTTTCACGATGCCACGTCCCCTGCCTCTTTCTTTGAAAAGTATTTGATGCTTATAGCCAATGTCTTAGCATCTACAAACATATTAATATGATTATGGTTTCGACTGAACTGTGAAAAACGCACATGTCTTTCTTGCCCTGTTGCCTCCATCTCCCTCCTGGGAGCAGAAACCCCAACTGGGCGGGTGTGATCTCCCAGTTCCATTTCTCGGCTTCCTCGGCTTGGGTCTCTCCCAGGCCTGCTGAGCCTGGTTTACATTTGCCTCTTGCTGAAGGAGATGCAGGATACTGAGAGGAAAGACTTCATTAACATTCAGACGCTTTGGCTACACAATTGTAAACACCTGGATCTTGGGAAGCACAGAGAAATCAGATTGATTTTTCCAGCGTGTATCCAGATGTTTCTCATCACGTGGACACCCCCGTCTCTTCTCCATCCTACTGGAAAATCCATTTGTCCAGACGAGTGTGCACTCCGCCGGCGTATGCAGCCTGCCTCTCCTTTCTGTTCATGACTTTTGCTGAGATTCGGCTGAGCACATCCACACAAAAGGGACAAGGACTCTACTTCTGCAGAACAAGCTGAGCACGGCCCTCCTTCCCCCAGGACTGCCTGGAGTTGCCTAGCAATCTGACACTATTCTGCCTGAGCAGACACACGGCTTGGATGGATTTTTCCTATTTTTAATTTGTTTTCTGGGTGGTATTATTGTGCAATCACAGGCTGAGCTCAGAGATACGGCTCATGTCCCACTCAAGACAAGGAGATGGAAGATGGGGAAGAAGCTGTGGGCCCCTGAGTGGACTGCGGCGCCTGTTCCAGGAGACACTAGCCACTGCCCCGGCTGCAGAAATTGACGGTGACTCAGAAAACCTTTGCTATTTCCACTTGTGCGTTTTTTAGGCTATCGCAGCTCCCCAAACACAGCTGTGTTATCAAGCAGCACAAAAAGAGTAAATCCTCGTGGTGTGGACGTGGGACCCCGAACTACCTGGACTTCCATCTGACATTTCCCATCCACGTGGGAGGAGAGATGGATGGCATGCAAGTGGTTTATCCTCCTCTCAAGAAGATAAATGTCAGAACTGAAAGCCACTGGGCACTGATATGGAGTCACACACTCTTAAATAAAATATCAAGCCTGGAGGTGCACATGTGACATCGCAGATGGCCCTGCCTGCTCCCTGCATGTGACACAAGAGGCGGCGGGGCGGCGGGGCAGCGGGGCTGGTGCAGTTGGCAGTGTCCCAGGCCGGGACCCAGAGCTGCTGGCAAGCCATGGGACATTCTGGGCCTCAGTGTTCTCATCTGTGATATGGGGGGAGTGTGCAACATGACCTCTGAAGTTGCTTTCAGCTCAAAATGCGGGGATGACTTCCACGACTGGAGGGATGAGCTCACTGGGGAGACAAATAGGATCACCTGGGAAAATGGGACGCTGGTATTTAGGGAGAAGCAGAGAAAGACAGGTGGAGATGCTGACGTGCAACCTTGGGAAAGAAGAGTGGGAGACGGTGCTGTGGTAGAAGATAAAGTCGAGGTTTCTAGAAAGGGACTTGGCCACGGGGCCACCTGCAGTAAAGGATCAAGTAAACCAAGAATGGAGTGCAGGCCTGGCTGTTTGTGATTCAGCCTTCCTTGGTGACCCCAAAAAGCCATTTCCCTGGGGTGTCCGTGGGTGTGGACGTGGAGGTGGGGGTGCTTGTGATTGAGGGAAGGCGAGGATGGCAGGGGAACGAGGGGAGAGAGGAGCATCTAGAGGTGCTTCTGGAAGGATGGGGAAGACCAGATAAAGTTTTTAGGCTGGTAGGCTAAGACCCCCCCATCCCCAGAGCAGGAAAGACAGAAGAAGATGGAGCAAGAGGGCTGGATGGAGGGAGACAACGGAAGAAGAATTTGAAAGGGAGCAGGAAGGCAAGATGAAACTAGAAGGAGGCGTGCAGGGAGAAAACTGCTCCCATCTGAAGGCTCTAGCTTCGAGGTGAAACTGTGCCACCATCTGCCAGGAAAAAAGGGTCAGGAGAATGAGGGATGATAAACCTTGGGACTGAAGTGAAGAGCGGAGAGCCAGCCGGCAGACACAGCTGAGGCTGAGGCTGGGTGTGTGAGGGCCGAACACCTCTCCTCCAGCTATGGGACAGAGCACAGCCCGGCCCCGTGACGTCATCGTTTAAGTTAGCTGGTTGGCATCTCTGACCTCCAAGGTCTCCTTGTGACCTACATTCCATGGAGCCTGGACAGGTGCACAACCCCTGAGAGCCCACAGAGTATAAATGTTTGCACGTCTGCCCCGCATGTTTCGTGAAACAGTAGTGGGGCGTTTTGATCATACATTCCCTCAGGTCGTGTGGGGCTCTCCCTAAGTGGGATTTATTGATGGGGGGCTTCACAGGGTCCCACAGGGTGCTTGGACGGTGGCCTGAAGGGGAGATCCGACACATACAACAGCGGTAGCAGGCCTGGCAGTAGTGGGGAAGTAGTAACACGTGTGTGTGTGTGTGTGTGTGTGTGTGTTTGTATAGAGAGAGACAGAGAGATCCATTCTTTTTTTTTTTTTGAGATGGAGTCTTGCTCTGTCACCCAAGCTGGAGTGCAGTGGTGTGATCTTGGCTCACTGCAACCTCCACCTCCCAGGTTCAAGTGACTCTCCTGCCTCAGCCTCCTGAGTAGCTGGGATTATAGGTGCCCTCCACCTCACCTGGCTAATTTTTGTATTTTTAGTAGAGAGGGAGTTTCACCATGTTGGCCAGGCTGGTCTTGAGCTCCTGACCTCAGGTGGTCCACCTGCCTCGGCCTCCCAAAGTGCTAGGAATACAGGCGTGAGCCACCGTGCCTGGCCGAGAGATCCATTCTTAACAAGGAGGTTACGACTGCATTGAGTAACCTTGTAATTTACTCTGTTGGACTGAGAGAGCAAGCGAGGCAGCCAATGGTGGTGACATCAGCTCTCCGACAGGCCGTCGGTGCTGGCCACCTGTGGACCTTACAAGAACATCAAAGACCAGCAAGGAAAAAGCAGGCCCCTGATCTCTTGCTTTCCTTGATCCTTCTACAGTTGCATCTCCACCTCCTTTCTATCTGTGGATGTGTCCAGTGCTGAATATGAAAGTGGGGCCATGATGTCCTTTCTGTCTGTGATGATTTGGGGCTGCTACCCTTAGACGGAGGAGCCTGGGAGAAGAGAATGTGAAAGTCTGGAACCGCAGCTGCCCCACGCTTTACAAGAGCCTCTTTTAGGGAGTTCATGGGCAAGGCATGAGGGGCTCCTTGGCTGGGGCTTCTGGCAGGTTGGTGGGCTGATGTGTGTTTTCTGTTTCTTTGTTCCCTGTGGCCACCTCCTGTTGCTAAGAGTAGGATCAAAGTAAATGCTTCTGTAGGGCGAAATGAGGGTCTTCAGCTTACATAGGTGGCAGTGCATGGAGAGGAAAACAGGCACTCCACTGCAACATGGCCTGAGCCGGCCAAGCACAGAGGGGAGCAGGGGCAAGGTTCACCTGGCACTGAAAGGGTGGTACAATGGCAGGAGGCATCTTGGTAATGACAGCCCTCCACATGTCTGAGCCCTAGGCAGCTGGACATGCCACCACCCTGCTCTCATCTGGACTGGCAACCTCTTGCCTGGTACACAGCTGCCCTCCTGCCATCCCTCCTCTCCCACTATGTGGATCCCTGCCCACTTACTAGATCCTCTGTTTCTTCCATCCCTCATTGCCCTCTTTCATGCTTTATGCCCTTGTTTTGTTGGAGCACATCCTCTGGTAGCTGAGAGATGGTGTGTGGGAAATAATTTTGTCGAGACCTCGCATGTGCAAATGTCTTTGTTTTAATCTCACATTTGATTGTTAATTTTGTGAAGTGACGGATTCCAGGCCAGAAATCACTTTCCATCAGCTTTTGAAGGCACGCTCTGTGATTGGTTAGCTTGCCCTCTTTGTGTCGAGAATTCTGGAGCTATTCTCGTTCCTGCTCTTTTTTATGGCACCTGGAAACTTGGGGAAACATTTTTTTTTTGTCTTCAGTGATTTACTTTTCAAGATAATATGCCTTGATATGAATCAATTTCCATGGATTTTGTGGACAATTTGGAAACTTATTTCTGGAAAAAATTTCTTAAATAATTGATGATTTCCTTTCTTCTTTTCCTCCTCCTCCTTCTCTCTGGGGGCCCCTATGGGGGTGGGGGTTAGGAATCCTTTTGTGTTGAGCCTCGTGAATTGATCATCTAGTTTTTTCATCCCCTCTTTCTTCTTTTTCTCCTCTTTGCCTTTTTGCTTTGCCTTCTGGGGCATTCCCTTACTTTTCTCTTCCAGCCTGTCTGTTGAGATGTTTTGTTTCTGCTCTCATGCTTTTAACTTCCCAGCTTTTTTGTTCTCTAAATGTTCTCCTTAAAATAGCACCCTGCTCTTGGTTCATGGATGCGGTATCTCCTCTGATCTCTGGGAGGATATTAAATACGGCTATTTCTGATATTTTCTCCTCCCTGCCTAATATCTGTTTCCTCGAAGTCGGCCCCGCTCTGTTGCCTGTTTTGGCGGCTCTTTCTCATGAAGGCTTTCCGCAGGTGTCTGGTCATCCTTGGCTTTCTACTCACATTTAGGGGGGCTGCAAAGCTGGTTGGCAGCTCTGAGCAGGGAGTGGGGCCTGTGCTTGGAAGCAGCAAAACTCTGTCTTCAGGTTTCCCCTCTGGGTGCTGGTGAGATTCCCCAGAGGAGATTCTTCCGGCCTCCTGCCAGGACAGTGGAGGTCAGGATGCTGACAGGTGCTGTGAGGGAAAAGGGGGCTCTCCGTGCAGGATGCCCCTCTGTCTGCAGTGTGTGGCGGCCCCCAGGCCACAGAGGCTGCTTCAGCGTCCCCAGGGAATAAACCTCCAGAGGGGCTATCCGAGGATCTCCAGGCTTCCCCAGGTCTTGGGCCCCACGGCTTCTGAACCTTCTAGGGGTTCCATTGTCAGCCTTCCCTGCTGCTGGGCTGAGACTCAGCTCCGTGAGGGCGGGCCACCACTTCTCCTGTGCCTCCCTGCTGCCCACAGCTGGCTACTGTTCTCTTTTCTCCTGTTCTCCAGGTCGTTGGGGTTTATGCCTTTTTAAAGTTATTCTTATTTGAGACGGAAGTCTCGCTCTTGTTGTCCAGGCTGGAGTAGTACAGTGGCGCGATCTTAGCTCACTGCAACCTCCACCTCCCGGGTTCAAGTGATTTTCCTGCCTCAGCCTCACAAGTAATTGGGATTACAGGCACCCACAACCACACCTGGCTAGTTTTGGTATTTTTAGTAGAGACGGCGTTTCACCATGTTGGCCAGGCTGGTCTCAAACTCCTGACCTCAGGTGATCTACCCACCTCAGCCTCCCAAAGTGCTGGGATTACAGGCTTGAGCCACCAGGCCCGGCCTCTTTTTAAAATTTTCGCTTTGTAGTTTTAGTGGGATTTTTCAGAGGGCACGAAATTAGCTCTGTGTGTTCAGTCGTCCTGTTGGCCCCAAGCCCAGTCTCCCTGTGTTTCTCTCCTAATGATTATTGCCAAGGACTCCCCAGTCCTCCCCCATGTGCTCACTTTTTAAAAATTAAAGTTTCCAAATCAGAGGTTTTAAAAGTTCTCTTAGATGACATCCCCAAATGGAAAACCTCCCGGTTAGTGCTGGTATGTCCTGCTGGCCCTGACACTTACTCTCTTCCGGCCAGATCCCTGTCTACGACAGCTGAGCGTGAAGGGCAAACTCTCTGGGGCTGGTAATGAGGCCGGCCTGGCTGGGGCCTGTTCCCAAGGGGTGCCCTCACGCGCGGGCCCTGTGGCCAGTTGGAACCACAGAGGCCAATTTCAGTTTACCACCTGGGCGTCTGAGCAGGCCCACCATGTCCTGAGTCCTGGGCTGGGACTGGTGGAACTTGGAACAAGATTTGGTGCTGTCTTCAGAAAGCTCTTCTAGAACGTCCCCAAAGAATGATTTACCGGGCCCTATGCTTTGCAGGGACTCCTTTTCCACTTGGGCACACAGCTCTGCCAGGTAAGTGTGTCCCCACTTCACAGGCACATGCAGAACTCGCGTGGGGAGCTGAAGGGAGACAGAGATGGGCTCGAACCCCACTCTTTGAGAGGTTTCTGAGAGGAGGCTCCAAAGGGCAGTAGGGTCTGGACCAGAGAGGAAAAGACTCCCCAGGGAGAAGAAATGTGGGCAAGGGACAAGCGGGACCGACAGGGGGCGCTGCCGGCACAGCGAGGCAAGAGCCCTGCCTGCAGGGAGACAGGTGCCTGCCAGGCAGTGGCTGGGCCCAGCCGGGAGTTGGAGGCCACGAAAGCCTGGACCATCTGACAGCAGAGAATCGAGAGGCCCAATTAGGGCTTTTGAGCTGGAATGCGCCATTTCAAATCCGGGAGCTGGGGAAAGTTCAGTCAACCAGGCAGCTGCCTTGCTCGTAGACACGGCATTTATCTGGTGGTTAGCTGTAGGGCTGTTTAGCTGTATGCTTGGAATTGTATAACACGATTCCCACCGGCCAAGACAGATCAATGACCCAGACAGGCTGGAGGGCCAGAAATTAAAAGCATGACGCTCATAAGTGGGCAGCGGCCACTGTCTTGGCCACCGTCTCTGCTGCCCTGCGTGGGGGGGATGGGGGGGGGGCAGCCAGCAGCCCAGAGCCCCCAGTACTGAGAGGCTCCAAATCCATGCCACTTCCTTCCCGGCCTCCGGGTCTTCCAGGCCCCTACCAAACCCCAGATTCCATAATGTGCTTTTCACCTCACACAGAAAAGCAGGACAGTCAGGTGCGAGGCGGAGGCTAATTGTTCCAGGAGCAGCCTTCAGGAGCAAAAGCAACATGGGTACCGGTTTGGATCTGTTTCTGTGTAGATTGGAAATGTCCTTTGATGGTGCAGGCTCGTTCCTCCAGCCTGGGTGCTGCACCAGAATGTCTTTTGTTTTGGAAATGATTACTCAGCCTCCTGCCTAAACCTGTTTGGGACCGTCCAGACCTTCTTGCCCACTTTTGGTGTTGTGTGCCAGTGGTGGGCTGACCCCAGCAATAGATCTCTCCTGCCTTTCCAGAGGGTCCCCACTCCACTGTGTCCTCAGCCTCTGCTCTCCTGCTCCCTCTGCACCCAGGAGAGAGACCCTCCCAGAACCCACACCAGGCCCCTTACCCTAGATGCTGGGGGAGGCTGGGACTGGGGACAGGAGCTACCTGATCTTTTGATTTTAGGGAAATCCTAAGCTGACCTCCCTCTCCGGCCGGGTGCAGGTGGAAATGTTTAAATCGGTTGGGTTGGCCAATCTGGACTAACAGCCGGGAGTGGGCCCAATCGCTTCCTTTCCAGTGATCCCCCAGGAAGTCAGGGCATCTGGGCCTAGTAAGGGGGTTTGGGGCGTGTGGGCAACTCAAAGGCATGGCATGGCATGGCATGCGGAGTGGGGTGGCATTCGTCCCTGATGCTTGGTGACCACGTCCCGTTGCTGGGGATCCCTGGGCCTGGGAAAGAAAAATGGCCCCCAGGGACAGCGAGGCACAAGGGCAGGGTCCTGTTAAGGGTCACCTGGGCTGATCCGCCCCCAAGATAGCCTGGAGGTGGGGAGGGGCAGCGGGCTTGGGGCTGCCCTTGAAGGGACCAGGGCAGCGCGGGGTTCTGGGATCTCCCGTGTGTACCCCACCTGTTCTGTGCCCCTGCCCCGAGGAGTTGGCCCTGAAGGCCGCAGGGTGCTGACCGCCGAAGCCCACCTGGTCATGGCTCTCCCCGCTCCGCCGCCCTCTCCGGCTGCGCGACAGCCCTAGCCCCCTCCCATGCCGCGCTGCGCGCTCCGCCCGAGCTGCCACCGCCGCCCGCGCCGCCGCCGCGTGCTCCTGCTGCCGCCTCGCTCCAGCCGAGCGAGCCAGAGGAACGAGAGAGAGAGAGAGAGAGAGAGAGAGAGAGACAAGGAGGGCGGAGAGAGGAGGGAGGAGAGAGAGAGAGAGAGAGAGAGAGGAGGCGAGGGAAGAGCGAGCGCGGGTCTGCTCCGAAGCTAGCAGAACCTCCTTGGACAGCGGCCCCAGCCGGGCCCCAGCAGCTCGCGTGGTCGGAGGAGAAGCAGCTGCCACAGCTGCCGCCTGAGCCCGGCCTCGCGCGCCCCTTGCCGCCAGCTCGCCGGTGCCTGTGCGGCCCCAGGACGCCGCTGCCCGCTCAGCGGCCGGGATGCAGCCGGGGCATGGCCGCCGGCCCCCAGTCACCTGCCGCGGGGAGCGCTAAGCCCGTGAGTAGCCCGGTCCTCGTCGCCCGCCTCTCCCTGAGGCGGTCATTCCCATCGGGCTGAGCTGGGGGAGGGGGGCATGGCCGCGGAGGGGCGCATGGGACCCTGCAGTGGGAGGCGGGCTGCGGAGCACGGCCGGGGCTGACCGAGGGCGCGTGGGGTGGGGTGGCGCCCTCGGGGTCAGGGGTCCCTGCGCGGGGTCGGGGTCCCTGGGTCCCTCCGGGGCTGGGGTCCGGACGCTCTGTCCGGCCGTGGGCCAGAGGGGTGATTTTGTGAATGGGAAGGCCCGGGGGTCGGGCTCCATGGAGATGCCGGGGAGTCCCGCGCGCTGCGTGGCGGTGGCAGTGGCGGTGGCGGTGACGGTGGTGGTGGCTGTGGCGGCGGCGGCGGCGGCACAATGCCCGGCGCGGGGAACTCCCCGGCGGGGGGAGGCAGAGGCGAGCGGAGATCCCGGCCCCGCGGGGCGCGTCCGAGGAGGCAGCCGGAGCCCGCGCGGGTGGGAGAGAGGCTGGCGACCCGGCGGTGGTGCAATGTGCGTCTGTCGCGGCACCCAGGCCCCGAGAGAGCCCTGCCGGGGTCCTCTGAAAGGAGGGTCGCTGAGAGGTTGATGACCCAAAGGAGTTGTGGGGAGGAAGGGGCTGCCACAGCTCCCCAAATAGGAGCGGGGCCCGCAGCACCGCGGTGTGCGCGGGGGCCGAGCAGCTTGGGGCGAGCGGCTCGCAGGGCCCTACAGAGGGCGGGTTGGGGGCGCTCCGGGCCGAGTCCCCAAGCGCGATAGGAGGGCTCGAGCGGGAGCAGAGGCTGCCTCTCTGAAGCCTCGGCCACCCCCAGGGCCTCGAGCAGCGCGGCCGGGCTGGGGAAGCAGGGCACGCCCCTGGCCCAAACTTTCTGCCCTGGTGGCCCCGGGCGATGGTGGGGCCCGCCCGGGGCGTCTGGGGCTCGCACCCTCGGGAAGGTGGTCTTCTGTGGCGTCTCGGGGTGGCGCGAGGCCAGTGGTCATTTTGGTGCTGCGGGTCGCAGGCTCCATCCCCCGGACGCGGAGCCTCCTCTGGCGCGCAGCCCTGCAGTGTCGGTGCGGGGACCGAGACGCGGGGCCCCGCGTGGAGGGGCATTGGGAACCTATCGGGTCCCCAAGCGGCCCTGGGATCCCTGTCTCACGTGGGGTGGGGGCGGGATGTTCCCGGAGTCCACTGGCGGGGGCGGGGGCCCAGCGAGGTGGGGAGAAACTCTTGGACAACAGAGCTGCCTCCCCCTCCCCTTTCCGTTCCAGCTTTGGCGAGGGACCTGATTTATTTAATGATCACTTTTAAAAAGGACTCCCGCGGAGCCGCTAGTCCCGACGCGCGAGACCACCCCGCGGTGGAGGCTAAGGACAGAGACCCAAGGGATCCATCCCTGGGTTTAGGTCCCCCTTCCTGCCCCAGCTCGAGGTGAAGTCGCTTCTCGGGCGCGCAGGTTGCTAATTTCCTGCTCAAAACGCAGGCTGGACTTGGGGACGCCTTGGGCACGCACCCGGGCGCCCCGGGCACTTAGCGTGGAGCAGGTAGGAGGCTAATGGAGTGGGGTCGCGCGTAATGAGGTCTTTCAGCCGGAAGCCGGCTTCGGTTTTACTGGTCTGCAAAAAATAATGGAAAAAAAAAAGGTATAAACATTGCGGCAGAACCTGCTCATTAAGTGTGCATCGCGGATTCGGGACGGATGTCTTAATTAGGCTGCGTTGTTCACGGGGATATTACACTAATTAAAACCAGACCCTCCAGGTGAGCGAAAATTGTGAAGGGAGAGAGGAAGCAAAGTTGTGGAGAAGGCGCTGCCTGATGAAAGCCGGGTATGGGCCTCTTGCAGGGGCGCCCCAGGTCACTGAGCGCCGGCGGGGTGGGGGCGTGGGGGCGGCATGGCTGTGGCGGAGGAGGGGAGCCTTCTTAGAACCATCCCGGCGCGCCTTCCTTCTCCGCTTCCTGCGGGCGGGCGAGGAGCTCCCTTTGGCCGAGGACCGAGGCTGGCCCCCCCGCCCCTCCCCCAGGACTGGAGGCCTTCCTGCGTGGGCGCCTCGCTCACCGCACACTCCTGGAAGCAACGCTTAACCCCTCATTTCCTGGCTGACGGCTTCTGGGAGGGCAAGGCTGTCCCCAGGAAGGCGACAGAGCAGGTGACGTGGGGACCCCTGAAGAGGTTAAGGAGCAGAAGCACGGTTGAAGGGACGCACCCAAGCCGAGACAACCTGGGCCTGGTGAGGTGGCTGCTTGTGTGCAGCAGGGGTTGCCACTGGTGCTGGGCGTTTGCGCTTGCACGGCTGGGGTTTTCTGGCGTGAGTTGTCCATTTCTAGCAGCTATCCACCCCCTTCCCCCCAAAGAAAAAAGGGAACCTGGGTGATTGCTTTGATCCACCTTCCTCAGGGGCTTGGGACCCAGAGAGACCCGTGCCCACCCCGGGGACCTCGGGTCGCCTCTGGTTGCCAGGAGGAGTCAGGAGTCCAGGGAAGTCCCTAGGCTCCGCCCCTTACTCGGATGGGCCTTTGCTGCAAATGCTCCGCACCCAGTGACCTCGGTCGGGAGCCACAGCGGAGCTGGGAGTATTCACTGCCCTTCTGCAGGCACCAGAGGCGGATGTTGAGGGAAGGTGGCGGCATGGGCGGCCCCTGCCTCTGAGTGGCTCAGCAGGCACTCGGCGGGCGCTAGCACCAAGGACAGGGCCAGGGCCTCCACAGCCTGCCCTCGTCGCCCTCCCTCCTCTGACAGGGTCCCAGGGCCGCTGGAGGCGCTGCGGGCGCCCGCCCTCAGGCTGCTGAGGACATGGGGAGGGCTCCCGAGGCTCATTCAAGAGCCAGAAAAGCCCAGAGCCTGCGAAGAGGTAATTACAGCAAGGAGGCCTCCTGGGTACCGTTCCAGAGTGGACCTTCTGTCCTGCGCCTGTCACTTACTCAACTTGGAGCGTGGCTGATGGCGCATCGGTGAAATGGAGAGATTATCGGGCTCTTTGGTGTCTGGGGATGAACTAAGCGCTGTAGTGGCCAGAGAAAATGCCATCTTCCCTGGCTGGTTCAGCCCTGCTGCCTCTCCCCTGCAGCCTTCTTTGACACCTCTCTCCCAGCCACATTCAGCCCTGGCCCAAGGCGCCTTCATACTGATGTGTGGCAGTTGGAGGTGCCTTGCTGCTGAGGGCCAGGGCCCTGCTTGGTTTATCTGCCCCCTCCCGCCTATATGCAGATGGTGGTCTGACCCATGATGCCTGTGCAATTCGGAAGGAAGGAATGCATAAGTCACGCTCCTATCCCACCCAGAAGTGCCAGAGTGGTGGTGGTGGGGGGGGGGGGCAGTAAAGAGAGGAAAACATGTCAGTGGCCAGAGCCACAGCGCTGAATGCGAAGCTGCAATATTATTTTCAGCCCTTGCAGGGTGGGGCTTCCCTCCTCCAGCCCAGCCCAGCCCAGCCCAGAGCCTGCAAGTTTTGGTCGGTTGTCTCCCTGTGTTTATTTATTTCCACACTCCTGCTTGATACTCTGTTATAAAGACAAATGGAACCTGACACGCAGCTGGCATTTGGTGAGGAATCTTTTCTTTTTAAACAAGTGAAAGGGAAAAAGCCATCTTGAAACTTTCTCCCCCTTCAACAGAGACCCGTTTCCTCGGGAACCTACCGTTCCCTAAATCCCTGAGTGCCACAGGCCCCTGCTCCTGGCACAAGGCACTGGCTTTATAAACACCTCCCGTTTGCACCTCCACCCTTTGATAAGCTGCAGCATCTCTCCACGCTCTTTCATAAAGCAGCGCAATATTTTCACAGGCTCATGAAACATTCAGGCAGCCTCAACATCTTACTTTCTGCTGCCTCTCTGAAGTAGGCTGCTCCCTGAGCCATCCCTGTCCTCTATAACGTCCTGGGTCTATCTCCCTCTCTCACTGTCTGTCTGTCTCTTCCTCTCCCCCACTCTTTTTTTCTCCTGTGCTTTCTGAGTGGCACGGATGCTTAGTGCGTGATTGCCTCCTTGTGTGACCTGTGAGGGTTGAGGACGGCTCTTGGTTAACAGTGGCCATGCAAGGAGCATTGCATACATACATATGCTGTGCATACACAGCGGGGCCTGTTCTGGGTTGGGGACCCACAGACAGACGAGTCACCTCCCTTCAAGAAATACCATGTGATACAGACTGATTTGGTGTATAAAATAGACATTTTTAAGTGCAATGCACTTAGTAAATTAGTTTGCTATCACAGTTTCTCCAACACATAGACTGACACCAAAACACGCCTTAGAGGGAGACTGGAATAATAAAGAGTATAAAGTCTGTTACTTTATTTGTAGCTCGGGGCGAGCTCACAGTCTATCAGCTGCATTTTGAAAAGTGTGGCCAGGGTCTAGGCGGAAGGAGCCGTTCTGGATGCATCTTGCTTGGGTACCACAGGAGTCCCCCTCTTGGCCTGGAAAAGGACCATCCACCATCTTTAATTTAGGGGCCTAGGGATGTGCTCCACTGTGGGATAGGACTCGTACAGAAATTACAAGTGCTAAGTGGACAAGTATGTTTTCTCCCAAAGCAAAGGCCAACTCTCTGGCACAGGGAGCTTGGTGTCATCAGGCCTCTGATCCTGGCCCTTACCTGCAAGACACGTGAGGGCCTTGACTGCTCTGGCCAGGCGTCCTTCTGGTTTCTTCCTGGTCTCTAGACAGACCAGCAGCTAGAGGTGGTCTCCTTGCCCCTCCTCTCCCTCCTCACTGCTGCTGCCCCTGCCAACTCTCTGCACTTGAAACATTGACCAGACTGTGGTATCGAAGGCTCTGCAGTCAGGGGAAAGGGGGCAGAAGAATAAGGGATGGGGTGCTCTCCTCTGTAGGGAGTGTTCCCCTTGTGGGTAAAGAAAGCTGTGGCTTGGGGAAGCTTTTTAGAAGTGAAAATCAGTCTTCCCTTAGATCCATCTCCACTCCTTCCGTGTAGGTTGGGGCCAGGTCTCGTGGGTTCCACCTGAGAGGTGGGTTGTAACTTGCTGGCGTCAACTTGAGTTGGGGGGTCCTCAGCCTCCGTGGTTTCCTCTTAGGACCAAGAGCCAAGCACTTGCTATTCCAAGTTTTCTTTTAAGGTTTAATTATTTGTGCTCAGAACATATTCCCAGCAGAAAAAAGAAAGAGGAAGAACATATATATTTTTAGGAGTTTACTTGCTTATTGCTTTGGTTAGCGGCTGTGCTGAGAGCTTTCTCCCAAGATTCCAGAAGAACAGAGGCCTAGGCGGAGCGACCGCACTGTACCTGGCCATCTCCCTACTGGACCCACCGCTGGTCATCAGCTCTGTATGCACAGGTCTCTGCTTGGCTGGCTGCTCCATATGTGGGGAGGTGAGCCCACCCTTCCTTGAGCGCTGGGCTGTGAGTGGAAGCCAGCTGGCGAGGAAGGTAGCTGGGTATGTCTATTTTAGCCCTTTTAGAAACTAATCCCATTTGTAGGCGAGGAAACTGCCTAAGCATAGAAAGCTGCCACCAGCCAGCCCCTGAACAGTTTCAAGTCCTTGTTTGGGGGCCCGGTTGAGATCATAACATGTATCTTTTGTGCTAGAGAGGAGAATCCTGTGTACCTTTATTTCTCCAAGGCATCCTGTCTTGCTTCAAAATTCTCCCTCCATCAAAACAAACAAAGGTAACCTGGACCTCCAGATCCGATTCTCTTCTGCAGAGCCACCAATACAGTAGTGGAGGCAGTGTACCACGCAAACCAAGGGCACATTCAGAGTTCTGCCCATGAGCAGCCCAAACACCATGGACTGCAGTCCTTCTCATCCACGTCTCCCTGTCTGTGACACCAGGTGAGACCCAGGGATGAAGACGGCAGGAATGGCGGTCCCTGGAGTCCAGGTGCTTCTGCCCTTGCTCTCATCCTGCAGTTCACGGCCTTGGACACCAAGCAAATGCCGATTCCTGGGCCAGGCTCATGTCTCCGGATCGTTTGCTTTTAGGCAACAGTCATGAGAACATGGAGGAGCAGGCTATCCTCAGCAATGAGATTTTTGATGGAAAAATGGGAAGCTCTTTTGGAGCCAAAGGACATAGGGTTTCCTTGTATTGGGAAGGTCCACAATTTGGAGAAAGATTTAAAGCAGTACAAACACCCCAGTACCTTTAGAAATCATTTCTCACTAAACTTTGATAGCTCCAAACTCTTACTCAATGCAAATTAGAGGTTTCTCTCCTGGATTACATCAAAAGCAACTCCTATTTTTCTGGAACTTTTGAGGGCTGGGGGCTGGCTGAAGCTCCAGGGTCTGTTCCTAAGAGCTTCCGGGCACCTTGGAATCAAGCACCTGCTGGTGACCTCTCCTTCCCCACGCCAGCCCACCCCACCCCACTTTTTAAAAAGCAATGGCAAGAAGGCCTTTTTAGCTTTTTGTTTTCAGCAGCGAGGTATGAGGATGACTTTTTAATGCATCACATGGGAGAACCACACACGCCGGTATGTCCCGACGTTACTCGTCACATTGACATCTGAGCAAAAAATGGAAATCCGGAATATGCTTTAAACTGGGTCTGTGCACAGGCTCCTGATGGGCTCTGCAAATGCCTAATAACTTGGTGTTGACACCTGCCCTTCACCCTGGAGGTGTGGCTGAGTCTTCACCCAGTTAGTTTCCTTATTCATGGGAGGTTCGGAGGTTGTACATCTTGGCAGCTCCCCACTCCCATCAGCTGATTCTTATAAGAATCACCCTTTGCCCCCGGGGCACACACAGTTACATGCACATTGAAATGAAGTGACTTCTGAGCAAGGCGGTATGTCAGTTACCTTTCATGAGACCTTAAAGCCCATCAGGGCTGGCCGCACAACCTGTGGGTGTGGTGAGTGGATTCGGCCTGCACCTGCTGGCTGGTGAGAGGGCTCTGTGCAGGGACAGCCTGAGGCCAGAGCTGACTTCTGATGGTGGCAGTGTTGCCTGCAGCATACCGCTGGGGAGGGCGTGCCACCCAAGGCAGGCTCTGGAACCTCAGTTTACCCAGCTGAGAAGCAGGGACTGCTGCGTGGATCAGGCAATCTATGTAAAGCCGCTGATGTGGTGAGTGGGACCCTTCCCTGGAGCTATCCACCTGGTAGAGGAACGAGCATGTTGCTAGGGTTAGGAAGGGTCAGGGTTAAGGAATGGATTCCGAACTGTTCCCTGTGGGTACAATTATGATGCTGCTTTAAAAGAGCTCCTGACAAATTTGCAGATGCAAGGATGGAAACAACCCTTAGCATGTCTCTATAGAGAGGCTGGGGTCTGAGGAGACCCTCACTCCCTCGGGTGGCCTGGAAGGGCTCCCTGGAGCAGCGCCCAGCAGCTCATGTCCTTAGGAACACCCCGAAGCCAGGCAGAAGGAAGTGAGGTCCTGTCTGTGGGGCCGTGGACTCGGTTGTTACCCTGGTCAGGCCATCCAGGGGATAACGGGGCTCCTGCTTGTGCTGTGTCCCCTCAATGGGCCCACTGTGCTCTCCCCATGCCTCCACTGCCAGCGGGGTGTCAAGAGGACCACAAGGAGGCCAGGGCAGGGTGGCTCACGCCTGTAATCGCAGCACTTTGGGAGGCTGAGGCAGGGAATCACCTGAGGTCAGGAGCTCAAGACCAGCCTTGTCAACATGGTGAAACCCCGTCTATACTAAAAATACAAAAAATTAGCTGGGTATGATGGTGCATGCCTATAATCCCAGCTACTCAGGAGGCTGAGGCAGGATAATCACTTGAACCTGGGAGGTGGAGGTTGCAGTGAGCTGAGATCACACCACTGCACTCCAGACTGGGCAACAGAGCAAGACTCCGTCTCAAAAAAAAAAAAAAAAAAAAAGAGTACCACAAGGAGAGAGGGGCACTGCAGCAGGTCCTCTTGCTTTTGCAAAGGGAGTGGCATTGGATCATCAGAGATGAGGCTCCAGACCATGCCAGCTGGATTTCCCATGAGGGAGAGGAAAGGAAGGAGGATCATGGCCTCCCTCCCCCAGCCCTTCCCGGGCTCCTCTGAGCCTATAGTTTGTTGCCACATTGCTTACCGTGCAGGCTGAGGGATTCCAGCCCACCCCTGCGTTCCATGTGGATATGTTTTTGGATCTCAGTTCTCAACGCATGAAAAGCCGAAGCACAGCTTTGCAAAGCCCATTAGAAAAAAAACAAAGTGTGTGCTTTTATTCTTTCTGGAATATTGACTATCATTGATGTGATGCCATTAGGCACAGCTGGGGGCCGCACGGCAGGGACAGGTGAAGTGGAACTAGAGACCCGAGGGGTTTCTTCCACAGGCTCCTTGTAGACCTGGAACGGGGCGTGTGGTTCACCGGCCTCCCTGGCTGGGTGCCCCCAGCTGCTGGGGAGAAGACCGACAGTGATTGATTGTGTTCCTCGCAGGGGTGCTATCCAAGGGTACATTATTCAAGTATTTTGGAATCTTAGCAGAAAAGAGAAGAAATTTAAGGTGAGAATTACTGTTGTCAGTGGCGTAACATTATAATCAACACTCCCAGACAGCCAACGCTGTGTCAAGCTTTATCGTCCAGAAGTCTGTTTGATATCTTGACAGCTGGGAACCTTCAGCTGATGGCCAAAGGGTGGGAGGGAGAGCAGGTGGACGATGGCCTGTGTTTGATGGGGGAGCGTGTTACCCTTTTCCTCACTATTAAAGCCTTGTGATGTTGTCTGGGACAACTTTATGGGATGATTAAAGGCCATCTTCCAGCGGGTACATTTTTCTTTCTCACCGGCAGATCTCATCCTAGGACAGTTGAGAAAGATACACCTAGAATCTGCATGCTTTTAACTCTATCGGCATCCCTGGGCCACGGACAGGAGACTTTCTGCAGATCTGCCCTTTGTGTTGGAAAATACGTCTGCTTGTGTGTGTGCGTCAGCAGCGTTGCCATAACCAGCATTCACTTTCCTGACTTGCCCAGGCTGCAGCATGCAACATTGAGTGTCGCATGGGTACCTCCCCGCCTCTTAGACTTCTAAAATAGAGCCGTCTCTCCAGAACAGACAGGCACAACTAAGGCCAGATCACTGATAACAGTATCAGTATCTACATGCTAAAGACACAGCCCGCCCCCTTCCCATGGGGTTCTTTCCTTGGCAGAAGTCACCAAGGAGACTGACTTTGGGAGAAGTAATTTCTCCCCCTTCCGGATATGTTTTGCTCAAAACCTAGGAAGAAAACTCACAAGACCAGACCAGGAAAATTTCAGCCCCCAAGGATAATTTTTCAGAAAGTAATGAGCACTAGAAAATGAGGGCTATAAAGGAAGGCTTTAGGTAATAATCATAACTATAATGTTCACCACTTTGAAGTGCATTAATATATACTAAAATTACAGAAAATATTAAGTCTGCTGCAGGGGAAGGGGGCGTGCTTTGGAGGTTGTGGCTAAACCTCCTGGACCAGCTCTGTTCTCCAGGTCACAGCTGGGGCTATGTGGCCCCTGGCCTGTCCCTGCCGTCACAGAGACACCCGCCCTAAGAGAGGCTCCTGTGCCCCTAGCTGGGGTCCAGTTGCAGACACCATGAATGCTGGATGGAGAAGCAGTATCCCCCGCAGCAGGCTCCTTTTGGGGCTGTGATGTTTTACAGCCTGGCAAGGGAATGCCAAGACTCCCTGAGGGTCTGGCTCACTTTATCAGGGTCCGGCTGCTTGAGAGCAGAAGCCTGGGAGGCGAGGTGTGTAGACGCCCCAGCCGGGGCCCCTCGAGGCTGCAGTCGGGCTGAGGCATTCATTCCTCCGCAGGGGCCCCGGGGCTGGAGCAGCTGGAGCATGGCCGTGGTGGCTGCATGCTTTCTCCTGCCACCTGGCTCTCTCTGTTCCCCTCCTGACCCCCGAGCCTCTGCCTCTCCTGCGTTCCCCTTCCTCACTCCCCTCCTTCACCTTCAGAGCCAGCGGACTTCTCCAGGCGGCACGCAGGCGAGGGGCTGGCGATTGGAGGTCAAGCAGTCTCAGCTCGGAGCAGCGGGAGGAAAGATTTATGGTTCCTCCCTGCCCTGCTTGATGGACAATTAAAGCCGTGCATGGTTGGAGGAGAGCAGTGTCGTGAAGAGTCAGGATGGTCAGAATAAATCAGTCACCTCCACTTAGACGGCTGAGCTAGACTGTTTCCCCGGGCCTTCAAGGTGGGAGCCCCCTGGGGTGTGGATTTGAAGGTTCCGGAATGGACTGTTCAAGGGTTTGACATACTCTGAGCTCCATCAGAGTCAGAGCCTGAAGACCCTGGGGGTCTCCTCACAAATGGGGCATGTGCTGTAGAGAATTAAGGGAAAATTCTGGATAATGTGTTTAGAGGGCGTTTTGTCTCCATGGCATCTGGCATCTGCAAGAGCCTCAAACCTGAATGTTTGGAAGTCAGGATAGTGGACCCCCACCTGCAAGCAGAGCATGTGCACGCATGTGCTTGTGTATGCTTTTGCACATGTATGTGTGCACAGGTGTGTGCATATTAGTACACACACGTGCACATGTGTAGATTGTACATGCATGTGCCTGTGTGTAGAGTGTGCACACAGGCATGCATGTGCATCCTGTATGTGTGCATGTGTGTGCATGTATGTACACATGCACAAGTGTGTTTCTGCATTTGTATGTGTACCCACATGTACCTGTGTGCATGCATGAGCATATGTATGTCGTACATGTGTGAGCACATGTATGTGTCATGTATGGGTACTGGTGCTTGCCTCTTGGACATCGCAGGCTCCACTTGTGTCTTTAAACACACACGCCCCTCTGCAAGCCTGCCGGGAGCTGGGCTTCTGAGCATCCGCCAAGCCCTGCGGCCGTCCTTCTTCATTTGTTCTGTGTGTTATTTCAGTACCTTGAAGACTCTGGCAATTTCCTCAAGGAAACTTTGTCTTTGTGGAAATGAGATGCCAGCACTCCTCGGCCCTCCCACTGGCTAATTGATGATATGATCCTGCGTGGGAGACTTGCCATTCCTGGAAACGCTCCTTATTTCGTGGGCCCCCCCGCCCCCTGCCCGCCATCATCTGATTTCTACGAGCTGCTGCACGTGAGCTGCAGGGCTGGGCATTTGCTGTGACTCAGCCCATGTGCCAGGCCTTTCATTAACTTGGATACTACAATTATGTGCGCCAAGAGACTGCGAGGGCCATTTAGGATTTTTCTCCCTTTAAGAAAATATTCCTTTTTCCCCAGCCAGGTAGCCCAGCCCTTTGCCTCTGCAGCTGTGGCCCAAGCACTCCTCAGCTCTCCCGGCACCGACCTGCAACAAACTCTTGTTGGGGGGCTGCGGCTCCGCCATGGTCCTGTCGGAGGTGCTTGGCAGGTGGTCAAGGCAGCCTGCCCTTGGGAGCTGCAGGATGTGGCCTGCTGCGGCGGCTTCACGGTCACGGCACGAATAGCAGCATGCGTGCTTTTGTGCCTGTGTGAGCACACACACACCCCGTCGGCACACGCGAGGATGACCTTTGGCATAGAACACCTGCTGCTGTGGCCTGCACAGAGAAGGGCTGACCCCAGGACAGCGGCTCCCATTCGCCTCCACCAAGGCCAGCTGGACCCTTCAAGGGGCCCTGAGAATTTCCGAGTGTGGGCAGTGGGGTCGTGTCGTGTGGGGGTGGAGTTGCACGGGTCTCCTGTGCACGTACACACGCATGCTGGCCAGCATATTAGTATGCTCGCAGGGGTAGCCTGACCCTCTTCCCCCACTTAGGAGATGCATGCGTGGAAACTTGCCCCCGTGGGTGTCTTGGGATGAATATTTGGGATCCTGGGGGATCTGGATTGCAGAGTAGCTGGGCACTGTAAGAGTTCCTGTAAATGTTGGGTCTCCTAGGGAGGGGGAGGCATGGAGTACTTCTCACTTCTGTGGGTGGGTGGAAGGTTGGGGAGGGGCACACTGGCTCAAGGTCACCCCACGGGGAGCAACCTGATCTGAGGACAGACCTGCCTGGGACTCTGGAACAGAGATGAGACACTTGCTTCCCCCTTCAAAGGTCATGAGATTCTGGGGGACACGGGCTGCCTTCCATACGGTACCCACAAAGCTCATTGAACGCACCATTCAGAGGCCTTGTTATCTCAAAAAGAAAGGCAAGAGTCCAACCCACTAAGCACCAAATAACAACTCAACAACTCAAAAACTTATTTTTTTAAACTTCCTGGAGTTGCCATGGTTACTTGCACGGTCCCTGCATCTCTGTTGCTCTACGTGGAGCTGCTTGGAGGAGGAATTAAATCCTCCAAAGTTCACCCCTTGGAAGGGTCTGTTTATGCTCCTCTGTGGAGGAAAAGAGCTGGAGAAGGTAGGGATCTTCCAGGACCATGGGATGTGATTTTCCAACATTGCACTTCTGAGACGCTGGAGACAGAATTTGTCTCCCACGCTAAAATAATTATAGCCAGGAGAACAGAGAATACATCATTCTAAGTTAAGGTCCTTAACAACGAGGAGGGTGTGTGCGTGTGTGCATGTGTGTGAGTGTGTGCGCATGTGTGCATGTATGTGTGTGCATGTGCATGAGCGTGTGTGTGTGCATGTGTGTGCGTGTGCACGTGTGCACGTACATGGTCGTCTCTGCATTGCCACCACCTTCCTCCTGGAGTGCCCTTTTGTACTGGCCACATGTGTAAAGGCAGTGGCAGCTGAGGCCCCTGCACCTGTTGGTCAGCCTCCAGCAGGCAGCACTTCCTGCTCCTGTGGCTTGTGCCCAGGCAATGCTATTGGAAGGCAGATTTCTGCAGTGGGATTTTGGGGAGAATTGCTAGTGAGGGATGGTGGAAAGAGGGTGGGTCAAGGAGGAATAAAGAAGCCAAGACTCCTTCTGACCAGGCTCTTCTCTGCTCTTCAGATTGTGGGGTTCCATCCTCCTACCTGCCATGGCTCCATGGGAAGTCCCAGGGCCCAGATGTGGCCCATGCAGTCCAAAAATTAGCTGCAAAGAGGAGAGTCCGTGCTGTGGGCCAGCTGTTTGCCCTAAATGCCCCCTGCCTAGGGTCTGATTGTTTCTCCTCCATGGGATGGACAGAGTGGCAGGTCATTTCCACTTTGGGGCCCCTGTAGCCCCAGTGGCTTTTGGGGGTGTCTACTCCCTGCTGGCCACAGGGTGAGTCTGTCCTCCCTCCTGGGAAGGCAGGAGCCAACCCCTGCCTATGGGGGGTACTTAGTAGGTGACCGGGGATGCAGAGGCTGAAATCAGGCGGTACCTTCTAAGTGTCGGGCTCTAGTGACAGGTGAGGAGGGCCTTCCCTGGCCCTTCTTGTCCAAAGTGGTCTCAACCTCTCCCTCTGTTTCCCACCTCACTAGGGCATCCCTTCCTCCTGTCAGGCAGGGCAAAGTGCTCCCCCCAGCGCTGGTGCTGGGCCACAAGGCCACACACAGGATGACGGCAGAGGGCTCGCTCTTGGCCAGGGTTCTTGTTGTTTTCCCTGGTGCCTCCTCTTTCTGCCCTGGGTGGGGGCGGGCAGAAAGCCCTTCTGCAAGTCTGTAGGAGGACTGTGTCTGTCTTGCATCTTACCCGGCCAACCCTCTCTCATTCCCAATGCAAACCGGAGTCCCTGGAGCACAGCTGGGCTGGCAAGACCAGATTCCCCAATTTGAGGCCAGCCTTGCTTTTCCACGGCCAGGATATTTTAGCAGCAAGACAGGAGGTGATCTCAGGCTCCTGCATCGCCTTTTTGGCAAACTCATGAGCTCACAGTGCAGGGCAGGTGCTTTCTCCAGGAAGCATTTGGGTTGAATGTGTGTGGCAGCCACGGGGGTCTCCCTCATGAAGTCCTTTCTTACGTGTGGCCAGCAGGAGGGAGGCCGAGGCCAGGGGTGACCCCAGCATTTCTCCTGCAGAGTCCTAGGAGTGGCGTGGCTCGTTAAGTAGATGATGAAGGCCGACGGGAAGGTTTTGGATCCTTCCAGCAATACGGAACATAGCGAAGCCATAGGTTATCACTGGGTGTATCTAAGGCGGTGAGCAAGTGGGACGTACTGACGTAGACAGGCACGCAGAGGACATGAGAAGCATCCACAGAGCCTCCCTCTGGGCTGAAGTCAGCACCTGCTTTCCATGGCACTTTCTGGGAGCTGTAATCAGCACTGAGAAGGAAGAGCAAAAAATCACAGATCCTGGTGGGCGTCTGCAGCTCCGTCTCCCGTATTGGGCTGTAAGTGCTTCGCGGGCAGGGGCTACAGCTGATCCATGTCTCCCCAGAGCACCTAGCATGGCTCTCTGCTCATAATCGTTCTCAGTCAACATTTGCTGAATTCTAACAGCTGGCTGGGGGCAGGGGCCTTTGTGGCTCATTAGCTCTGTGGCCTGGCTGGGCCCACGGTGGGTGGCCCTGGTGGGTTTCCGTGCCCTGGTTATTTCTGTCTCTAGAGGCTCCACTGAGAAGGGGTAGGAGGGTGTGCCGGAGGCCCTGGCCCACCACTGGCGGGTGATGGGCACACTCTCTGCCTGCTGATCAGAGAGCCCCAGGGCCTAGGGGCAGAGGGCTGTCAGAGGAACAAGGACCCCGCTGATCTGCAGGAAAGCTGCTGTGGTTTCTGGCCCAGAGAGGAAATGGGCCCTGGTTCTGCCCTGAGGGCTCAGCTGGGCTCTGCATCAGCCCCAGGAGCTTCCTCCCCTCCTTCCCTGGAAGTGAACCTTGGAGCGTGTGCAATTGTTTCCCAGAACCAGAGTCAGCTGCCAAATAGAGCAGACTGCCTCCGAAAGGGGAGTCTCAGATGTCTCTTCGAGCCACCCCTCTTTCCTGGGCTTGGAATGAGGAGGAGATAAGAGGGAGGAAAAAGTACCAGGAAGGTTCTGGATTGCTCTAGAAGATGCCAGATAATTCTGGAAGATATCCTGAGGCTCCTCCAGATGTGTGACCCTGGGGCCAGCTGCATCCTTCGGAGCGTAATGTACCCCATCCACAGGGGAGTACGCTCGTGATTATTGATGCTAATGGAAAACAGAAGTGGAATGGATAATTCAAGATGGCAGATGAATCAATATTATTTATATTTAGCCTGTGAATGTGCTGCATATTTCTCCGCTGGCAGATTGGGCTTCACAATTATGTTTTGCAGAATCCAAGAATCTGCTGCCCACGGGCCAAGGGCTGCCACCTTGCTCTTCCTCTAGGAGGGTTTTTGGAATGCATAGGATCCCCTCGTGACTTGGCGGCCAGCTTAGAAGGAGGTGCCAGGTCCGTCCTCCCCTCTGCGCGGCTGGCATGCCACTTCCCACAGGTCTCCCCGCTGCTAACACACTCCCTGCAGCAGGGGATTGGTTAAAGGCGTTCAAGAGAGAATGGCCTATTCATACACACGGTGGGTTTTAGGCAGCTGCTTTCCACGGATGTGGAAAGAGATCCACAGTCCATTTTAGTGGAAAAGAAAGATGGCAGAACCATCAGTGTGATTTAATCCTAAAGCGAGTGGACCTGGTGCACTGTTTCGTCTTCATCTGGTATTCTCAGTGCTTAGCCCAGTGCCTGGCACAAGGCAGGTGCCCAGCGAGCGGTTGCTGACTGAGCATGTTCTTCGCTGGGGCACTGTGGGGTTCAGTGGGAGGATCGAGTTCCTGGGCTGGGGACCCACGTCTGCTCCAGGGAGCTGCGTGTCTGCGCGCCGGTTTCTTTCCGGCAAGCTTGACCTTGCACCTTGATGGCCCCATTACGGTCAGCCTCGGCACACCTGCAAAGTGGCTCTTTTCTCTCAATACCGATGGTTCTCCAGGCGGGGGTGGGGGTCATTCCTCCTGTTACTCCAAGGGTGGGATGAGGAGCATCATCCCAGGGAGGGGATCAGCGGCTTCTGAGGGTGTATCCTCAGGGTCCGTTCTTGGTCAGCACTTATGCCAAACGTGGTCCAGTCTGGTCTCCTCTTTGGGGACCCAGTAAATGCAAACCTTCTGGCCCTCTGTGTGGCACCCACAGGGAATGGAGGATAAGAGGAACCACACGTGAAAACTCAGAAATTCCCAGTGGAGGCTTCTGAGGGTGGCTTCCGGGGTGTGCCGAGGGTGGGGAAGCGCTGAGTGGGTGCTTCCTTGTATGTTCAGGGGTGCCCCTGGAAGGCCTCGCAGCTGCCTACACCCCTGGCCCCTGGACGCCAGGACCTTAATCTGGACGTGGTGCTCTTTGACATCCAAGTTTTAAAAAATGGCCTCTGATTTATAAGGTGCCTTATGTTGATGTCACATTGGTTTACATTTCTGTATTTAAAAAATTGGCTCTGCTCACACTGGCCTCGAGGAAGAGTGCTGTTGGGTCCTGCAGTCCCAGGGACAGGAACAAGAACCTCGAGGTGCTGGGTTTGTGTGGCTCGAGTCCTCCCTGCGCAGGGGCCGGGCTGCACAGCCGGCTTTAGGCCCGGGTGGCCCTGGAGTGGACAGCTTCTGAAGTCAGCATGTGGGAGGCAGGGCCTGGAGGGGGCTGGCTGGTGGTGTGAACAGGAGCATCTGGGGACAGCAAGCCATTTCCGCCTCTTTCCTTGCTATGGCCTGGGTGCCTCCAAAGGGTCAGGGCTGTGTCTTCCACTTCTTGTTTGTCCCTGCTGCCCTGCAGAGTGCCATTTCCACAGCTCCATATGCAGAATCTTCTAGAAGAAAGACCTTGTTTCTGGACTCACCCCTCAGTCTCGAAAGCTTCTAAGGGTTTTAAAGAACATTCCAGCACTGTCTCAGCCCTTAGCTCTGAGATCCTTCTACTTCCGGTGGAGAAGGTGGGTCAGGAGACCACCTCTCCCCTCCCTGGCACAAAGTAGGTGCTTAATCAATGTTGTGAGAACGCAGGAGGGACTGTCGTGCTGTCCCGATGAGTCAGACAGAAGCAGGTTCATTTTCCTCTACTGCGTGCTTCCTCTGTATCCCCTTGAACCTAAAAACAGCTGTCTCAGGAAGAGGGAGGAGACAGAGTTTGACTGATGGATTCCCTAGGTGCCCAAACCCTTTGGTCCAAGTGCCTCCCACCTCAACAAGTGCCAGTGGGTTTTGGTTTCTGTCCTGGAGCCCGCTGGTGCCATACTCTCTCAATTTCCTCTCCTGGCCCTTGGGAGCAGGGAGAACAGACGTTGGGCCGCCGCAGATGACCAGCTGCCCGAAGCCAGGGCCTGAACTGGTGCCCAGTGTGCCCATCAGGTTCCGTCGCTCCCTGACTCCTTTTGAAAAAAGATTTTCAAAATATTTTTTAGAAAACTAACATTTGTAGGAGCCACAACCACATCACAAACTTATCTAAAGTGAGCAGGCCACTCTGGTTCTCAGAAATTAGATTATTTTAGAATTTCATTGAATTAAGAAAGGATTCCTCCCTCGGTGTTCCCAGATCTCTGCCTCATTCTTTGGCAGCCCCTTTCTCCACACCCACCCTCCCGTGGCCGATGAGAGATTTTCTGGCAGTGTCAAGGCAATGTGACCTGGTTCTGTAATAAGGAGGAGGCTTATTAGAATTAAGGCCTAACAGCGTTAAAAAAGCAATCTCTGCAAGATTGAGGCCACAGGGGAATTGTAAATTCTCAGCAAAGACCTCATTTAAGGATTGGAATAAAAACTCGGCATGCGTGTACAGGCGTGCACACATGACGTGCCCTCCAGAAACAGACTTAGTTTACAAAAAAAGGGCTGGGAGAAGGAGGAAGGATGGGGAGCTGCCAGGGAAGGGCAGGTGGTGTCCGTCCTGGTGGGATGTGGGGCCTCCTGGGGGCATCTGCCTGCCAAGAGTGGGCTGTGGACACACATGTTCCTCTCTCAGGGGTTTCCTCTGCACCTGCACCCCTCCCTGGAGCAGCTGCCACCCACCTCTGTCCCCTGAGAGTGGCAAGAGCCCAGTGTGGGCTGCCTTCCCTGACCCCCACCTCTGAGCACTCACGCTTTTCACCCGGTGGTTGCTGCCACTAAGCAGACTGTGGTTTGGGGTCTGCCAGGTCAGGAGTGCAGGGGGTCATGGAAGCAAGGGTGTAGGGTGGTGGGTGTGCCAGGCTTCTTCTGGGCAGGGGAGCACATGGCTGTGGGATGAAGTCTAAGGTGCTGCCGTCATAGAGAACATTTGGGATGCGCCAGGACTGCCTGTACATTTCCCTGTCAAGGGTCCCATGCTGCAGTGCCCAGTCTGAAACAGACAACAGCCTTGGTTTGGGTCTGCCGGGACCACCTTGGAGTGGCCGTCCCTGGGAGAGTCCTGGCGTCCTGAGCCCGCTGTCCTGGGCTCAGCTCAGTGGGAGAGGAGGGAGTGTGTTCACAGAGCAGGTGGGAGTGTGGGGAAGGAACCACTCCCCTGCCCAGCCTTCCCAGGGACAGGCAGTCTGCGGGGTGACCTGGAAGGTCCCCATGGATCCAGCTCCAGTTGCCCACAGGGTGACCTGTTCAATAACACTGTATAAACGCACGTACACATGCACACACTACACACATGCACACCTGTCCACACACATATGCACTCACCACACATGCACACGTGTGCACATACTACACATTCCACACATATCACACGCTGCACACACCACACACATGCACACATTTACATATGCACATGTTCACACACCACACACATACACAGGCATGCATATGTGCACACACGACAATACTCCACACCCCCCACGCACATACACATGCATGCATGCATCCACACACGACAGTACTCCACACCCCACACATGCCACACACACATGCATGCATGCACACACGACATAGTCCACACCCCACACACACACGACACACACATGCATGCACGCATATGTGCACACACAATACTCCACCCCTGCACACACCCACACACATACACATGCATGCATGTGTGCACACACTACAGTACTCCACACTCTGCACACACACACTGCACATACCACATATGTGCACACGTTTACACATGCCACACACCACACATGCACACCCCTCCACACACCCTCCACACACCCTCCATACGTGCACACATGGCTTTTATTCCATCCTCGTCAGGCTCCCGGATAACCTCACACCGGCTTCCTGGACTTGCTGTCAAACCAGCAATCTGTGCCCCAACCCTTGCCCCAGGCTCTGTTTTCAGGGGCTCCAAGCAGAGTCGGTGACCCTACAGAGAACACGCTACTGTTTGGGGCTGAGTTCCAGAGGGGACAGGAGGCCCAAGAGGAAGGAAAGATGGGGATGGGCTGGTGGCTGTGGGCGGCCGCCACCTTCTGCTGGGACCTTCGCCACTGTGCCTGACTTTTATCACTTCAGGCTGTGCCTGGAACACAGTAGGTGCCCAATAAATGTGTACCAAGGAGTCTGGTGTCCATCGGATGGGCACAGCCTAGCTGGGGGTTCTCCTTTTTGGTGCCAGGATTGGTCCTGGCCATGGTGTGTCTCCTGTCCCCAGGAATTCTAGAGTAGCAGCGTGGCTGTGACAACACTCTGAGTTTTGAGATGAAGGAAGCCCCTGAGGCAGGTGGGCTCATTCCAGCAGTGACTTCCGAAGCCTTGGACCCTGGCGACACCTGTGCCAGGCGGGGACACATGGCAATGGGTGCTGACCCCTGGGACCACGTGACTGCCGGGTTCAGGGGGCCTCTCTGGGATCTCCCCTCATGTGGGAACCTTTATCCCCCATCCTGGCTCTTCTCCTGGACTCCTTATTTCTGGAACAGTGAGCAGGCTTGGGAGGAAGGGGCAGCGACAGCTCTCTGCTCCCAGGGGCCCCAGCAGACACGGGAACTTCTCGTCCCTCCGAGGGCTGGGAAGCTGCTCGCAGGCTTCTTTTGTGCTCCCGAGAGGTTGGATGCTTGGTGAATTCTGAGAAGTTGGCTGCAGTCTTGAGGCCCCTTCTTGGGGTTCATTGAAGATTTCTTTGAGATTTGGGATGGGGTCCATGCTGGCTGTGTTTGACATTGTCCTCCCGGGCCTTGTGGCGATGAGAACTCTTACCCCAGGGCTGAGCTGATGTCCTTGCTTTCTCCTTTTCGTTCTGGTGAGAAAGGGGTCATCTGAACGCCAGGAGGTGGACACGCAGCATCCAGGGAGAAGGCAGGGGAAGAGGTCTGGTCTCCTGCTCCACTTTCAGTGCCAGGTGGCCAGAATGAACTTCACTGGTATCCTGGATTTTCCACCTCCTTTCCTGGAGGAGCCCCAGCTGGGATGTCCTGGGAGGCGGACTTCCCCAGACCTCATCCCAGCCCCAGGAGACCCACAGGGAAGGCAATTTACATTTCAGGTCATTAAAAAATAAAAAAGCAACCCAAGGGGGCTGGGAAAGAAATAACAGCCCCAAACTTGGCAACAAATAGGTTGCAATTTTTGGAAGCTTTTTTGTGTGAAGAATGAGTTTCCAGCTCTGCAGGAATATCCATGTGCCTTTTAAACAAAGGGCAATTATGTGCAATCCATCTTTGCTTTTGCGGGCTTCCTAGGAAGGATTCTTGGAGTCTTTGCCTCCATCTAGCCCCCTCCCTTTTAAAACGACAGTAATGTGAAAGTTTCCAAATAATTGCTTGTCTTTTACCACGTGCTATCTTGGCCCATGTCTGCCCCCTATCAGGGCCTTGTCCCCTGGGGCTCTTGTCCTGGGTATAGGACGGATGGGGACAGCAAAGAAGTGTGTGGCCTGGGAGGTGGGGAGGCGGTGTTGGGGCAAAGCTAAGGCACATTGAGCAGCACAGGAAGCACCCCCAAATGGGGCGTTTGTCTCCCGGTCCCCCATGGCCCCTGCAGTGCCCTCCAGGGAATACATGGGGGGTGGAGGGCACCTTCCCTGCTGCCTCTTCCTCCTCTTTCCTTTTCTTCTTCTTTTTAATCTGAGGGCTTCATTTTCCAGAAGCTGTCATTTTATATAAACCTCGCGCTGAGGCACATCCGTTCTCACTGCCAAATCTCCACATCAAACGCTGGTGTCCACCATTGAACTGACAGCCCTCCCCAGCATGCCCGGGCCTTGCCGAGACCTGGAAGGACAGACCCGTCATGGTGGGACGATGCAGGCCAAACCCACGTGGGGGTGTTGGGGTGTGTGGAAGGTGTCAGGGTGCGTGCGACCCCTCTTCACTGCCGTTCTCCAGAGCCTCTTCCAGGGGGTCCCAGCTCCTCCCCGTGTGTTTCTGGTACAGCCCCCAGGGCCTCCCAGGGAAGCTCCAGGAGCCTGGGCAGGCAGCAGGGAGGGGATTGGGAGGGAAGAGGCTACCTGTTCGGGCTGAATCATGTCCTCTCAAAATGCCATGTTGATGTCCTAACCTCCGGGACCTCAGAATGTGACCTTAGAGACAGGGTCTTCTCAGAGGGGATGGGGGGCCCTAATCTAACAGGACTGGTGTCCTTATCCGAAGGGTAAATCAGGACACAGAGGCAGAAACAGGGGACGGTGATGTGGAGAGACAGGGAGAAGACAGCATTTGGCTGGGGTGAGCCAGCCACAGGCCACTGACACTCAGGAGAGCACCTAAAGCCAGGAGAGGCCTGGGGCGGATTCTCGCTCAGAGCCCCCAGAAGGAGCCCACCTGCCGGAGTTCACACCCAGACTCAGACGGCAGCCTGCCGCAGCGCGACAGAATCCACGCTGTTGTTTGTGGCCGCCAGTGTGTAGTCCTGTGTTATGGTAGCCCCAGCGCTAATGCCCACTCCCAGGCAGTTCCTTAAGTTCTCCACCCTTGAGCACTGCTATGCCCTGAAAGACCTGTCCAAGCTCAGGACGGGATCTTGCTATATTGCCCAGGTCCAAGCTCAGGACGGGGTCTTGCTATATTGCCCAGGTCCAAGCTCAGGACGGGATCTTGCTATAGTGCCCAGGTCGAAGCTCAGGATAGGGTCTCACTATATGGCCCAGGTCGAAGCTCAGGACAGGTCTTTTGGGGGAGAGCCATGCTTAAGGGTGGGGACAACTGCAGGGTGCTGTTCATTTTTAGGGAAGCAAACAGCAGTGAAGGGGGTGTGGTGTGGGCCATAGCTCAACAGATCAAAGAGAAATTGGCTTGCAGGTTCTTCCTAACCTGGGGTGAGGGTGGTCAGTACCTCGGTCAACTATTATTTATTTTCCTGGCTGCAGCAAGGTCTGTGCTCAGCTCCTGGAGTGGCAGGAGGAGGATTTGATGCCAAGCCTGCCCTCAGGATGTTTTTTGGTTTTCGTGGTGGGATGAAGCCCAGAATGTCTCCTTGCACCCAGAGTCCCCGGGGGAGAGTAAGATCAGTTGTCACGTGCATTAGAAAACGCTGAGAAAATGCCCAGTCTTGGGCCTGGCTCACATAAGGCTCAAAACCATTTGTTTATGAACATTACTGTGAGCTCCAGAGCTGGATCTGCATGGTCCAGCTCCAGCAACTGCAGCCTACCTGGAAACTCCTATGCATGCCTCAAGACCCAACTCAGGCCGAGTAAGGTGGCTCACAACTGCAATCCCAGCACTTTGGGAGGCCAAGGTGGGAGGATGGATGGAGCTCAAGAGTTCAAGACTAGCAATATAGTGAGACCCCTTCTTTACAAAAACATTTTTTAAAAAGAGCCAGGCGTGGTGGCATGTCCCTGTGTCCCAGCTACTCACGAAGCTGAGGTGGGAGGATTGCTTGAGCCCAGGAGTTCAAGGTTGCAGTGAGCTTTGATTGTGCCACTGCACTCCAGCCTGGGTGAGAGCCCATCTCTAAAAAGAAAAAAGACCCAACTCAAATGTTCCGTCCTCCCGTGAAGTAGCTCTGTCTGCTTCCCCGTGGGCTCCTTCATCTATTCTCCCACAGCCTTTCCCCCTGCCTCCAAGTGGGACCTGGATCAAGGTCCTGTGATTCCCTGGTTACATACCCGCTCCCTTCCTAGGTGCCACCTGGTCCGAAGCTTGTGGTCTGAAGCTTTCTGGCCGGCCTGCTGCTCCATGGGGGGACCTCACCTGGCTGAGTGACTTGGGCAGCTTGGGGCTGAGGGTCCTGGCTGAGTGGCTCCACTGGGTTTGTAGACGATGCCGGTGTTCCCTGGTTACTCTCAGCAGCCCCCTTCTCCCAGACAGGATTGGCCTGGCCATCACAACAGATAAGTCCAAGTTAGGATGAAAACAGCAGGGGCTGGGGTCCCCAGCCTTGCTGGTGTCTCCTGCAAAGGACACTGGACTGCAAGGTGGAGGTCTTGGGATCAGGCTACCGTGGACGTGCTATGTAAGGTCACGCCGCCTTGGCTCCATGGAGCCTCTCCCGTGCAATGTGGGCACCACTGCTGCCTCTTACATTGCACAGGAAGGATGCCAGCACCACAGTGACCGAGTGTGGGAAGGGGCTCTCATGACCAGCCATGCTCCCTTCTCCTCACACCACCTTCCTGTTCCCAGGGTTGCGGGGGTTCTTGGAGAATCGAGGCACCACAGGGTGGGTGGTCTGGGCCTTAATGGTTCACCTTTCTGCCTTGCGCCCACCAGTTAATCTGGCTACAGAATTCTTGAGACCGGCCAGTTATTGAGTCAATTTCCAGTGGTCTTTATTGGACCAGTTTCTGCATCTGTAGCAGCGAATCTATTTTTTTATTTTACCTCCAGTGTGGAATTTTCCCAGTTATTTAAAAAAAGTTTCTTTGTTTGTGCCTGGAATTCAGATAAGTATTACCAGACTTGCACAGATGCAAATTCAGAGTCATAAAGGAATATCGACAGCAGTTGCAACCACATCACCATCTCTCCTGCAATCAAATGCCCTGGCTGCCGTCAGAGGAAATTGTAGCATTTGAAAAGCTGCAGGGGAATACACTCTCCAACAAATAAGGTGGGCTCTCCAGAGAAACCTGGGAGATGATGCTTCTGAGAACTCTGCAGGGACATTCGAAGCAGCTTCTGATATTTCTGATTGAAAACATATGAAAAGAGAAAACCAAACCGAAGATCTCACCAAGTAGCTCAGTTACAAGCCCTACCAGAATAGATTTAGCCGCATGGCTCTGTTGGGTTCTAGCTAATCCTGGGAAGCAGGATGAAGTTGAGGAGTGTCCTCATGCCCCTGGGGGAAGGGTGTACCAGTCAGTGACTGCTGCATCACAAACACGCCCCAAAACGCTGTAGCTTGAAACAGCAGTTGTTGTTCTTGCTCATGAGTCTAGGGGTCCTTCTGCTGAGCTGGGCCATGCTTGGCTGGTCCCAGCTGGGCTTGCTGGGACCTCTGTGGTCAGCTGGCAGGTGGGCTGGAGGCCGCTGGACTTGAGACAGGTCCCTGCTTCTCCTGGCTCTTCCTTCTCCAGCAGGCTCACTCAGGCTCGCTCACACGTCCATGCCTGGGTCCCGGGACAGAAACGGAAGTGAGCAAGGCCTGCTGAGGCCCCACCTGGAACAGGGGCACCCTCGTGTCTAGGACATCTTTTGGTCTGGAGGCCAGCCCTGATTCAAAAGGCAAGGAAGTAGACCCTGCCTCTTGGTGGAAGGAGCTACAAAGTCACATTGCAAAGGTAATGTTTCCACGGACATGTGAACAGTTGGGGCGTCTCTGCACTCAGTCCACACCAGGTGCAAGCCTCCATGCTGGGACTCACCCCAGTCTGAGGGCCCCGGCCTGGGAGATGAGAAGGCTGGTTGGTGGATGCGGGAGCTCAGCCGGGGGTCAGTGCCACCAGGACAAATGAAGACTTGGTCAAAGAAGGCCTGTGTCCAGCTCCTCTCCTGTCCAGTCCCAGCTCACTGCTCGGCCACATCCAGCCCATCCTAACATTTCACTGTCTCTTGGCCCATCAGGCTCATCTGTCCGCCCTGAGTTCAGACCCTCTTGCTTCCTGGGCTCATCCTCCCTACTGGCACTTTGCTGCTGGGAGTTCCTCTAGGCGTCATTTTCTTTTTTCACTCTCCCTGGGCTAGACCAGGTCTCAGCCAATACCCAAGTGCCAGCTCATGCAGACTCCTCCTCCTGAACATTCCTAGACCTCCCCCAGGTCTTAAACATTTTTATTTTATTATTTATTTATTTATTTTTGAGACGGAGTCTCGCTGTTGTCACCCAGGCTGGAGTGCAATGGCGCGAACTTGGCTCACTGCAACCTCCGCCTCCCAGGTTCAAGCAATTCTCCTGCCTCAGCCTCCCAAGTAGCTGGGATTACAGGCTCCTGCCACCATACCTAGCTCATTTTTTGTATTTTTAGTAGAGACAGGGTTTCACCATGTTGGCCAGGCTGGTCTCGAACTCCTGACCTTAGGTGATGCACCTGCCTCAGCCTCCCAAATTGCTGGGATTATAGGCGTGAGCCATCACCTGGCCTTTTAAAAATTTTTAATTGTTTAATTTTTTTATTCCAATAGGTTTTTGGGGAACAGGTGGTGTTTGGTTACATGAATAAGCTTTTTAGTGGTGATTTCTCAGATTTTGGTGCACCCATCACACCAGCAGTGTACGCTGTACCCAGTGTGTCATCTTTTATCCCTCACTACCCCCCACACATTCCCGAGTCCCCAAAATCCAATGTATTGGCCGGGCGCCGTGGCTCACGCCTGTAATCCCAGCACTTTGGGAGGCCGAGGCGGGCGGATCACGAGGTCAGGAGATCGAGACCATCCTGGCTAACACGGTGAAACCCCCTCTCTACTAAAAATACAAAAAATTAGCCGGGCATGATGGCAGGCGCCTGTAGTCCCAGCTACTCGGGAGGCTGAGGCAGGAGAATGGCGTGAACCCGGGAGTCAGGGCTTGCAGTGAGCCAAGATCACGCCACTGCACTCCAGCCTGGGCGACAGAGCAAGACTCTGTCTCAAAATAAATAAATAAATAAATAAAATAAAAATAAAAATAAAAAAATCCAGTGTATCATTCCTAATCTTCGCGTCCTCATAGCTTAGCTCCCAAATATGAGTGTGAACATACGATATTTGGTTTTCCATTCCTGAGTTACTTCACTTAGAATAATAGTCTCCAGTTCCATCCACATTGCTGTGAATGCCATTATTTTGTTCCTTTTTATGGCTGAGTAGTAATCATACACACAGACACACACACACACACACACACACACACACATATGGATATATAACATTTTCTTTATTCACTCATTGATTTGATGGGCATTTGGGCTGGTTCCATATTTTTGTAATTGTGAATTGTGCTGCTATAAACATGTATATGCAAATATCTTTTTTGTATTATGACTTATTTTCCTCTGGGTAGATACCTGGTAGTGGGATTGTTGGATCAAATGGTAGTGCTACTTACAGTTCTTTAAGGCATCTCCGCACTGTTTTACATAGTGGCTGTACTAGTTTGCATTCTCACCAGCAGTGTAAAAGTGTTCCCTTTTCACCACATTGGTGCCAACATCTATTGTTTTTTGATTGGTTGGTTATGGCCATTCTTGCTGGAGTAAGGTGGTGTTGTATTTTGGTTTTGATTTGTATTTTTCTGGTCATTAGCGACGTGGAGCATTTTTCCACATGTTTGTTGGCTATTTGTACATCTTCTTTTGAGAATTATCTGTTCAAGTCCTTAGTCCCAGGCCTTTTGTGGTCCATGCCTCTGCCTCTTCCTCTCCCAGATTTCTCCATTTTAGAGGACAGCACCCCCCACCACTTTTTGTACAAGGCAGAGGCTGGGCTCCTCCCTCTGTGCTCTCCATCCCCCGCCATGTCCGCTTTCTAGGCACCCCCACACCCTGCCCAGCTCACCTCCTAAAGCCCTCATTCTGTTCACTTCCCTCCTTTCCCTTGGCCACCACCTTCTCTGGCCTGGACCATGGCAGCCGCTTCCTGCCTGGGTTCACAGGCTTTGGCTACTGAGTGGGAGGTGGATTGGAGGGGATCGTGGGCACAGCATCTTTTAAAAATGCAAACATGATCATAGTGCGTCATGAAATGCTACCAGAGCCACCGTCCCTCCTGGCCGGTCCGTTCCTCTAGACGTTGCACTCCTCTGGGCCTCAGGGCCTTTGCACAGGCAGCTCCTGCTTGGAGTGCCTCCTCTCCCTCTCCCCTTGACCTTGTCGTTGATCCCCACCCAGTCTTCAGAGCTCAGCTCAAATGTCACTCCCTTAAGGAAAGACTTCCTTAACTCTCCCCACTTAGGGGTCCCAGTTAGCTGCTCTTATACCCCTACATGCCCCCCGAAGTTCTGACCCCAGCTGAGTGCAGTCACTGTGGGGCACTGCGTGACATCTGTCTGTCTTCTGTAAGGTCAGGGGCCCTTCGACCTGAGTCACCATGGGGTCCCAGGACCTGCTGTGGCGCTCACTCTCTAGACTAAACAGTGGCTGAGACCAGTGAATGAGTGTGTCAGGGCCTTTCACACACATCAGCTCACTGCATCCTCAAAGCATCCCAGTGAAAGAGGACCCTGCTTTACCAGGAGGAAGCTGAGGCTTGGGGGGGCCAGGGTCATGTGTGGAGGGAGAGCCACTGGGTCCACACTGCCAAGTCCCCAGCACTCCCTCCCCTGCAGTGCCCAGGGCTGACTTGGCACAGCTTTCATTGCTTGTTTTCCATGTGTTTGGATCTTTCATCCTTGATGTGGACCCTTAGGAACGGGCTTGCCTGTCCCCTGCAGTGCCCATGACAGCCTTTGACATGACATATCTGTGGGAGGCCCTGGCAGAGGTGGGCACCAGAGGCCCATTGTGGGTCCCAGTGGTCCATGGCTCTGGGAGGCTGAGACAGGCCTGAAGGGCAACTCATGCCTCAGGAATGAGCATCTAAACACATCCCATGGGCAATCACCCAGGGCAGGGGGCTGCTAGCCACTCAGGTCCTTCCAGGAATTGCATCCTTTTTTTTTTTTTTTGAGACAGGGTCTTGCTCTGTCTCCCAGGCTGGAGTGCAGTAGTGTGATCATGGCTCGCTGTAGCCTCAACATCCCGGGCTTCAGTAGCCTCTCAAATAGCTGGGACTACAGGCATAGGCCACTGTGCCTAGCTAATTTTGTATTTTTTGTAGAGATGAGGTCTTGCTCTGTTGCCAGGATGGTTTCAAATGCATAGGCTCAAGCAATCCTCTTGCCTCGGCCTCCCAAAGTGTTGGGATTACAGGTGTGAGCCACCGCACCCAGTTGGAATTGCATCTTGAACAGAGATTTATTGAGAAGAGAAAGATCTTGTCTTCCGCTTCCCCACGTCATCAGGGATGGACAAAGAGAGGCTGTGGGGAGGTGGAGAAGGAGCACACACAGAATGGAAGCGAGGCTGAATGCCCACTTTTCCAGGGCCAGAAACTTGCACACACACACACATACATGTAGGGACAGGCACAGGCACACACACAGGCATAGGCACATGCATGCACACAGATGCACACACAGGCACATACGTGGGCAGGCACATGCATGCATACACAGGCACACACAGGCATGAGGGGGGCTTTAGCAGAGGGGCAAGCTGGCCTCTGGGCTAACACAATTCCCTATGGTGGCCAAGTGGCTTTGGCTCCATGGCAGATGCTCCATGGCAGTGTCTATGAAAACCATGCCAAATCCCTCTGGGTCCAGCTTCCAAACTCCTTGGAACAGCAAGAGGTGCTCCCCTGCCAGGTCCGGAGCAGGTGGCACCTGCCCTCCTCCAGCCCCTGGCTGTGTGGGCACAAGTACAGCTCTCTTCTCTTCCTGCAACAGGAAACCAAGTGGAAACCTCCCGCATATCAAATAATGGGCAGAGCATCCTCAGCCTCGGGGTAAGGCAGGCCAGGGAGCATCTACACGGCCATGGCCCTCTGTGTGGGGGTGTTTTTCTTGCCGTGGTTCATGTGTGCATGGAAATGGAAGCAGTGAGTGACTCTGTCACTCTGTCACATGGGACTCTGAAAGCAGTAACGACTCTGACAGTCTCTCTGGCTTCATTCCATCTTCTTTCCTGCCTGATGCTCTGGTGTCCAGAGCATCCAGATTGCAACCTGGCCCAGCTAAGGGCAACCCCTGAAGGAGTGGTCAGATCCACTTGAGCCCGAGGGGAAGTCTTCCTTCTTGTTTGTGCAAAAGCCCAGAGGCTTCCGTGACAACCTAAGTGCACTGGTGTTTTTTTGTTTGTTTGTTTGTTTGTTTTTGTTTTGAGATGGAGTCTCGCTCTGTCACCCAGGCTGGAGTGCAGTGATGCGATCTCGGCTCACTGCAAGCTCCGCCTCCCGGGTTCATGCCATTCTCCTGCCTCAGCCTCCTGAGTAGCTGGGACTACAAGCGCCCGCCACCACGCCCAGCTAGTTTTTTTTTTTTTTTTGTAGTTTTAGTAGAGACGGGGTTTCACCATGTTAGTCAGGATGGTCTCGATCTCCTGACCTCGTGATCCGCCTGCCTCGGCCTCCCGAAGTGCTGGGATCACAGGCATGAGCCACCGCGCCCGGCCGCACTGGTGTTTTATGATCTGCATTGGCCTAGGTTAGTGTCATTGGGACAGACTCACTTTGGTCACAAATATTTGGTGTGTCTGCTCTGCCCAGCTGTGGAGCTCTCATGTACCTCTGTGCCTTTCTTTGGCCAATGACCAAAGTCATTGATATGGGGCTGGAAGTCGTGTCTGCCACGGGTTAGGATGGAGTGTATCCATCCCTCTCTCCTCTCTGTCGTGACCACCAGGAATGTTCCAGAAAGAGGTTGCTTTATCAGCCTGGCCCTTTGCATGAGGAGCAAGATGGACCCGTGATAGGAACGTAGCATGAGCAAAAAAATCTTTGCTCTAAAGAGTGACTGTGACTCGGCAGCTGTTTGTTACTGCAGTGGAACCTCTTTTCTCCTGGCTGATCGAGGTGCCTCACTGAAGTCATCTCTCAGCCTTTGGCAGTGGTTTAATTCAGTGAGCGCCTCTGAACAGTTGTCTGTGCCGAGTAATGGGAGCAATAAGAATGGGATTGGGTTTTTGTCTTGGTCTAATGGGGTTGCCTGACTGGCTGGCGGGCTGTGCTTTAAACCTATGAAAAGATACGACATGCTGTTGCTCAGGGGTGGGTTGAGGGAGCTGTTGGCTGATAGATCAAGTCTGGATAATCCAAGAAGGGAGGGGGAGGAGAAGAAGGAGGAGGAGGGCAAGGAGAAGAAGGAGGAGGAGGGCAAGGAGAAGAAGGAGGAGGAGGGCAAGGAGAAGAAGGAGGAGGAGGGGAAGGAGAAGAAGGAGGAGGAGGGCAAGGAGAAGAAGGAGGAGGAGGGCAAGGAGAAGAAGGAGGAGGAGGGCAAGGAGAAGAAGGAGGAGGAGGGCAAGGAGAAGAAGGAGGAGGAGGGGAAGGAGAAGAAGGAGGAGGAGGGGAAGGAGAAGGAGGAGGAGGAGGGGAAGGAGAAGAAGGAGGAGGAGGGCAAGGAGAAGAAGGAGGAGGAGGGCAAGGAGAAGAAGGAGGAGGAGGGGAAGGAGAAGAAGGAGGAGGAGGGGAAGGAGAAGGAGGAGGAGGAGGGGAGGGAGAAGGAGGAGGAGGAGGGGAGGGAGAAGGAGGAGGAGGGGAAGGAAGAAGGAGGAGGAGGAGGGGAGGGAGAAGGAGGAGGAGGAGGGGAGGGAGAAGGAGGAGGAGGGGAAGGAGGAGGAGGAGGAGGGGAAGGAGAAGGAGGAGGAGGGGAAGGAGAAGGAGGAGGAGGAGGGGAGGGAGAAGGAGGAGGAGGGGAAGGAAGAAGGAGGAGGAGGATGGGGGGAGGAGGAGGAGACAGAGATGATAATGATGGTGGGACTGGGGCAGGGACTGGGTGGACTGCAGGTAAGACAAACCCTTAAGCAAAGCCGTGGCGGGAGGATGGAGCACAGAAGCCCAAGGGGCACTCAGGAAATGAGGCTGGGATGCCATGCTGAGTTCTCAGAGATGAGATTGGGAAGGTACCAGGTGCAGTTACCTCGGAGGGACCAGCTGAGTGCAGTCGCTGTGGCACCGGTTCCCATTTTAGAGATGACAACTGAGGGTGAGTGGCAGCCGGTGACTCCCCAACCCAGTGACTCCCCTACCCTGTGACTCCCCCACCACAGCACCAGTGACCCCCCAACCACAGCACCAGTGACCCCCCGACCACAGCGCCAGTGACTCCCCACCACAGTGCCAGTGACTTCCCCACCATGGTGCCAAGTCTTGGTGGATGCCTGGGCCACCTGACTGACCACATTCTGCTCCGTCTCCTGATGGCTCCCAGCCTGTCCTCTCCAGCTCCTGCCAGCCCTGGAGCTCGCCTCCCCCTCTCCTTCATCACTTGCACGTGCTGGATGCTCTCCTCTCCACAGCCTCCCCTCAGCATTGCCGACCCCTCTGCCCTGCCCCGAGCAGGTCCCAAGGCCACGTTTTGTGGTTTTGTGGAGATGGTCTGCAAGACAGAATCTTCCTGAGTATCCAAGAATAATGACCTGTGAATATCAAGGCCAAAAGGGGGGTGCAGTTTTTGGTTTTGGGGAGCAAACTGGCTGATGTGATGTTGCCTCCCTTGTGGGCTTTTCTGGTAGTAGCCATGGGCCAGTGGCCAGCAGCAAAGCCAGCACCCGTGTCGACTGCAGCGTGCATGTCAGACTGGGCTGCCTTGGGCTGGGGACAGGGAGCCCAGTCGGGTCTGTGCCTCCCGATGGGGCAGGACCAGATGAGGTTCCCCCAAAGAGCATGGAGAACAGTTGGGCAAGGGCAGGAGTGGGAAGCAGAGATGGGCAGGAAGAAAACAGCACGAAGGCCCGTCCTGTTCCGAAGGGAAGAGGGAACGTGATGGAGATGCATGGGAGATGGAGGAAGCACGATGCTCAGGACGTTGAGGGGGCAGGAGGCTGAGTCTGAAGTGCAGCCACCCTGAGTCAAGGCCACTGCGTCTTAGAGAATGTAACTAACCAGGGAATTTGCAGCAGGTGTAACCACAGTTGTGCCATTGGGGTCATGCGGTGATGGAGTGAGCCCTGAGGTCAGCCCTGGGCAAAGACCCTATGCCAGGAGAATGGTGGAATTCTGGAATTATCTGCTGTGCTCCAAACCCAATGCCAAGCAAATCCTACACCAGCTACCCACACTTCTGGCTTCCTGGAAGAAGCTGCACTTTGTTTTAAATGCTTCTTATTTTATTATTATTTTTTCAGAGCCAAGTCAGGGAGTTCCTCTCCCACAGACAGATGTTGTGAATTCACGCAGCATCCAGACCAAGGGTCTCTGCTGAGGATGTGGAAAAAGTGCACGAATGTGCGGGCCCCTGGCCCAGAGCGGATCTCAGGATGGCCGGCATGTCCAGGCCTTCACCTCATCCACCTGCCTCCAGGGGAAGGCACAAGCCCATGAGGGGTTGAGTGGGTACTGTGTGCATACACCCACAGCCACCTCCCCAAAGACACAGAAGAGGATGCGCAGGGAGCCTGCCCCAAGGGGTGCCACGCAGTGGGCACCCTGCCTCGATTTGGTTGTGCTCTGATCTGATGGGCTGCCTATTTTGCATTCCTGATTGACCATGTGCTGTTTGGGGAAAGGTATTGGAGGGCTTGACTGCCCTGATGCTCCCCAGAGCTGGTTTTGTTACAAAGCTCCTGATTTCCCCGGGCTTTGTGGTTGCTCCCGGCATCGCCAAAAACCCCCATGGGTGAGAGAAGCGCTCCAGGTGGCCTTTTCTGTTGGACAAGTTTGGGCCACCCCCCTTCCCTCCACCACTATCCCAGGTTGGGCTCAGCTCTGCCTCCTGCCCATCCGGAAAGCCAGCAGTGCTCAGGCCGAGGAAGTGAGGACACTCTGGGGCCAGGTGGAGGGACAGCAGGGTTCTGAGCTGAGCGGATGCTTATTTTTAGGAGCCTGTGGGCACTGCCACCCACACTGGGTCTGCACGGGCCCCTGAGCTCCATCTTCTGTGACAGTGGTTCAGAGCCACCCTCGCACCAGGGGGACCTAGCCTGGCATTGCCGAGCTTTTCACAAAGGGTGCTCAATGCTGCTCTGGTCCAGAGAGCACCGTACCCCAGTTCTCCTACACTGGCCTCCCTGGCCCCTCCAACTCTCTCCCTCCCCTTCTCCTTTGGGTTTTCCAGGGAGGAGGTGTGTTGACAACCTGCTTCGGGAGCTGGAGCCAATTCTGAAACAAGTCAGTAATGATAAGCCACAGACGTGTGTGTGCTGGAAGTAGGATCTTCATTGGCAAAGTGTGTGCCCGTCACCTTTGACTGTACTTGCAGAAACTTCTGTCGCTCATGCAAGGGAACTTGGCACTGGAAGCACAAACGCTTTTCTTGTCCCCATGTATGTCATTAAAATGGCCTTTGAGTTTATTTCTTCAAGTTTGATGATAAATGTTTAAATAATCAAGCTTAGAGACATTTTTGGACATTGCTGCTTTTTCCTCTGGGGCATTTTCCCTGCCGAATTGAGTCTGCCCGTGTGTGTGGAGAATTGCTCACTTTCTTCCATCTTCAGGGCCTCATTGCTTCCCCATGGAGGGTGCCATTTGCCCTGTTCGTAGTGCCTGACTCCCTCAGCGGTCCTGCACCCCACCAGGTTCTCCAATGTGTTACTCACATGCTACTTTTCAGTTCTAGCCAGAATTGTCGGAAATATAGCTTTTGGAAAGTTTAGATCTTGGTCGTTGGAAGACAGACATGTCCTGCACTAGCTCTCTCCGTCTTCGTCAAAGCCAAGATCACTTCTTGGGGTTTGAGTACGAGGCTGGGATGGGGGTCTGGAGAGTGAAGAGTCCAGAGTGAGACCTCCGTGCTGTGTGCTGTCTGTGTGCAGGCTCTACAGGCTTGAGTAATCCCCCTCCATCCTAGTCCGGTCTTTGGGGTCTGGGTTTTGGGACTCTCAGGAACCCCATTTCTAAGACAGGAAGGTGGACAGCAGGAAACATCAAGCCATAGCCAGGTGGGAGGGGACTACAAGTGTCTGGGACTAGAGCTGTGGGCACCTGTATCAGTCAGGGTTCTGTGGAGAAACAGAACCAGTAGGCTGTCTCTACCCATCTCCATCTCCATCTTCTCCATGGTCTCCATCATCTCCATCTTCTCCATCATCTCCATGATCTCCATCATCTCCATCTTCTCCATGGTCTCCATCATCTCCATCTTCTGCATGATCTCCATCTTTATCATCTGCTTCATCATCTCTGCCTTCTCTATCATCTGCATCTTCTCCATCATCTCCCACCTCTCCATCATCTCCATCGTGTCCACTATCTCCAACCTGCCCATCATCTCCCACCTCTCCATCATCTCCATCGTGTCCACTATCTCCAACCTGCCCATCATCTTCTTCATGATCTCCAACTTCTCCATCATCTCCACCTTCTCCATCATCTCCATCATCTCCATCTTCTTAATCACCTCCATCATTTCCATCTTCTTCATCATCTCCAACTTCTCCATCATCTCCATCATGTCCATCATCTCCAACTTCTCCATCATCTCCATCATGTCCATCATCTCCAACTTCTCCATCATCTCCATCATCTCCATCTTCTTAATCACCTCCATCATTTCCATCTTCTTCATCATCTCCAACTTCTCCATCATCTCCATCATGTCCATCATCTCCAAATTCTCCATCATCTCCATCTTCTCCATCATCTCCAACTTCTCCATCATCTCTATCTTCTCCATGATCTCCAACTTCTCCATGACCTCCACCTTCTCCATCATCTCCACCTTCTTCATCATCTCCATCTTCTCCATGATTATCATGATCTCTGTCTTCTCCATTATCTCCATCATCTCTATGATCTCCATCTTCTTCATCATCTCCATCTCTATCCCCATATCTCCATCTATCATGAGATTTATTTTAAGGAATTTGTTCACATGATTACAGGTGTTGTCAAGTCTGAAATTCCTAGGACAGGCAGGATTTGCACGGCTGTCTTCAGGCAAGAATTTCTTCTTCTCTGGGAAGCCTGAGTTTCTGCTCTTCAGGCCTTCAGCTGATTGGGTGGGACCGAACCATCCACCTTCTGGAGGCTCATCTCCTGTACTGAAGTCAGCTGATTGTAGAAGTTCACCACAACGACCAAATATTATCTCAGCAACACCCAGATTCACGTTGGACTGAATCCCTAGAGACTATGGCCTGGCCATTTGGACACAACACTGACCAGCACAGCATCCCTCCAAGCTCCCAACAGGACCGGTGACTTTTGCTTGGAGGTTTGGTTTTGATCAGTGGTTTCAGCCTAACCGAGGGGGTGGGCTTGCTCCTATCACCGGAATACCATGAAATAATTTGCAGCCTTATGGGGAGGGGCCAGACTAAAAATAGCATGTACTGGGCCTAGGGCTAGATTTGCTCTGGCAGGCCGCCCCGGGCAAAGACTTAGCTCTTTCCCAGAAGTCGGAATTGCCTTGACCCCATGTTTAGTGCTAAGACAGAGGTGCCCTAGTTGTTCAATTTTTAGCCTCATTTAGAATAGCTTTTTCAAAGGGTGAGTGACAGCGACTTAAACGACTGTCTTCCTTCTTCTTCCTGTGCACTTCCCTCCAACCAGTTTCTCTAAGCCAAAGTCTGACCTTATCACTACTATATTCACAACACTTCAAAGGGCTTCCTGTGGCTTTTGGAAGACGGAGCTCCTACCTATGGCATGAGGTCCATCCCCCAGCCCTGCTGGCTGCCCCTGCACCTCGACCCACTTCCTTTGTAGCTCTGTGGCCTCCCGGAGTCCTTAGCACCTTGCACTCCCTGGCCTCAGGGCCCTGGAAAGGGGCCCCTTTGTCTCCTTCACTCTTCCCCCCATCCCATGTACTCGTTCCTGCCCCTTAACTCAAGAGCCCCCATTTCCCCATTGCATGCCCTCACAGCGTTTCACACCTGTCCTTGTCTGCAGGACATCCATGCTGTAATTCATAACTAATTGCTGGGTGTGCATTGAACCAGTGCCTTTCCTGTTAGATCAGGGGTTCTGGGCCAGGGCTGCATGTTGGAATCACCTGGGGGGCTTCACAGCCCCCATACCCAGGCTGCCTTCAGAACCTAGGGGGTAGGCCCCAGGGCAGCAGTCATTTTGAAACTCCTCGGCTGGTTCCAGTGTGCACCCAAAGTTGGGAACCACTGTGCCACTCAAAGTGTGATCCTTGGACCAGCAGTGGCATCACGCAGGAGCTGGTTAGAGATGCAAACTCAGGCCTGGCCCAGACCTGCTGACTGAGAACCTGCCCTTCAATGAGATCCTCATGTGGCTAGGGGACATGTGACAGTTTGGGGAGGGCTCCGGGTACCACCTGGGAGGCTGGACCCTGGCCTGTCTCCAGCGCCAGCGTGGCGGTGGCTCACCACGCTCTCGCTCAGTGAAACTGTGAAGCCTCTTTTCTTTTTTAAAGTGAAAAGCAAGTTTATTAGGAAAGTAAAGGAATAAAAGAATGGCTACTGCATAGGTGGAGCAGCGGCATGGGCTACTCAACGGAGTATACTTATAGTTACTTCTTGATTACATGCTAAACAAGGGGTGGATTATTATTCATGAGTTTTCTGGAAGAAGGGTGGGAATTTCCCGGACCTGAGGGTTCCTCCCCTTTTTAGACCATACAGGGTAACTTCCTGACGTTGCTATGGCATTTGTAACCTGTCATGGCGCTGGCGGGAGTGTCTCTTAGCAGCTAATCCATTATAATTAGCGCACAGTGAGCAGTGAGGATGATTGGAGTTCACTTTGATCGCCATCTTGGTTTTGGTGGGTTTTGGCCGGCTTCTTTACCACATCCTGTTTTAGCAGCTGGGACTTTGTGACCCGTATCTCTTGACCTCCTGTCTCATCCTGTGACTAAGAATGCCTTAACGTCCAGGGAATGCAGTCCAGCAGGTCTCAGCCTCTTTCTACGCAGCCCCTATTCAAGATGGAATTGCTCTGGTTCGAACACCGCTGACATATTTCCCCCCTCCCTTTGACAAGGGGACCCTTAATTCTAAGGGTTGAGAGGGACAAAGATCCACCTTCTGTAACTTCTCCGTGAGGACTTTTTAAACAACCCCTCAGATTTCTCCTTCTGGATCCCTTCCTTGCTGACCTGCTCCCTTGAGGGCCAGCCCACCTTCTCCAGTGGGCAGCCCGCCCCGGGGGCTTGCACCCGTTCTTCATGGGTGGAGAAGCTGGAGTTTCTGTTTTTCTCCTCCCCGCCTGGTTTCCCACCTCCGCAGTTTAGTTTATTCCTAGAGAATGTTGTCCTGAGCCAGGGAGGAGAAGGAGGCATTGTCTTTCTCCAGCTGGTGAACGTGCCCGCCTGGCTCTGCTTTAGGCACCCTCCCCCTACCGGGCAGATTCAGAGAGAAAAACTCCAAGTAGGATGGAGATTGGAGGCAGGTGATGCCGGGGGGAGGGGAGGGGGCAGAACATTCCAGAGGAAGATGGCAAGGCGGAAGGGGAGGTTTTTGAACACAGCCAGGCTTGAATCATCGCACTGGAAAATCCCAGATGAGGATCTCAGCAGCAATCGTTCACATCAAGTGGCCGCAGCTGTAGGATGGAGAGGGCTTGTTAAAGGGACAGGTGCCTGTTCTTCCCTTGCTGGGGGAGCCAAGGTGAAAGGCTTGAAGGGCCTCTCTCCTTGCCTGGAGCCCCTCTGCAGACCAGAGAGTGTCTCCAGGGCCGTGGGCTCCGAGTGCTCAGCCTGGAAACCCCTCCTCCAGGCTGCACGAGGTCCTGCAAGATTGAAAGGCCTCAAATCACGGCTGGGGACTGCATAGCCCAGAGGCCTCCCACAGGTGGGTGCGCGGGGACAGCAGGTGTGTGTGGATGCGGTGCTGCGTGCAGCTCCTTCCAGAGCACGGTCTTGATGCCCAGCTCCCTCTGCCTTCGTTCCCCACGGCCTTGGTCTTTCTCTCCTTTTCCTCTGTCTCAGGCTTGGAGGAAGTATTTCCAGTGGCTCTGCTGCTGCGCTTTGGAGAGGGTGACTTCTAGAGTGGCTGGGCTTGGCTCTTGCCCCTCTGGGAATCTTTAGGGAGAGGGGACAGAAAGAAGAGGAAGTGCCTGAGGCATAAGCAGGAAAGGTATCAGGTGCTGTAGGGGCAGGGCTGCCAGGTGTACCCAGGACGCCCAGCTAAACTGGAATTGCAGATACACAATAATCGCTTAGTATGAGTGTGTCCCAAAGATTGCACGGGATATACTTATCCTATAATTGTTTCGTCTTCTCTCCGGAATTAGTGTTTTACTGGCTATGCTGTCTTATCTGCCACATTTGGCAAGCCTGCATGAGGTGAGGGTGGGTGAGGAATCCGGAAGCCGCCTCAGGGCAGCACGGGTGGCCAGCCTCTGCGTCCCTCAGCTGGCCATTATTCTGGTCCTCAGAACCCTAACGAGCAGCTGAGCTTCCCCAGGTCTTTGCTGTGATACAATGAGCCATGGGAAACATGCACGTTTGCAAACTGCTGTACGCCATAAAGTAATGGGACAGGCTGGCTGCTCTCCTGCCTTTGTTAATAAATACTTAAGACTGTGGTACTCACCTGGGGCCACCTCCCGGGAAAGGGCTCAGCTCCCACTGCCTTCAGCTTGGCTCCCCTTCCCCCTCCCTGCCCCTACCCTGTTGAGAGGGCTGAAGGCCTTCAGGATCCACCAGGGAGGCATGGTGGGCAGAGCTGGGGTGGGAGGGGGCAAGAGGGGTGGGATCGGCCTCGGCTTCATCCATGGGTGTGCATGGCGGGTGGGCACCTGCTGGGTGTTGGGCACTGGAGCCACAATGAACTCCTGGACACAGGGACCTTGCCCGAGGAGAAGCAACTCCAGGTGCCCCAAGGACTGTGGGTTCAGGGATGGCTAAGCCGGGTGGCGGGGCGATGCTGCCCTAAAGGCTCACTGCCAGGGGCAGGGGAATGCCCTGGTCTGAGCACCAAATGGACCATGGTCTGGGCAGCAGGTGTGTTAGGGGCTCTTTGTCAGGCTGCAGGGGGGGGCCTGAATCCCAGCTCAATCTCCACTGCCCTAATATTTGTGTGACCCTGGGCAAGTCAAACAGCCTCTTGATGCCTTAGTTTCCCCATGTGTAAGATGGGAGGAGTGATAATAACACCCGCCTCTCAGGATGGCCAAGAGGGTTAAATGAGAGAATACTTAGCACCAGGTTGTGGTTTGCACTCGATGGCTCTCAGCAAATCATGTTCTTATGACAAAAGTCCTGAAGGTGAGGGGTTGGCACTGAGAGAGGACTCTGGGGGGAGGTGAGCAGGCCACACCCAGGGGGCTCATAGGCACAGTCTTCTGCCCATTCCGTTGTCACCACCACAGGCCTTCCTGTTGCCTACCCCGTTCCCTCCTTGAGGGATCCTTGGATTAGAGTCTACTCAAGGAGCAGGAAGAGGAAGCCAGACCCCCCGCAGCAAGTTCACGAACATCCAGTCTTGGCCAGGTCGGCTGCGTCCTGACCCACCACCCTTGCTTGGTGTGATGCAGCAAGACAACATGAGATCCTGCAGTGGAGATTCAAAGCTTAATTAAAACTGTAGATCACAACTATGAGACTCCAGGCTTAAGACAACCTGATCAAATTATCCTGGTACACTTCCATTTAAATCTGAATTTCTATGATGCAAGAGAGTGGTTGGTGGGGCGAGGGGTGGGGGTGGGGGACACCAAAGCAGATGAAAAACACTTGTGACACTTTTATGATGGGGCCTCGAGGAAGACTCTGGGCTGACAATGGGGAGGAGATGGTACCCCCAGGCACAGGCAGAAGGGAGAGGGAGGGCCTGGCCGTAGCCTGCCCTAGCCAGGCTTGACAGGGGCCAGGTCAGGGCTCTGCTCAGGGGTCAGTCATACAGCAAGGACCATAATCTGCTGGCTGGAGGGCAGGCTGTGCCATTTTCCTGATTTGGGGATATTTGGAAACCACAATGCTGACTTCTTTCAAGAACCCAGAGATGCTAGGGGACCCTGGGATTCCTTAAGAATCTTGAATGCCTGATGCCACCAGATTGTTAGTCCAAAGGGTAAAATTCCAGTAATGAGAAACATCCTTTTCAACGAGTTAAATGACAGCTAGGCCAGGGCCGGGGACGTGGAGCTGGCATTACAATAATTACCTAATAGATTAACTTCATCGCAGCATTTTTGGCCTCACTCCTCCTCCCTGCCACTCTGTTTTATAAAAAATTCTTTTCTCCCAGGGCCCCCCCTCATCCTTCAGTAAGAGTCTCTTATCTGTGATTTACAGGTTTCTTCATCCTTCCTGAGACATGACATTCTATTTTTTAAAAGCAACCCACAGCTATTGCAAGGCATGCAAAGCAGCCCAGCCCACAGGCCCACTCCTGGAAAGACGTGAGCCCTGCATCAGGGGTTCCCAGCCTTGGCCGATCCCCTGAGCCACCCGAGAGTTCATGAAAAGCACTGACTGTGAGCCCCACCCTAGAGTGTGGAGTCAGGGTCTCCAGGGGTGGGACCTCTAAGTGTCACTTTGGAAATGCTGTCCAGGTGACCCTGAGGGACAGGATGGCTTGAGAGCTAGTGGCAGCCAACACTGTTGGTGGGAAACATTACTCAGATACAGACAAGTTTTGAGACTCAGAAGTTCTTAGACTACTGCTGTGCCAGTCAGTAGGGGGAAGGGAGGAGCAATGTGGCTGTGATTTCTGTCCATCCATCTGTCCATCCATTCATCCTCCATATATTATCCATCTACCCATCTATCCACCTATAATGCATCTATCCATCATCCATCCATCTATAATCCATCTATCCATCCTCTATCTACCATCCATCTATTGTCCATCTGTCCATCTACCATTCATCCATCCACCATCTATCCATAATCTACCTATCCATCCATCCATAATCTATCTGTCCATTCCTTCTCTACTATCCATCTGCCCATTCACCATCCATCCATAATTCATCTGTTCATACATCATCCATCTATTATCCACCATCCATCGATTTTCTATCTTTCCATCCATCCACTCTTAGATGTTGACCTTGGCCACCAGAATATCTTGCATCTGGTACAATGTTTGCAGCAGGCCCTGCTAAGTAACAGCAAATGGAATAAATGCAGGTTGGCAGATTAAAGAAAGAAAGCTACTGACATATACCCAAAGGAATTGAAAACAAGGACACAGATACTTGTATGCCAATGTTCACTGCATCATCATTCACCGCACAATAGTGAAACAGCCCAAATGTCCGTCAACAGGTGAGTGGACAAACAAAATGTAGTATATCCACACAGTGGAATAGTATGTAGCCACAGAAGGGAATGAAGCTCTGACACAGGCTACAGCATGGACGAACCCTAAAAATGCTACGCTAAGTGAAAGAAGCCAGACACAAAAGGCCACACGTTGCATGATTCCATTTATATGACATAACTGGAATACAAATCCATACAGACAGAGGGTAGACGAGTGGTTGCCAGGGGTTTGGGGGGAGTGGGAAGCTATTGTTTAATGGGCATGGAGTTTCTGTTTGGGGTGATAGAAAAGTTCTGGAAGTAGGTCATAGTCATGGGTGCACAACATTTGATATGTAATTAAGGCCACTGAATTGTACACTGAAAAATGATTTGAAATGGCAAGAGTTTTTTTTTTTGTTTGTTTGTTTGTGTTTTTTTTTTTTGCTATAGATGTTTCCACAATGAAAAAATCCCCTAAAGCGAGAATAAAGAAACCTACCTGAGAGGCTAGTGGGGGTATTCCTCAAGGTGGGTGGGTTGAGGAGAAGGCAGACGCCTAAGCATCTAGTGGGGAGGTAGCCCCCATCACCCCTCAGCACATCCTCACTGGGGCTGGAGCTCTGGGAGGTGGGGCGGTGGGGGTCTCACTGACTCAGGTGCTTTCCACGGAGCAGGTCCTGGGGGTCTGGCCAGTTTGCCCTTGGTGGTGGTGAGTGGGATGCGGGAACCTGGCTTATGGGCCAACCAGTCGCCTTCAGAGCGAAGGTTTTTTTAAATGGGGGTGGAGCTGGGAAATTAGCCTTTTTTCACCATACAGGGCATGGGGGTCTCTTGAGTCTTCCCAGGCTCTCATGAGGAGGAATCACCTCTTTGGAGTGTATCGAGGGTGCTGTGGGTGGGTGGCACCCAGCACGGGAGAAACGTTGAAGAAGGGGCATTACCCCCAGCTTGAGTTGTGGTGGGAGTCAGGGGAACCAGCAGAAGTTTGCCTACCAGTTGCATATCCCTTATCCGAAATGGTTGGGACCAGACGTATTTCAGATTTTGGATTTTTTTTTATTTTGGAATATTTGCTTTATACTTATCAGTTGAGTGTCTCAAACCTAAAAATCCAAGAACCAAAATGCTCCAGTGAGCATTTGCTTTGAGCGTCATGTCAGTGCTCACAAAGTTTTGGATTTTGGAGCATTTTGGATTTTCAGATTTGAGATGCTCAGGCTGTGTGATAAAAGGAATCGGTTCTCTGTTCTCTCAGCACATGGACTTGCTTGTGGTATCGGTACTGAGTTTACAGCACAGTGTTGCTTAGTGGGGGCCTTGGATGTTTGCTTCCAAGACCAGATAAAGTCTTTGTACTCTAGATGTGTGTCATCCCAGCTTGGGGGCTGGCAGGGGTGAGGGAAAGGTGAGCCCCCACTCCTCCCAGCAGGCTACTGCTCTGGAAGATACGAAGTACCCAGTGCAAGTACACGCAATGTGACTGTCATTGGAGAGCGGGCACTCATGCTGTTCTGGGAGCATCTTAGCAGGGTTCCAGGAGACTTTACATTATTGATTTGGTCTGCAAACCATCTCTTAATAGACAGTGCAGAGGTAAAGGTCAGGCAGGTTCTTTTATATGAATTTGAAATTGATTTTCAAATTCTGAATGTGTTGAATTGGAAGAAAAGAGGGTTTTCTTTATTGATTTGACTTGGCTAGCCCTGGCTTGGAGAGCCTGGAGATGGAGTCCCAAAAGGACTCTGTTAAAGATCGCTCTTCCCTGCCAGGAACTTGGCACGTAGCATCTCAGCGAATCCTTACGACAGCCCTAAGAGGTAGGGACAAGGAGTCACCTTGTTTATTTATTTACTTATTCCCTTTATTTTTAGTTGACACATAATAGCTGTACATATTTATGGGATACAAAGCAATATTTTGATGCATATATAAAATGTGTAATGATCAAATCAGGGAAAGCTGTCATTTATGGCAATGTGGATGAACCTGGAGGACATCATGTTAAATGAAATAAGCCAGGCACAGAAAGGTAAATCCTGGCCGGGCGCGGTGGCTCACGCCTGTAATCCCAGCACTTCGGAAGGCCAAGGCGGGCAGATCACTTAAGGTCAGGAGTTCAAGATCAGCCTGGCCAACATGGTGAAACCCCATCTCTACCAAAAAATACAAAAATTAGCTGGGCATAGTGGTGGGCACCCATAATCCCAGCTACTAGGGAGGCTGACTCAGGAGAATCGCTTGAACCCGGGAGGTGGAGGTTGCAGTGAGCCAAGATCACACCACTGCACTCCAGCCTGGGCAACAGAGTGAGACTCTGTCTCAAAAAAAAAAAAAAAAAAAAAAAAAAAAAAAAAAGAAAAAATAGCACATGTTCTCACTCATATGTGGGAGCTCAAAAGAGTTGAGCTCGTGGAAGCGGAGAGGATGATTCTGAGGCTGGGAAGGAGAACGGGAAGGGGAAGATGGGAGGAAGTTGGTTAACAGACACGAAATTGCAGCTAGATAGGAGGAGTGAGTCCTTGGTTGCAGGGTGACTTCTGTTAACAAGAGTTTATTGTGACCTCATTTTATAAAGAAGAGAACAGAGGTGCAGACGAACTAGGTAATTTGCTTAAGAACAAGTGAAGCAAATTGCTGGTGACTCTTGCTTTGCCAGATGGGGCTCGGACCTGTCCCATCAGGTGCCAGGGCCCAGCCATTGTAGCTGCCTCGTGTCCCCTCTGGGGCAATGCTCGGCTGAAGGTGCTGGATGTCCCATAGAATGAAGGAACCACAGATACTGGTTATGAAGGGCGGCAAGCAAGACTTCTGCCTCTGGGGTTGAGGGCAACCACAGTGCCCTAGGCCCGCAGGCAGGTCAGCATCTTGGCTGGAGTGGCCTGGGTTGTTGGGGACCCAGCACAGCCTCACCTCCACTGGCTGATTCTGTCCATCATTGAAAGAGTTTCCCCAAAGCATGGAAGGACTGGGGTTCTGGAGGTTTGGCTTTAGGATCCGCTGTGGACCTCAGCTCTTCCCCCATCCCCTGGCCCACCCCAGGATGTACAGCACATGGATGGATGCGGTGCTGGGCCAAAGCTGGTCTTACCAGTTTTCCTGCATGCACCTGAGAGTCCCCCTGGAGCTGCAGGACCATGGTGATGGAGCACGGAGCTACTGAGGAAGGCTCTTTAGCGCTGTCCGCTTCTTATAGTGGACGAGTGGAGACCCCAGGCCCAGCCTGGTGAGGCTTGAATAGGGACTGTGGCAAGACGTGCTTACGCAAAGGGAGGGCTCATTCATCATTCGTAATTGGTTGAATAACAAATGAAAGCTGATTAACAAGTAGAAGGAACACAGAGGGAGGTCTCTAGAGATGTGCCGTAGGGCTCCGTCAGCACCTTCTCCCTGTTCCTCGTGGTTGCTGATGTCTCGGATGGGGCGCAGGTGGCAGAGTTATTAAATCCGAGGATGACAGGGAGCTGGAAGGATTGGTGAGAGTGCTTCATAGACAGGCTTAGGATCTAAATATATCTCAACAGTCAGAATGGTAGGGTGAAGCTAGCAAAATACAATTTAGTAGAACCCAAAATACTTTACTGGGGTCCAAATAGCCAAGCTTTCCAAGCCTGTGATGGTGAGACAGAGCTAGGTGGTTGCATGTATGACTTAGCAAGCTGTAGCGTGAGCCAGCAGTGTGACAGAGCTGCATCCAAAATGCAGAGTGGTCTTGGGTTGCATTCATAGAAGTATTGTCTGCAGAAGAAAGGAGGAGACCCTGCTCTACCCTTTCTCAGATAGGGCACTGCCAGGGTCTTGTGTTAAGATCTTTATGCCCTACTTTAAAAGGACTTTGATTAATCAAGACTCCAAAATGAATTCTATAGCCAAAAAATCGATGTGCTAGGCTGGGCATGATGGCTCACGCCTGTAACCCTAGCACTTTGGGAAGCCAAGGTGGGCAGATCATTTGAGGTCAGGGGTTCGAGACCAGCCTGACCAACATGGTGAAACCCTATCTTTCCTAAAAATACAAAAAAATTAGTGGGCGTGGTAGCACATGCCTGTGATCTCAGCTACTTGGGAGGCTGAGGCAGGAGAATCTCTTGAACCTGGGAGGCAAATGGTGCAGTGAGCTGAGATCGTGCTGTTGCAGTCCAGCCTGGGTAACAGAGCGAGTCTCTGTCTCAAAAAAAAAAGAAAAAAGATGTCCTAAATGTACTAAATGTATTGTTTGCTTCTTACAAAATATTTTCTATGATTATAGTAAATAGTTTCTTTTTCCAAAAAGTAGAGAAAGCGCAGAAGAGGGTAGAGATGGGAACAAAAATCAACCATAACCTCACCTTAATCTTCCCACCCAGAGACAACTACTTTAACATTTTGGTATATTTCCTAGTAGTCTTTTAAAAAAATATATATTTTAAAATAAAATTAGAATGATGTTTATATATAGTCTGTACCCTGTTTTTACTTAATATGACAAGGTGAGCATCGTTCTTATTTATTTATTTATTTACTTATTTATTTATTTTGAGACAGAGTCTTGCTCTGTTGCCCAGGCTGGAGAGCAGTGGTGCGATCTCTGCTCACTGCAACTCTGCCTCCCGGGTTCAAGCAATTCTCCTGCCTCAGCCCCCTGAATAGCTGGGACTACAGGCATGTGCCAGCACGCCCGGCTAATTTTTGTATTTTTTAGTAAAGACAGGGTTTCACCATATTGGCCAGGCTGGTCTGGAACTCCTGACCTCGTGATCTGCCTGCCTCAGCCTCCTAAAGTGCTGGGATTACAGGTGTGAGCCACCGAGCTTCTACCACAACCATGCGCTTCAGTGGCTGCTGACTAGTCTGTGGTGTGGATGTCCCCAAAATTCATAATTTGTTTCCTTCTTCCTGTACTGTCGGCTGTTTGGGTTGTTTCCAGTTTTTTTCTGCGTTATAAATAATCCGGTGATTAACTTCCTTGTACATAAATCTTGGTCTGCGCCTCTGATTATTTCTGTAGGATCAATTCCTAGAAGTAGAATTCCTGGGTCAAGGAATATAAATGTTCTTAAGGCTCCAGCGCCGTTCTGCTAAGGCGTCCTCGAGGAAGGTTCGGCTCCTATTAACATGTGCTCACCAGCCCCCACCAGCCAGAAATGCCGGCTCCGCCGTTATCCCTAGATGCCACCTTCGCCAAGGTAATAGGTGAGAATGTTGTGCCTTCAGGCAGGTTCTCACTACAGCAGCTCATGGTTTTCTTCCCAGCATGATTAATGCCATTTTGGGTTTGCTGCTATTGGGAACCTTGTCTGTTTCATCTGGCCCAAAGTGCACAGGGAAGGACTGTTCAATGAATGAAAGGAAGTCAAATGGGAGCTGACTGGCAAAAAGGGCCTGATGGTTTGGGCTTGGGGGAGAGCAGGATGGCTCAGGGCAAAGCCAGAAGCCAGCTTGCCTGATTTAAATGCTGGTTCTTACCTTAGCTGTGTGACCTTGGGTAAGGTACTGACCCCAAAGGAGCTGCAGGTCCTCCATCTGTTTTGGGGCTGTCACAGTGGGGAAGCAAAACCGTGAAATGTGCAGAGTACTCAGCCTGGCACAGGGTGCATAGCAGAGTTAGTGCTCACTTAACGGGAGATATTTTTCTTAGAATCATTATTCTTGTTGCTTTTGTCTATATGAAGAATGCTTTTATGACTCATGGGAGAACTCCCTCAACTCCATCCTCTGGTTTGCCCAACAAATATTTATTAAATGCCAGCTCTGTGGGTGGAGAACACGTACCACACAAGCAAATAGCGACAAGACGCCCTCAGACCTAGACTCCCGGCCAGTGGGGGATTTAGGCAAGACACTGAAGATGGATTGGTTTAACTCCAAAGGAAAAAAACGTGCCAAGAAAAAAGAGCAAAAGAAGACCTATTCTACTCCTCTAGTATATGGAAAGGAAACTCATCTCACGAGTAATCAAACCTGTACCAATGTCAACAATGTGACACCTCTTTTCCCAGATTGTTAGCCAAGACTTAAAAAAAATGCTAACATACAATGCTGGGAAGGTTGTGGTGAAACAGGCACTCCTTTAAATCATGCCATGAAATCAAATGTGCTGTAGGCCAGAGAGATAAACATGCTGAGAAGTGGCTGCCTTCATCTTCCCCGTAACAGGGCTGCTGAGGGCAGTGGGGTGTAGGGATCCTGCCCTTTCCTTGCAGACAGAAGCGAGGCGTTTCATTTCCTGCCTCACCAGGCCGCTGTCTCTGAAGGGACAGTCTGATCAATAGATGAGTCAGCCTCTGGCCTGTTCATCCTCTTCTTTCTCATTGAACATTCCTTAGAGATTCTTCTTTTTTTTTTTTTTTTTCAAGGACCCGTTGGCTACCTGGCCCACATTTTAAAACATCTTTATGTTGGTGGTTTTTGTGGGCTATTGATCCTGTTGGCTTGTTTTCTGAGATCCGCTTCATTTCAAATGTTCCTAAAGGGAACTTCAGGACAAACCAGGCCTTCTTGCTCCCCCCGCCCGCTCTGCTGCTGCGCAGGGGCCAGGCGGAGGCAGTGGGCGAGTGCGGGCTGGCACAGGGCCTCATCTCCAGGTTTTCATCTGAGCTGTGATTTCCCTAGGCAGGTGGGAGGCAGGCGTCCAGCAGAGCCGTGCTCTGCAGAGGGGAAAAAATCCCAGCACAGCTCTGTCGAGTCTTTCCTGCTGGATTCCTGGGGTGGGTACGAGCCCCTCACCTGGGCCCCGTGAACCCACTGATCATGTCATTAGGGTCCCTGCTCCTTTTATCCGGAGCTGAGAGGAGAAGGTTGTACGTGGCAGGCAGCAGGGTTCTGGCCCCTACCCCGATTCCCTTATCTCCAGCCGGGGCCGGGGCCCACCCTCCATGGACTTTCTCTGGCGCCCCCAGATACTGAAGCGGCAGCAGCAACAGCCCGGGTGGTACTTCGTGCTGGATGTGTATTTTCAGAAGCTGCGGGGGACGTCATGTGTATAAAATTAGCATTGCCTTGTTGGCCCCTTTCAGACTAATTCGGAGTGAAATGTTTTAGCAATGGTGGGCTGATTCTATCAGGAGAACAAGAACTAATTAAATTCCCTCTGACCATCAAGCAGTAAATTATTTATATCCAGACAGATGCAATCTAATCTCTAGCATCCAGCGAAACCCAACATGCATGCTACTTGATTTTTCAAGGGGAGAGGAAGAAAAAGAGACAAGGCTCAAGTACTCAAGAGAGGAGACAGACGGAGGAGAGAGCCACAGGACTCTGGCCCGAGAGGCACTCAGCTCCGTGTGTGGATGGGGAAGGCGCGGACTCGGGTGAGGGCTCAGGACTTCCATTCCTGGTTTCCAGTAGCCTCAGCTGGCATGCTATTCCTTGCAGGCAGGAATAAAGAAAAAAGGAGTCCACAAACCATTCAAAAGGCTTTGTTTAACACAATCTCAGCTGTTTAGGGGGACAATTAATTTCACTGATGAATTTGCTAATGCATGTCACAGACGTACTGGTCTGCCCCTTTTTGTGGCCTTTGGTGGCCTTTGGTGCCTGCTGAGTGGCTGCCAGCTTGCATTTTGGAATGGAGTGATTAGGTTGTTACCATGAGGTGAGCTGTGTGGGCCACTGCCCATCTCTTCTGCTGCCCACCCAGCAGTGGGACTTATAGCACCATACATGGGAAGCCCAATGTCCCTCCCCCTGATGCCAGGGATGACATCTTTGCTGGGCGTTCCTGCCCATCCCCACCAGACATAGGTGTGGACGGGAGCCTGGGCCTGCTTTGGGTCTAAGTCCCTACCCTCATGTGCCCCTCTCTTGGGAAGAGTTGAGGGCTGCCCTCAGGACGCTGGTTGCTGCTCTGTGACTTGGGCCGGGATGAAGGGAGGGCTACTTTTGCAGAGTTTGCTGTGAGGACACCTGCTTCAATGCCCAGCTGGGTGGTGCTTGCCTTGAGGGGTCTGCATGTCCTGGGCACTCACTGCTGTCACCAACGCACACCGCTCTTCGGTTTTAGTGGTGGCACCAGCTAATGGAAAGGTGCTGACCCCGTGGCCTCGTGGAGCTGGGGTGTGGGGTCAGCCTTGTTCGTGTGTCTCTGGGGACTCCTGAGTTTGGCGACCCTTGCTCTCTGTCATCTGAATCTGCAGTGGTGGTCTCTGCTCACCCTTAATCCTTGGGGGTGTCTGGAGCAGAGAGAGGTCTAGGATTTGGAGAGCCTGGAGAAGGGTTGACTGTCCAGCATTTCTTCCCGGAAGCTGGGCTTGCCGGCCGCTCAGCCCTGGCAAGGCTGGGCTCTATTTCTGGCACCCCTCACACTCCCTTTGAACCCTTGGAGCACGGTGGTGAACTTAAGCCCCCAGGGGCATACATGGAAGTGATTTTTTTTTAATGGCAAAAGGACGCTTTGCAAAGCAGTCACCTTACTAAGTTCTAAGCATCTGTTCCAAATCTCTCAAGATTTTGGAACTGCTCTTTTGGTCTCACTGTGGAGCAAGGCATATTCGTTTGAACTGTGGACATACCCTCCTTTGAGGGTGGAGCTGATTTTGGGAGAGGCCAGGTGCCCCCAGCTCTGTCTGTCGGGGAGCCTGGCCCACAGAGTTGGCTGGGGCCCAAATGCTGGCTTCACTTCTTATTACACATATGTTCTTGGACAAGTTATTGAATCCCCAAGAGCTTCAGTTTCCCCAACTGTGAAATGGGATCACCCATCCTTCCTACCCCCCCGGGGCAGCTGAGAAAAGGAGAGGACGCAGGTGAAGTCCTCCGCATGCCACCCGGTGCCAGGCTGAAGCTCAGGAAGCACCTGAAGCTGTGGCTCTCGGGCTGGCCGTGCTGTCATGGGTGGGGAAGTGGGTGGGGGCATCTGTGGATGAAGGAGACCGAACGGCTTCCCACCAGGAGTGTTCTGGCTGTGATGAGGTGAGGTTGCCGTGACAGCGCTGGCTGTCAGTCTTAGATTTGGGGAGTTGGTGCTGGAACGTAAGTCACTGAACCCCATGATCCCTGGATTGCGTATTCCTCAATGTTCCTGGACACGCCATGCCCACCGTCCTGGTAAATATAAAAATGAAATTGCTGTTTCTTGAGTACCTGTTCTGGCTGGTCCTGAGGCTACAGTCAAGGAGAAGTAAAGTGGTTGCCCTCTCACACCTTCTTCCAGCAGGACAGGGAGGGCACTTCATTTGCAGTGGGATGGTGAATGCAGCATGAATACCTGCGTGAGTTCACTGCTCTGCAGTTTGCAAAGTATCCCTGTGTATGTGAGAGCTGGGCATTCTTAGGCTTTTTTGGGTCTCCCTCAGCCTTTCCCTGTGCTTTGCTCTGGCTCAGTGACCACCCAGCAACCATTTCAGCCCAGTCACTTCTACACTCAGTCTTTTGGGGCTGGGATGGAGATTGACGGTGGGTGGGGGAGGCTGTTACGCTGGACCTGATTTTCTAGGAGTTGCTGAAGTTGCAACAGGGGTGTCACGAGATCCATCCACCCACCACCCACCCACCCACCTATTCATCCACCCACCCATTCATTCATCCATACACCCACCCACCCATCCTTCCACTATTCACCATCCACCCATCCATCTATCCACCCATTCATTCACCACCGACCATCCACCTACCCACCCACCCATCTATTCATCCACCTACCCATCCATCCACCTACCCACCACCCACTATTCACCATCTACCCATCCATCCATCCACCCATTCATTCACCACCTAACATCCACCCACCCACCCACCCATTCATCCATCCACCCACCTACCCATCCATCCACTATTCACCATCCACGCATCCATCCATCTACCCATTCATTCACCACCCGTCATCCACCCATCCATCCACCCATCCACCCATCCACCCATCCATCCATCCATCCATCCATCCATCCATCCATCCATCCATCCACTATTCACCATCCACCCTTCCATCCATCTACCTATTCACTCACCCATTTCATTCACCACCCTCCATCCACCCACCCACCCACTCACCCATCCGTCCACCCACCATTTATCTATCTACCCATCCACCTATTCACCATCCACTATCCACCCATACAAAATCCACAACCTACCCATCCATCATGCACTATCCATCCATCACCATCCACCTACCCATCTACTATCTACCCATCCACCACCCACCACTTATATCCACCCATTCACTCATCCACCCATCCATCCAATCATCCATCCCATCCACCCATTCACTATCCACCAACCACCTCACCTGCCACTCACCCATCTACCATCTACCATCCACCACCAACTCACCACCCACCATGACCCACCATTTGCCATCTACCCATCCATCCATTCTATAAATAATTAGTAAGCACTTAATGCACGCTAGGTATTATTTTAGGCACCAGTAAGACAATCATGGGAAAAAAAGACAGACAACCCCCGCCCCTTCCATCCTCAGGGAGCTCTATTCCAGTGAGAACAATTAATATGCTAGAGGGTGAGGTCATCAGTGCTGCTGCCCGTGTAAGACTGGGGCTCCCAGGCCCAAGACCAGCCTGGCCTGTGCTCCCAGGGTCTCCTGGTGAGGACTCTCAGGAGTCCAGCTGCTGCCCCTCAGCTGAGCACCTGGTATGGACAATGCCTGGTAAATGCTTGCTATGTGAGGGCACCTGCCCATGTTGAATCAACACAGCCTCTGGGCCGCAGGGGTCCTGCTCCTTAGCAAGCTGCCCCTCTGTGCCCTCCATGCTGGCCCTGCATCCCCTGGCACCCTCCCCCCACCCTTTGTCAATGTCCTTCTTGTGCAGCTGGCCTCGGTCCCTCCTCGTTCTCTCTCCCTCCTGCTCCCCGCAGGCCCACGCAGCCTCCGCGCACTGTGGGTGGTGAGAATATGTGGTTAACAGGTTGACTAACCCAATCCCCACAAGGCAGGGGAAGGCTGCTCCAGTAAATTTCCAAATGTGTCCGGGCTGACAATTTTGGTTTCCTCTCCAGCAGTGAGTGCATGGAGCCCGGCCGGGAGGGAAGTGTTCAGCAGCCCGAAGCCACCTTGGAGGGCTGGTCCTGACTGTGGTCTCGCCCCTCTCCTGGGCAGCCGGGAAGTGTGGGCCCTGGTGTTTCTGCTTTGGAAGATCGTCCCCATCCACCAGCACCCTGGGGCCCTCATCCCCACCCCTCAGCTGCCCCCAGCCGGTCTCTGCGCCTGGACCCTCCGGACGGTTCCCTGCTGTCTGCCAGTCACCAGACACTGGGTCGGCTCTCATGCACACAGGGCAGGAGATCCTGGCTCTCACTCCCTCCGTGTTAGCAAATATTTTTCTGAACTCCAATTTTCCTTCCTGCTCCTGTGCCAGACCCCTCAGAGCAAAGGCGGCCCCCCAGGTAGAGCCCTGGGCTGGGCCACGTGGCCCTCTCAGCTCCTCTGAGGGGATGTCTTTCCTGCCCCTAAACAGTGAACAAAACACAAATCACCCTCCCCGTGTGACATCACAAGCTGGTCTGCGATGGACCTCGTGATGATCTGAGTCTGTCCCCTCTCCCTGCTTCCTGGGTTTCCTCGGCTCAGAAAATAGCAGTTTCAGGCTGTTTTTTTCTCCTCTTAGATTTGAGTGTTTGTAATTTTTCTTCAAGCTGAATCTCAATTTACTTGGGAGCTACTTATCTTCGCTCCAGGTCTCCTCTGTCTCCTGGCCGTCCCCCTGCCCCAGCAAACAACCGCAGTGCCACCCCCTGCGTCCTTGGCAGGTTTTGCTCGTGACCTGTCTGTCATCTTCCAGATCATTAACTTGGATATTAAACAAAACTGGGGCCTTGCAATGGCCCAGGAGGCCTCCCACAAGATGCCCCCGCCTGCCCGATACACTGACATCTGCCGTTAGCCTTTGTTTATGGCTGTCCAGCCTCCCTCAGCCTGTGCCTGTGTTTATACCAGGGCCAATCTAGTCCAATTTCACACAGAAAATTTCTTCAGACTCGTTTCTTCAGCCTCACCAACAGCCACTAATTTGGTGGCACCTATGAAAATGGGCTGGTGATCCGCGGCTGTTGCTTGATCCTTGCTGCTCTTCCCCCCTTTCCCACCCCACCACTGGGCTCCCATGGCCCCTCAGATGTGGTCTCTTCAGAAATGTTCCATCATCTCAGAGACTGCAGCTGTGGGATGGGGGCTTGGCTGTGCGCAGACTGGACTTGGGTTTTTGAGGACAGCTCTTGTTGGCTTCTCCATGGCTGGGTGGGTGGGCAGGAGGAACGGACCAGATAGAGACTAACAGTCCAGGGCCTAGGGCCACACTGCCTGGATTGGAATTCCAGGCTACCTGCTCATTCTCTGGGCAATTTCTTTTCTTTTCTTTTCTTTTTTTTTTTTTTTTTTAGATAGTGTCTCACTCTGTCACCCAGGCTGGAGAGCAGTGGTGCGACCTCGGCTCATTGCAACCTCCACCTCCTGCTTCAGCCTCCCTAGTAGCTGGGATTACAGGTGTCCGCCACCATGCCTGGCTAATTTTTATATTTTTTGGTAAAGATGGGGTTTCACCATGTTGCCCAGGCTGGTCTTGAATTCCTGATCTCAAATGATCCACCACCCTCGGCCTCCCAAAGTGCTGGAATTATAGACATGGGCCACCATGACCGGCCTTGTCAGTTTCTTAGTAGAGTTCTTTGGGGACCATGGAGACAGATGTGGAAAGCCCTGAGCACCAGCTGGACACAAGGTGAACCCCTGGGCAGCAGCAACTCCTGCTAGTGAGGGGTCCTTGATTCTGTCCCCTTCCCCACGCTCCCCTTCAGTGGACTCTGTGCCTGCAGAAAGTCCCTCCCTTCCTAGGAATTTTGCCATCTCAAGACGTTGATAGATGTGCTGCCTTCTCAGATATTTGCTTATTTTGCCTTTTGCCAGTAAATATTTTGCCCGTCTTTTCTTCCTAGTTCATATATTTTCATTACTGACAAAGTTATTAAATTAGTTCGAGTCTTTTAAGTAGCCGTTAATTTCACATCAGCCCTAATTTGTGTACTTGATTTCCTCTCCCCACCCCCTCTGGATGTGGTTACAGCTCCTCCTCCTGTCGCTCATTTGTGTTAAAATCAACACTTCCTCCCCTACAGCTCCCTGTAAGCCTTCCTGTGGGCGGCCTGGGCAGAGCTACCTCCATCAACCCTGTTTCCAGCACGGTCTGTCCCCTCCTTGGCCCTTCAAATGCTTTACGGAGCCACACAGGCACTCCTCCTCCTGCCACCGAATGGAACTGCTATCTGTTTTGCCTTATGTCCTGATGTCCCCTCCTGTATTCATTTCTTTGGGTTCCCAGGACCAAAGCCAGTGCCCTGCCCAGAGTAAGTGCTCACTGGTGTTTGAGGGGTCAGCAGTGAGGGAGGAGTGGAGACCAGCTTGGTTTGGAAAACTCAGTCTACTCTAGGCCTGGCTGGTAGCAGGTGTGAGACCTTGGGTAAACTGCTGTCCTGACCCTGGTCTTTGCTTCCCCATCTGTAAAGTGGAGGAATTGCATCTGGATGATTGCAAGTATGCTTTCCCACTCTGACATTCTAAAATCTTCCATTTCTTCTGCTCTGTGGGCATTGATTAATCTTTCCAATGGGGCCTGTCTTCACTGTATGGTATTGGGTTTTGGTGACATTGTTGTAGTTGGAGTTCTGGGATGATGTAATTGTTGTCAACACCATTGCTGCTGCCACTGCCTTCTACCACCACCATCACCACTGTCATCATCATCATCACCGTTACCATCACCACCATCATTACTATCATCATCATCACCATCACCACCGTCACCATCACTGCCATTATCACCATTACCATCGCCATCACCACCATCACTACTCTCATAATCACCATCACTGCCGCCATCACCATTGCCACCACTATCACTGCCATCACCACCATCATTACTATCATCACCATCATCATCATCACCCCCACCACCATCACTGACATAATCACCATTACCACCACCACCGCCATCACCACCATTATCATTGTCATCGTCATCATCACTACCACCACAACTACCATCATCACCACCACCACCATTATCACTATTATCACCACCATTACCATCATTACTATTATCACCATCACCACCATCATCACCATCATCACCGTTATCACCATTACCATCACCGTCACCACCATCACTACTCTCATAATCGCCATCACCACCATCATGACTATCATCACCATCATCACCACTGCCACCACCACCACCACTGTCATCACCACCATTATCGCTATTATCACCACCGTTACCACCACCACTGCCATCACCACCATCATTACTATCATCACCACCACCACCATCATCGCCATTATCACCATTACCATCACCATCACCACCATCACTACTATCATAATCAGTATCACCGCCATCACTGCCATTATCACCATTGCCACCACTATCACTGCCATCATTACTATCACCATCATCACCACCACCACCATCACTGACATCATTACTATCATCACCATCATCACCACCACCACCATCACTGACATAATCACCATTACTACCACCACCACCACCACCACCACCATCACCATCACCACCGCTATCATTGTCATCATCATCATCATCACTGCCACCACAACTAACATCATCACCACCATCACCACCACCACCACTGTCATCAACACCATTATCACTATTATCACCACCGTTACCACCACCACTGCTGTCACCACCATCATTACTATCATCATCACCATCACCACCATCATCACCATCACTGCCATTATCACCATTACCATTGCCATCACCACCATCACTACTCTCATAATCGCCATCACTGCCATCATCACCATTGCCACCACTATCACCGCCATCACCACCATCATTACTATCATAATCACCATCACTGCCATTACTGCCATCGTTATCACCATTGCCACCACTATCACCACCATCATGACTATCATCACCATCACCACCACCACCACCATCACTGACATATAATCACCATTACCACCACCACCATTATCACTATCATCATCATCTCCATCATTACCACCACCATCATCACCACCATCACCACCACTACCACTACCACCATGGCCATCACCATCACCACTTCCTGAGTGCTTACCATGGGCCAAGCATTGTGCTGGGTATGTGATATCTATCACCCACGTGATTTTTACAATCATCCATTGGGGATATGGATACTCTTCTCCCCATTTCAGAGGTGAAACATCTGAGGCACAGAGAAACTATTTGCCTTGGGTCCCACAGCTAGTGGTGGCAGATCTGATTCCAATTCAAGTCTGCCTGACACTCAAGCCTGTGTTCTGACTGCCCTGCCTTGTGGACCCTCCTTGTTCCCCTCAGGCTGGTTTCCTTTGCTTTTTGTGACTGTACATTTTAGCTGTTCATGAGGCTGAGTTCTGTCCGTTGATGTTCTATGGTTTGGAGAAGTCTTTAGCTTCTCTAAGCCCGGGTTTCCTATTCCATAAAAGAGGGAGAGGAAAACCCACCTCATGGTGGTGTCTGAGGATTAAAAAAGTTATGCTCATCAGAACCTAACACAGTGCCTGGCGTAGAATTAATACTTAAATATTGGTTTTAGAATTATAATGATTGTATATTACATCAAAATTACTATCCACTCTGTAATTTTTTCCATAAATGTATATTGGAAACCTTCCATGTGTGAGACCCTGTGTTAGGTGCTAGACATCCAGAACTGAGCAGGACGTGGTCCCCACCTCCTAGGAGCCCAGCCTGCTGGGGAAGACAAAGTGGAAACAGCACAGCACAATGAAGTCAGGCTCACAGCGGGGTGTGAAGCACTCATGAAGAAAGGGCCGGCAGGGCCAGGTGAGGGGTGACTGTGAGTGTGGATGGAGAGGATGCACATCCTTAAATGCACAGCCAATAAAAATGAGAGATCAAAAGTAACTCAGTTAAGCTTATAATTCAAAAAAGTTAGAAAAAGGACAAAAAATAATACCCTGAAGAAAAGTAGGAGGAAGCCATTAATGAACTAATAGAATAATAATGGGCCACAAAATAGAAAAATGGGATTAGTAAATAAAAGCTGTTTTCTGGAAAAAGTTAGATGAACCACTAACAAACATAGTCAAGGTTAGAAATCAAGAAAGCAGCCAGGCACAGTGGCTCATGCCTGTAATCCCAGCATTTTGGGAGGCCCAGGCGGGTGGATTGCCTGAGGTCAGGAATTCGAGACCAGCCTGGCCAACGTGGTGAAACCCTGTCTCTACTAAAAATACAAAAATTAGCCAGATTGGTGGAGGGTGCCTGTAATCCCAGCTACTTGGGAGGCTGAGGCAGTAGAATTGCTTGCACCCAGGAGGTGGAGGTTGCAGTGAGCTGAGGTCGCACCACCGCACTGCACTCCAGCCTGGGCAACAGAGAGAGAGGGGGACTCTGTCTCAAAAAAAAAAAAAAAAACACAACCACAAAACAAACAACAACAACAGCAAAAAACGAACAAACAGCAACAACAAAAAACCCAAGAAAGCCCAAGGAACACATAACGAGAAATAACAAGGGAGAAATATAATTTACCAAACTGATCAATTTCTATGGAAGATAGAAAGTTTCTAAGCTACTCCCACACAAAGCTTGTGGTCTGGATGGTTCCACAGGGGAATTTGAACAAACCCTTTAAAGAGCAGGTGCTTCCAATGCTAATTAAAGTGTTCCACAGCAAAGATAAAGAAGAAAAAGTCTAAGTAATTTTCCTAAAGTGAGAATAAAATTTTTTTAATCTGACAAATATTGTACAAAAATAAAACTACAGACCAGTCTCACTTACAAATATCAATGCAAAAATTTAAATAACAGATTACCAAATAGGATCCAAGCATCATCTTAAAATAATAATACCCTGTGTTTACTTGGAGTTTATTCTAGCAATGCAAGAATGGTTTAATAGGAATAAATCTATTTATATAATGCATCATATTAATAAATATAAAGAGAATTAACACATGATTTTTTTTAATACTGAAAAAGCACTTAACAAAATTCAGCATCCATTCTTGATAAACATTCAGCAAAACAGAAATTGATACATTCTTAACGTGACTGTAATCATATTCAAAACTCTTTTTTTCTTAATGTGGAAACACTGAAGTTAAGAAAAAAGCAAGGATGCCTACTCTTGCTACTACTATTTCATATTGTAGCAGAAGCATTAGCCAATGCAATCAGACAAGAAAAGAAGTGAGAAGAATAAATACTGGAAAGGAGGGGCTAAAAGTATTACCCTTTTTTAGATGATATAATTGTATACTTGGAAAATCCTAGAGAATCCATGAAAAAGTACTACAACCAACAAGATAATCCTATGTATGCATGTATGCATGTCCATGTGTATGTATGTATTTATCTTACAACAGTAATATAATGGGAGAAAAGGCCCCTATTTATGATAACAACAAAAATAAAATAGGAATAAACTTAACGAGAAATGTGCAAAATGCATGTGCAAAAAACTTAACACTCCTGAAGAACATTTTTTGCACCTCGATAAACTCCAAATGGAGCCAAGACTTAAAGTCAGCAAATATCTCTTGAATTATAATAATTCAAAAAACTTGAGCGCTTTCCATACACCAGGCCCTGTTCAGGCCCTGGTGATACAACAGTGAACAGAAGAGATAGAAATTCTTTCCCCCTTGGAGCTTGCATTGTAGGTGGGAAACGAATAAGAAAATCGTATTGTAACTTAGATAATGATATTCTTATGGCAAAATATGCTGCTGGGAGAAGAGTCAGGGTGAGGTTGCAATGTGAAGAGCAGGGGCCATGAAAGGCTTTGCTGAGGTGTGATGTTTAAGCCATTATTTTAAGTCATTTATTGTTTAACTTTTCATGTGTTTATTTTGCAACCTAAACTAGCTCAGAAGCTCCCTGCATTTTCCATAGCATACAGGCCTATAGTAAGGTTTCAATACATTAATTTTTTTAAATTATCAAATTTTGAAGATTTGAATTTTTCTTTTACTGTGCCAGATTCTCTGTATTTAATCTTGGTCTTCTAGGGTCTTTCCATTCTGCTGCCCACAAAACCTTGCTTTTCTGGAATGGAAAGCCTCCAAAGCTCTCATTATTCAACATGTGGTCCTTGGACCAACATCAGCATCATGTAAGGACTTATTAGAAATACAAATATTTGAATCCCACCCTACGCCTACTGAATTTTAGGATCTGCATTTTAAACAAGATCTTTGGGTGCTTTGTAGGCATATTGTATTAGTCCATTTGCATTGCTCTAAAGGAATACCCGAGGCTGAGTAATTTATAAAGAACAGAGGTTTATTTGGCTCATGGTTCTGCAGGCTGTACATGAAGCATAGTGTTGGCATCTGTTTCTAGTGAGGGCTGCAAGAAGCTTACAATCACAGTGGAAGGTGAAGGGGAGCCAGAGTATCACATGGTGAGAGAGGAAACAAGACCGTGAGGAGAAAGTTCCAGGCTCTTTTAAACAACCATATCTCATGTGAACTCACAGAGCAAGAACTCACTCATTACCAGGAGGTTGTCACCAAGCCATTCATGAGGGATCTGCCCCCATGACCCAAATGGAGGATGGCACCAAGACGTTCATGAGGGATCCACCTACCTATCTATCCATCTTCCATCTGCCCATCCATCCATCCCCACCCACCCACCCACCCACCCATCCATCCATCGACCCGTCTTTTCAGCGATCTACCCATTCAACCGGGCATCCATCCACCCACCCATCTATCCACCCATCCATCCACTCATTCCACCAGGCCCCACCTCCAACATTGGGGATTGCATTTCAACATGAGATTTGGAGGGGACAAATATCCAAATTATACTACATGTTAAAGTTGAAAAGCATTTTCCTAGCCCCTGGATTTGCAAGTTCCCTTCTTGTTCAGCAGAAACCAGGGGCTGGGGGAGAGGGGAATCACCCTGCTCATGTTGGTATCAGCTTCTCACAGAGTCATCTCTTCTAACTGCCTTTGCATAGCCTGGATTCCCAAGGGCCTCCTAGGAAGTACCAGCAAGGTGTGCTGAAAAACTCTAGAACTGTTCTGTCCAATGCAGCAACTACTAGTTGCATGTGACTATTTAAATACAATTTCATTTGTTCAGATATACTAGCCACATTTCAAGTGTTCGATAGCCACATGGGGCTACTGGCTGCCATATTGGATAGTACAGGTATAGAGCATTCTTGTCCTCACAGAAAGTTCTATTGGATAGCACTGATGTAGACTATACCAGGCCCTAGATTTTGATAATTTTTGAATTGCAAAGTCAAATTATTTCTGCCCATTTGCTTCCATTTATTTCAACAGAGTATCATCCAGCTGTCTGTCCATGTATCAACCCACTGACTGACCATCTATCCATCCACCCACCCATGCATTCATCCACACATCCACCTATCCAGTTATCCATTCTTTCATCCACTCATCCATCTACCCATCCACCTACCTATCCATCCGTCTTTTCATCCATCTATCTATTCATCCATCTGCCCACCCATCCATCCATCTGCCCACCCATCTATCCACCCATCATCCATCCACTCATCCATCTATTCATCCACTTAGTCATTTTGTCGTTCTGTAAATGATTATAGCATGTAGTGGTACTTTGATAAATACTTATTAAATTAACTATAGAATGGTCTACGTGTCCTCCATCCCAAGCTTGGGTACTAGACGCATGTGTGTGATGTACTTCCTTACCGTGAGCTTGTGGATCTGCATCTGGACTTTTCTCCCTGATGTCCGGGCCTTCCTTGCATCGTAATCTCTCAATTCCATGATTTCTCCTGTCTGAGCTGGTTAATAAACTGGCTCCCATGGAAGAGGTCTGGCTTCATGGAGCTGCCCCTTATACATCAAAGCTACATCAGCTTTTAGGGTGATGCCCCTGGGAGCTGGGATGCCCTCGGGCCCTCTTGTTTCCCTGGGCTCAGTGCTCTTTTTCCCCAAGTCCCTGTGTTCCTGCCTGACCTCTCCTATTTGTGTTCAGGTTCATAGGGCTGACCAGGCCCTGGCTGGGGAAGTTTTCCCGGTGTAGACCTCAGAAAATAGAGGAAGATGGTCCTAATAGGAAGCAATTGACTCGGGGATGCGTGAGAGCTCTGGATGGTGCCTGGCACAGCCGGTCAGCATGCCCACATCCTGCCCTGCAAGTTAGCTATCCACAGTTTTTTTGGTGTGTGTGGTCTTCCCAGAACATGAAAGTTCTTTAGGTAAACTGCTTCATCCATCATGTCACTAAAGCCTGGAGTTTTCTCACTTTTTATGACGATTCAACGCTCCCTGATCTAATGTTAGCTCTGACCAGGCTGGGCCTGTGCCCACAGCAGCTGAGCCCTCCCCATTGTGATATTTGGCCCCATGGTGATGGTCAGATTCCTTTCCCAGAGGGACAGGGCATGAAGCTCACACTGGGGAGCAGCACCTGCTGTGCCTTCCTTTGTCTCCCTTCCCAGGGCTCCTTCCCCAGTGCCCACAGGAAGGCCTCAGGCCTGCCCCACCGAGGGCCCCCATCATCCTGGGTGTCCCCAGAGCCCCACTTCAGGTGGGAGGCTGGAATCACCACCCCATTTTGACACAGAACAAATCATTGTTATGATCCTTAAAGATGTTTTTGGTTCTCTAACCCTGGTATCAGATTCACTTGCTCTCGCCTCTCTGCAGAAACATTAGCTTTGCCGCCTCAAAGCTGCAGTTGGCTCTAATTACTATGGAGCTGCATCCCTCTCCCTGTCTCTAGTGGAAAAAGGGAGGCCATCTGCTCATTCCTGGGGTTGTGCTGGACGGATGAGCCCCGGAGGAGTGGGCTGGGACCAGCCAGGGGGCGGAGCTTCTCTGCTGTAGGCTCCTACCTGCGGGGCTGAGCCCCGCCAACCTCCCTTAGGACTTTAAAGTAAGGCCAGCTTGTGCCTGGCAGAACCCAGAGAGACTCATGAAAATCCCGAGGCTGTGTGGCTGTCACTTGCTGGCAAGGCTTTCCCCAGCCTTCCCGGAAGGGCAGACAAAGCCTGGCCTGGGTATAACTAGTGTTTGCTCTGCCCTGGGGACAAGGGATCTTGGTCAGTGCATCTGCCCATCCCGAGCCTCAGTTTCTTCATCTGCAAAATAGTGACCATAATTCCACCACCGCACAGCCTGGAGAAGAGGAAGCCATGAGATTATGCCAGCAAAGTGCCTTACGGTCAATATGGATTTGTTACTGCAACAATTACCGTGGTCTCTAGTGAGGTAGTGATGGCACTCGCTAGCTTGCAGGCTTTTTATGAGGATAAAATAAAATGCCACAAGGTAGCTGTCATATATTCATTCTGCAGGTATTTTTGGAGCACTTGTATGCCGGGTCCTGAAGCAGGCACTGGGGCTACAGCAATACATGCAACGCATGCCGAAGGACACGCGCACCCTATAGAGATGATAGCAGGCTGTTCTCCACTTAGTGAGTGTCTTGTGGCAGTGGGCTGCATTGCCTGGACAGGCTGGAATGTCCCCTAATTTACAGCTGGGGAAACTGAGGCCTGAGCTGGGCCCTTCTCCAGCATCTGATGCTGCCTCAAGAGCTGCACTTCTCTTGGACCTCCTGAGACAGCCTCTTAATTCATACCACCATCCTGGGCACAGCTGCGGTTCTTGCAGAAATAAAGTGCACAGGCTTTGGGGGTGGTGACAGCCGTGTCACAGGGCTGTCAGGCCCTTTGGAGAAGACGGGAGCTGCTGTCTTCCCCACAGGCAGGACGCTGACTTGGACCTCCGAGCCTTGGGAGTCACAGATGCAAGCCAGCCCTTCTGTTCCAGGAGCACATGGGTGAAGCGGGGGTGTGTCCAGAGAGGGCAGCCTCAGGCCCGAGACCCCAGTGCTCTGGTGGCCTCTGAAACTCTGCTGTGAGCCAGGCTGGGCCCTCCTGGGTGGACTCCAGGAGCTGAACAGGAGCTGGGGGCACCAGGAGCTGTGCTCGCCCCTACCTCCCGCCCTTTCTTTAAGGGAGGCGCAGCCTGTGCTGCACTGGGCTAGGTTCCCAGGTAGAAGACACTAGCCCTGAGTGGAAACCCTGCCTGGGAACTTGATTTTTCCATAATATTTGAGGAAATGGGTGGAGACAGGAAAAGAAATGTTCACAGTAGTCCAGGATAGGGTGAGGAGGGAAGCTGGTCCTCTCACAGGAGGTCAGGGGATGGCCAGCCCTCGGCAGGGCCTCCATCAGATGAACCCACTGGCTGCTCTGTCCACTGAAGGGCTGGAGGTTGGAGTCCTTCACTGGGGTGGCGGGGATGTTGGCTGAGGCTGTGAATCCGTGTGAGTACAGCCTAGGTACCCAACCCAGGCCTTGTCCAGGGAGAGGGGCTGTGGCGCCTGCTGCCCCCTAAAGCTCCCCGTCCTCCCTCAGCCTGCTCCGCTGGTCTCCGAAGGTGCTGGACGGCAGCCCCTGGACTGGGTGTGGCGCGTGCCGTGGTCTCTTCTCCCCAGTGGATGTTCCCCGAAAGTGACGCACACACAATTCTCATGTGTGCCGGGGGGATGTGTTTGTTTGGGTGAGAGGACTCAGCTCCAGTTCTAAGGAGAGAGGGATCAGGAGGGCTTGTCTGGGGATTCGGCTCCTGAAGGTCCTATTCTTGGTCTCTTTGTCCCTCCCACAAGCAACAGTTTTTTTGTTTTTGTTTTTGTTTTGAGATGGAGTCTTGCTGTGTCGCCCAGGCTGGAGTGCTGTGGTGCAATCTTGGCTCACTGCAACCTCCGCCTCTGGGATTCAAGCAATTCTCCTGCCTCAGCCTCCCCAGTAGCTGGGGTTTCAGGCGTGCACCACCATGCCACCATGCCTGGCTAATTTTTATAGTTTTAGTAGAGACAGGGTTTCACCATGTTGGTCAGGCTGGTCTCAAACTCTTGACCTCGTGATCCACCTGCCTCAGCCTCCCAAAGTGGCGTGAGTGATTTTTTAATAGAAAAGTGAATGCTTGGGGGTTGGCTTGAAAGATGCTTTTATCTCTGAACCCCAGGGCAGACTCAGGTGCCCCAAGGTAATTGTTCACCTGCCAGGCTCCCTGGGGCTCCTTGTCCAGTCCTGGATGGAAGGGTCAGGCTCAGACCCACCTTCCCTTTTGGTCCCTGAGCAGAGCCCCTGCTGAGTAGTGGGTCTAAAGAATGAGGAAGAGACTGGGTGTGGTGGCTCACACCTGTAATCCCAGCACTTTGGGAGGCTGAGGCGGGTGGATCACCCGAGGTCAGGAGTTTGAGACCAGCCTGACCAACAGGGAGAAACCCTGTCTTTACTAAAAATACAAAAATTAGTCGGGACTGGTGGTGTATAACTGTAATCGCAGCTACTCGGGAGGCTAAGGCAGGAGAATCACTTGAACCTGGAAGTCGGAGGTTGCAGTGAGCAGAGATCACACCACTGCACTCCAGCCTGGGCAACAGGGTGAGACCGTGTCTCAAAAAAAAAAAAAAAAAAAAAAAAACCAGAATGAGGAAGGTACTGCTGGCAATGCTGGCGGATGGGAATGGGAGGGAACCAAGCCATGTGCCGCTTCTGGTGCAGCTGGGAAGCCATCAGATGGATGGGCATGGAGGGGGCTACAGACAAGCCATCGATCATCCCTGTTTAGGGGAGTCATCTTGCTCTTTGGGGTGCTGGAAATCAAGGGCTTAGAACAGATAGGGCTCTGTGTTTATTCAGAGCCACACTTCACCAGTGGGGCATTGGTGATGACGTTCATCTGATGGCCGTTCATGTGGCTGGAAAGGGAGACTGTCTGTAGACACTCGGCTGGTGCTCCATAAACCTGTGCTGCCTTTCTGCGGTGAAAAGCTGGATCCTCTGTGTTGGGGGGAGAGTGGCCTGGGGCTTGGGCTCTCCGCTGAGGTCCCGAATGGGTCCACATGGTTGTCGTTCATCAGTGGTGGCAGGTGGACTATAGATCAGGGAGATGGAAAACTCCTAGGGTCCAGACTGTGGCTATGACCTTTCTGGATCTACCTATAGCCATTGAAAATTATTTGCTTTAAATTTGTCATTATGCAGATCTGAGAGATGTATCCACATATCCGAGATTTGTCCAAGTGGTAGCATGATGGCTTGTGCAGTAGTATACATGCATGTATGTGCACACACACATGCACATGCACACACACGTGTGCACACCACACACACACACACACACACACAGTCTTTCCAATTAGCTGTATAGGAATGATCAAAGGAGAACCTTCCATGCCCCATGAGAACTGCCAAAGAAATGGAGTGAGCCGAGTGAGCTGGCGGGGTTGAGTGTGCACAGGTGTGCCTGAGTGTGCATGTCCGGAACCATCCTCGTGGCTGTGAGAACCTGGAGCAGGGTGGTGAAGGCTCAGGGCAGCTGGAAACATGCTGTAAGGGGAACTGCAGTCTCAGCTGGGAGGCAGAATTGGATAATAGGAGGTGGGTTGGACAGCGTCCCCTGGGGAAAGAATTAAGGACTCCCCTCTTGTTTTCTCGGAAGTGTTTGGAAGGGAAGGCAGACATTGAACCAATCGGCTGCCTGGAAGGAAGCGACCTGGGAAGCCTGGGACACCAAGTCAGGCCTGGGAGACCTCCGCTCCCTCTGGGCCCCTGGCGGCTGAGTGTTGCCAAGGTGGCCGAAGTGGGGAGAGGCCAGGCAGGGGCAAGGGCAGAGGGCATGGGGTGGTATCCAGTGGGGCCCTGTGGCCGTCTACCCAGCCGGGCTGTTTTCTCTTCTTCCCCATGTTGCTGGGGAACCTTCCAATCAGGCTAATCCTGGCCTCTTGGTCCAAAACCCAAACACGGCGGGCCCCTCCCTTCCTTCCTGTTAGACGTGCTCCTCCGGCAGGGGTGAGGGAGAGGGTGGGAATGGGGACCCTCGACGCCCTTCCTAGAGGGGGATTCTGATACCTTCTCTTAGTGTGCATGCAGGCACAAGGATCTGCATGGATTTCTTTCTTTTTATAAAATAAGCAATATCAAAGATGCTCTCAGCAATGGAGATGAAAAGGTACAGCGGCCCCGTCTGCCCCCTTCTTGTGCTCCTTCCCCCCAGGATTCATTATTGTTTTTCTAGAACAAGAAGGAAAGAGTTTTATTTGTAGGAGCAAGCTTTTTTTTTTTTTTTTTTTTTTTGCCCTTAATGATGTGGTGGGTAGTGGTGGTAGCATGTTTTTATTTTATGTTATTTTTTATCCCTTGCTGCTTTGGGGAGGGTGGCAGTGTTTGAGTTTGGGGTGCGGGTGTTGGGGAAGGAGTTCTCTTGGAGAGGAGTGAGGAGAGCAGATGTTACTCCCCCATGTCTAGAAGGTGGGGGGAGGGCGGTGCTGCTCAGGAGGTGAGGAAGGACCCGAGTTATGTAAGAGCTTCGAGGAGGCGGCTTGGCGGACTAGACAGAGCCTGAGGATGCAGGCTTGCGCCCTGAGCCCTGGGGAAGGCAGCCGGGTGCGTCTGCAGGGAGCCTGGTGGTTGTGGTGGGGCAGGTGTGGCGGGGCGGGTGGATGGCAGGTGTCAGGGTTGGCAGGGCAGGGGAGGTGTGGAGGGGCGGGGCACTCCGACAGGAGGAGCAGACTTCTCAAAGCCTTGACTGGGGCCCCTGATCCTTCTGCGCTTCGTATCTCTTCTCTCCTCTTCATTCTGTGCTTCTCTGTCACCTCCTTCTCCAAAACAGTGCCGCAGCCACTGGGGAGACAGCTTCCCAGCTTTCTGTATTTCCTCGATGCCTCCTTCCACCAACAACAGCAACCACCGTGTTGAATAGAGTCAGCCCACGGCGAGTGCCCAACGTGCCAGTGCGCCTGAGCTCGTGGCATCCTTGGGGGCTGGTTCTGGTACTTTTCCGTTGTGTAGATCTCAAGGTTTCTTCCACAAGGCTGGAAGAAAACCCACACAAGTGATACTGAGACAGTGACCGGCCAGTGTCGGACCAGGGACCACACCAACCAGCCCTCTGGGCTCGGCTTCCTCTCTTGCAACATAGAAGTGCCTGACTCATAGGGTCACTGTGAGGATGGCAGCAGGACTATCTGTGGGCCTTACCTCTACCTTAGCACAGGGGAAGGAGCTCTCAATGCCCGGGGGTGGGCTGAGGGGTGTTTAAGCCCTTCTGTTCTGAGGCACGAGTTTCCCTTACTTGGTGGTATGGCTACTCTGACTACCCCTCTCTCAGGCTGCTTGTGGGCACCCTGGCTCTGGGGGTTGGGGGCTCACCCTGCATCCCACCCTTGCCCCATTCGGCCCACCCTGGCTGTATCTTTCCTGGTTGACCAGTAGTTCTGAATTATTGCTGGACAGTAGCCAAGAATCACACGGTGCTGTGGAATTCAAACTCCATCTGCACTAATGAGTTAATAGGCTTTGTACCTAAGACCACGGGGTTGGAACGTGCCCAGCATGCTTCATTTTCGCCGTGCGTTTCATCTACCTCGCTTGCTGTTTGTTTATCAGCTTGTTTGTTTATTCCTTTTCCTCGGAGGCCCTGATCAAGGAGGAGCTGGTGAAGGGGGGAGTGTGAAGTTGGCAGGAAGGCCTTGGTTTCGCTCTGTGCTGAGTAGCTGAATAGCTGAAGCCTGCCCCACGAGAGACGTAGGGGTGTTGAGCACCTGTTTGGTTCCAAGGGGCTCCTGCTTCTCAGGAGGGGAAATTCTGCCCTCAGAGGGTGATGAACATTGGCGTTTCAGGTGTCCTTTCACTGTGCACCACTGATGCAATTTTGGGCGGTCCTATCTGAGCTTCTGTTTATCAGGGAGTCACAGTGAAGGCAGCATTGACCTCGCAGAACTCTGAAGATGCAGCATACTTGCACCTGTAATGCTCTGAAGATGCAGCAAACTCGTACCTGTAATGTCCTTTGGTCCTGGCGCAGAGAAGATGCTCAGTAAGGCATGGAGGAGGTGATTTTCTGCTGGTCTCCTGGTGGTTTTGGAAAATCACTCATTACTTGCAAAGATATCGTTCTGAGTGTTGGACATATTCCCCTTTACGGTTCAGCTGCCGTATGCTGGGTTCCATGTGGCCAAATGGTTGTTCTTTAGGCTTGGGGTTGTGGTTGTGAGGGAGGCAGCTGTGATGTATAGGGGTCTGTGCCTGCCTGGACCTGGATGGCAGCCACCGGCCACGGGAGAGAGCTGGGCAGCTGACGTGTGTAGAGTGAAAAGTGTACACCACCTCCAAGACCCAGCACACGGACAAAGCATTTAAAACATGTGACCGATAATCCCTTACACAGTTTACTTACTGACCCCAAAATATTTAGAATATATTAGGTTAAATAAAATATGTGATTACAATTAATTTCATTTGTTTGTTAAAAAAAAAAATCCTTTTATTTTGAGATGGAGTCTCGCTCTGTTGCCCAGGCTGGAGTGCACTGGTGTGATCTCATCTCACTGCAGCCTCCGCCGCCTCGGTTCAAGCGATTCTCCTGCCTCAGCCTCAGAGTAGCTGGAATTACAGGTATGCACCAATACTCCCAGCTAAGTTTTGTATTTTTAGTAGAGACGGGGTTTTGCCGTGTTGGCCAGGCTGGTCTCGAACTCCTGATCTCAGGTGATCTGCCTGCCTTGCCTCCCAAAGTGCTGGGATTACATGTGTGAGCCACTGTGTCTGGCCTAGAAAACTTAAAATTGCCCGTGGGGCTGCCATGCCATTTCTATCATACAGACTGGTCTAAGCCTAGCTTCTTCGCTGATTCACTGGGATCCGTCCTAATGTCTTCCTGATTTCCTCATCTAGGGACTAGGGAGCCGCCCCACTAGCGCTCACCCTGCATAATTTCATTACCTTCTCCTTGGCCTTTGCTGACAGCACTGGGGAGCCCCTTGTGAGTCTGCAGAGGGCAGCCAGGGAGGGTGAAGCCGCTGCCTTTTGGGAGAGACCCCTGAGCTGTCTGAATTTGAGTCTGCCCCAGTTAGACACTGCCAGAGCATTCAGGAAACAATTTCCAGCTTTGTAAATATCCATTGAAAAAATAAAAAGGAATCTATTATTTTGTCAACCTTCACAACAACCTGAACTTATAAAACGCCTCTCACATAGAGGTCTCAAGGTGTTGCACGATAAACAATACATAAAAAAAAAAAAAAAACTCGACACTCTCAAGGTGTTTAAAGGCAGCAGAGAACATGGTTTTGTTCTGTAAAAAGAAACACTCGAGGGAAGGCCCCGGCATCCAGTGCGTGGGGACCCTGGAGGAGCCCCGTGCTTCATGGCCCACCTGGTGACATCGGCAGGAGGTGTCACTCTGCCCTCCAAACTGGTGCCATCAAACGCGAGGGCCCTGAAACAAGCAAAAGAGAGAACCAAGAGGGACTCTGCCAGTGAGATGAAGAAAGGTTACTGATCAGCACGGAAAGGGCTGATACAAAGCCAGAGTTTCCACTGAAATCGTGCTCCCGGGCGAGCGGTCTCTTGCCAGGAGCCGGGGTGGGCCTGAAGAACTGACTTGAGGCCTAGGGGTTTGATGGTAACAGTGTACCTGACCGGGGTGCAGAGAGAGCCTTGGTGACTTTGCCATCACGTGGGCTTGTGTGTCAAGGGGAGAAGCCGTGTCCCTTCCGCTGTTCTTGGCTTTAGGTCCCTGGAGTGCTGAGGACAGAGCTGCTTCCTCCCGAGGGACAGGCGAACCCGCTGCAGGCCGCAGACTCCAGGCGCCACTAGTACTTTGTACACCAAGTATGGTGGTACATTGTAAGCTTCTCTTATTTTTATTTTCTTATTTTTGACATTGTCCTTCAGCTCCTCTTCCACGCTCCCCGTTAAGCTGTTAAATCACTCCATTTATTTAGTGCGAGTGTTTCTGAGAGTTCATTTTTATCTTGGTGAAAACCAGGCTTGCTCATGGGCACATAATGAAATTGCATAAATATACCCTTAGCTTGGAATCTAATTTATTTTTCCTGTTCATTATGGGGTAGAAGGCCATTATGAAATGTATAACTTTTTTTTTTTTCCAGTGCTGGAATTGAAAGGCTGTGGCTTGGGCTCTTTTTATTCTGATGATTTTGTCCTGATTCAATTTAAAGCTGGTTAGAGCTCAAATACTGGAGCGTAATTGACAAAGATCAGTGTGGGTTGTAACGCTAATGTCTCATCTGTGGCTGCCGCGGCTCGACAAGCACTCGAGTTAAGCAGCAGTTCCTTGGAGGATACTTGGGCCTGCAGAGAGCCCCCCAGGCCTCAAGGAGAGGGGCGAGAAGGAACTTTCTTGCAGCTAGTGGCCCCGTGTCTCCGGCTGAGATGCTCTGAAGTGTCCGGTTGAAGTACAGCCGGTACTAAATGGATTAGGACAGCTGAGGACACCACTGACCCTAAACTCTCGGAAATGCTTGGAAACCCCTTCAAGAATATTTCATCGACCTTCACTTTTACAGATGGGGGCACTGAAGCTCCAGGAGGTCGAGCAACTCACAACCTGGCGGAGGCCACACAGGCTCCAGGCCCGAGTGTAGCTCCCCACTCTCAGCCCACGTCTGTGCACCACGGCGGTACGTGAATGACATGGAGTCTGCTTCTGGAAGCAGGGCCTGGGCGCTTCTGTGTGGAGGAGTGTGCATTGCGTGGGAGGAGAGGACAGCAGGAGCACCTGGCAGTGGGAGGACCATCCAGGATGCTGGCCTTGGCACAGATGTGGGGCAGCCCTGTCTGACATGCTGAGGAGGATTCTGGGGCTGGGGCCTGGGCACCGTGCGCCTTAAGGAGGTGGGTGCCAGCCTCTCCACCGTACACCAGGGCCTCCGCCATTCATTTGTCTCCCTGCATTTGCCGACTCCCTTCTGTGCACCAGGCACTGTCAGGCTGGAACACAGCGTTGGAGAGCCCCAGACCCTGCTCTAGAGGCTCAGGTCTCTCAGCAGGATGAGTGTGAAGTGACATCTTGGCTCTCAGATCGGAGCCACGCTGAATATCAGCATCTGCTGAAATGTTCAGTCTGAGTCAGAATGTTCTTGGAGGGTGACGAATGGTCAGCACCTGTGAGTGTGTGTGCGTGCGTGTGATTACCGGGAGAAAGAAATATCACCCTGGACACAGCAGGTTTTCATGAGGAAGGAGAGGAAACAGATCCATTAAAATGGCAGAGATTTGTGAAGCTGTCTCTTCCTTTTCCTCCTGCTTTCCTCAGGGTTGCCAGGTAGGACACAGGACATGCAATGAAATCTGGATTTCAGATGAATGACAAAGGTTTTTCTGTATAGGTATGTGTCACACATCACGTGGGACTTACACTAAAAACCCAAACAAAACCGTGGCGCGGTGGCTCACGCTTGTAATCCCAGCACTTTGGGAGGCCGAGGCGGGCGGATCACGAGGTCAGGAGATCGAGACCACAGTGAAACCCCGTCTCTACTAAAAATACAAAAAATTAGCCGGGCGTGGTGGCGGGTGCCTGTAGTCCCGGCTACTCGGAGAGGCTGAGGCAGGAGAATGGCGTGAACCCGGGAGGCGGAGCTTGCAGTGAGCCGAGATCGCCGAGATCGCGCCACTGCACTCCAGCCTGGGCGACAGAGCGAGACTCCGTCTCAAAAAAAAAAAAAAAAAAAAACCGTGTTCATCTGAGATTCAAAGTTAACCGTGCACCATGTTCTTATTCCCTAAATCTAGGACCCTACCTGTAATAGCATAGAGAGTTGAAAGGCTTTACTTGAAATGGCGTTCTTAGTCATTTAAAAATTCAGTTGCATGAGCTATAAAAACATTTGCTTCTTTGTTCTTACAACACAGAAGTGTATAAAGTAAAATGAATGGTCTGGGACTTCCTTCCCCAAATCCAACTCTCCTGGGGCGACCTCTGACCTCCAGCTGTTAACCACTGTCAGCAATGGGAAGTGTCTCCTCCCAAACAGATGCACAGACACCACCATGCACTATGTGGTTTCCTGGCACTCGTAGCTTTCCTGGAGAAAACCCCAACAGTAGACTTACTGGGGCAAAGGGTATGTGTATCTTAAATTTTAACTTAAAACTACACCTGGGTTAATTTATAAAAAGTCAAAAGTATTGACAGATCCCTCCACATTATGTGATTATTTTATTCCCACACCAACATCAGTTATTATTTCTTTTTTTTTTTTTTTTTTTTTTTTGAGACAAGGTCTCACTCTGTTGCCCATGCTTGAGTGCAGTGGTACGATCATGGCTCACTGCAGCCGTGACCCCCTGGGCTCAAGTGATCCTCCCACTTCAGCCTCCCAAGTAGCTGGGACTACAGGTATGTGCCACCATGCCCTGCTAATTTTTCTATTTTTTGTAGAAACAGGTTTTTGCCATGTTGCCCAGGCTGGTCTTGAACTCCTGAGCTCAAGCAGTCCTCCTGCCTCAGCCTCCCAAAGTGCTGGGGTTACAGGCATGAGCCACCACACCTGACCACTTATTAGTTCTTATTTTTCAGTCTAAGCATATAAAAATCTCAGCATTTTAATTGCATTTCCCCAGCTTGAGGAAGGTTGAGTATTTTTTGTGCGTTTATTGGTCCTTTGCATGTGTATTTCTGTGAACAGCCTGTTCACATACTTTGTCCATGTTTCCATTGGGTGATTTTCTTGTTAATTTCAGGGCACTCTTTACATATGGGCCATACCCATGCTTTGACTTTACATACAGTGGTGAGGTTGCTTCTGGGCCAGTGTAATCAGACCCTCCCCTGATCTCTGGGGCTTAAACCTGAGCTCACAATGGTGGCCTCCTGGGTCTCCTGGGAATCACAAACATCTAGCCCCCACATGGGCACCTGCTGCCTGCCGATCTCATCCTGATACTTGGGTCTGAAGGAACCACACAGGGGTCGAGATTCTCTGTGAATGTGTCACTGCCCTGGTGCTGCCCTAAAGGCAGGGGCTGGCCAGGATGATTCTCCAAGCCCACCCCCTTTTACTCTCCTGCTCTTACTGTGCCCAGGGAAAGCTCAGCTCCAGAGCAGGGAACCAGGCCTTGGAAGGGAGGTGGCATCGAGGCTTCCTGCCCTGACTGTGGTTGTCCCTGCCTCCCCCAAGGCCAAATTTGCCCCTCACTCCAGGGCGGTGCCTCATGGACTGCAATGTGGGAGGAAAGGGGCATAGAAGGGAAAACGTCAGCTCTCTGTCTCCACTGTAGCCAGATCATCTGTGCACTCGTTCATTCATTCCTCCATTCATCCCACTGGCTTAGTTAAGTTCCTGCTGCATGCCAGGCACACACAGATGCTCCTGATGCCACAGGGCCATCATCCTGCAGGAGAGAAGACTCATTGTGCGATTACATGTGTTCACAACAGCCTGGGAAGGGGCAGCTCCTCTTCTGTCGGTTTTACGTGTTGGGGGTTTGTGTTTGCAAAATAGTTGAATAGCAGAAGGATAGCCTGGCTCAGGGGAAGACCTGCCTGGTGTCTCTGCCCCACTCCCTGTGCTGGGCTCCAGAGTCCTGAGTATGGAGACCTTGCCTGGTGTTGCCCTCGCCAGCACCCCCGCGCCCCACCCCACCACAGCATCCAGTGCATGTTTGAGGGGAAGCATCTCCTCGGGGGGGTGTGGACGTGCCTTGGGCCTCCAGATGTGCTCATCTCCCCCACCCCCACTAGCCCGTTCTCCTGGGACACTTGGGGTCCACTCTGTGACTTGCTATAGGAGAGACAGTGACCACCTGGGGCTGGCCTGGCCCAAGAGCTGGGCACAAAGGGACTCACCTCCTCAATTTGGGGTGGAGAGGTGGGGGTCATAATTGGACTGGGAGCCTTGGGGGACTGGGGAGAGGGTAAGCCTGTCACGATGCTCCACAATTTCAAAGTCTGTCGTGGGCAGGAGGAAGTAGATTTGTCCCTTTTTGTTCAAAGGCAGAAACAGGACCTGTGGGCGGGGGTTCTAGGGAAACAGAATTTGGCCAGTCTAAGGGAATTGTGTGTCTAGCATGGCCCAGGAGGAGTGAGGACACTGTCCCCCCTTGGCATTGCAGGGGACACCCACTGTTGCAGGCTGGCTGTGTACCCCTCATGTCCAAATCCTAACCTCCCAAACGTGAATGGGACTTTATTTGGAAATATGGTCTTTACAGATTTCATCAAGTTAAGATGAGGGTGGGCCCTAAATCCAATGACTGGTGCCCTTCTAACAAAAGGGGAGAACGGACGCACAGGGAGAGGGCCACATGATGATGGAGGCAGAGCCAGGAGTGATGTGGCCACAAGTCAAGTGCAGCGAGCACCACCGGCAATGCCAGAAACCGGAAGGGGCGAGGGAGGGGCCTTCCTTAGAATCTTTGGAGGGAGTGCAACCCTCCCAGCAGCTTGAGTTCAGACTCTAAACTATAAGAGGATAAATGTGTGTTGCTTTTTTGGTGTGATCTTGGCTCACTGCAACCTCCGACTCCCTGGTTCAAGTGATTCTCCTGCTTCAGCCTCCCAAGTAGCTGGGATTACAGGTGCTCACCACCATGCCCAGCTAATTTTTTGTATTTTTAGTAGAGACAGGGTTTTACCATGTTGGCCGGGATGGTCTTGATCTCCTGACCTCGTGATCTGCCTGCCTCAGCCTCCCAAAGTGCTGGGATTACAGCGTTAGCCTCCGCACCCGGCCAAATGTGTGTTGCTTTAAGCCAGTGAGTTTGTGGTGATTTGTTACGGCAGCCACAAGTCACACACACACACACACACCTGCCAAATAGGTTACTGTCCTGCCTCTGTTAGAGGACGGATGATACAGTGTGGGACTCTGCAAAGTGCTAAGCTGGGGCGGGGCAAGCATGTCCTGTGGCCGGCTCCTTCAGGGGAAAACACCCGTGGCCAAGGAGGCCCGAGGGTGATGAGCTTGCCCATCAGGGCAATGGATCACCGTTGACGGGGCTAATGCTGCCATAGTGGGTGTTTTGGGAGCTGTAATTAAGCAGGGCCACTTGGCTGGCAGATTTACAGATGTTCAAGCTTCCGTGGTGCTGTATTTTACTGGAACCCACATAACCAGGCCTGTGCAGGGCAAGACAAGGGCACATCTGATGGTGATTAGAATAATGGGGATGGGCTGGGTACCTGTATTCCCAGCACTTTGGGAGGCCGAGGTAGGTGGATCATTTGAGGTCAGAAGTTCAGCCTGGCCCACATAGTGAAACCCTGTCTCCACTGAAAATATAAAAATTAGCTGGGCGGTAGCGGTGCGCACCTGTAATCCCAGCCACTTGGAGGGCCGAGGCAGGAGAATCTCTTGAGCCTGGGAGGCAGAGGTTGCAGTAAGCTGAGATCACGACAGTGCACTCCAGTCTGGGTGACAGAGTGAGGATGTCTGGGGCCGAACTGCCTGGCCATGGGGATTGCAGCTGTCCCTCCCCAGCCCCTGTGGGACCAGCTTAAATCTAGCCAGGAATGAAAGTGGGGAGAGGGAGGACAGAGAGGGCCCGTCAGTGCTTAGGAAGCTGTGGAGGGAGGGAGGGCCCCGTGGAGATGACCCTGCTGCTACTGGTCATGGGCAGGGGTGCAGTGGCTGGGGGAGGTGCAGGGAAACCAGGAGCGGGTTTGTGACTGAGGGGGAGCAGAGATGAACCTGCGGCCCCTCTCCGTGTGGACTCTTCCCACCCTGTTCCTTGGAGTAAGTGGTAGCCGGTGGCCCTAGCAAATGCAGATAGCTCAGTGCTACAGGCTTCCTGGGTGCAGAGGACAGGTTATTCCTACGTCAGATTGACTGTTCCCAACACAGGCAACCTTGCCTGGCTGGGCATACTGTGTCTTTGCAGCCTGGCTATCCTGCCTTGCCCCCCAGAGTGTGGTCTGGCCAGGACCCCAGCCATGCAGCAGACCTGCAAGCCCAGGAAACTTTGAGGGGTAGCCGGGCCCCTTCCACCCTGTGGATCATCTGAGGGCCTCATTTGTTTGGGGTGACTCACTTGAGTAATGGGAGAGTAAAGGAATCGGGAGATTGGAGGCCACTGTCCCCTTGTGACACTCTCCGGAGGACAGGTAGGAATGAGCTTTGCGGAGAGAGGCCTTGCTGGTGGGCTGACTTCTGGGAGCCTCTGTCACCCTCCCTCTTCTCCTAGAAGATCTGGCCAATGAGACAAAGAGAGTGCCTTTCAGGGAAGGGAGGATGGGAGTTGGCCTCTGTGAACAGCCTTTGGCTTCTGAGAGGGGCCTTGGGATATTGCCGTGGAGCTGCTGCTTCTAGCCCAAGGGGGAGGCCGACGTTGAGGGTAGCAGAGCAGGCAGGAGACAGGACCTGTGTCCTTGCGGCATACAGAGGGGCTGAATCACCCAGCCCCGCAGCTGCCACAGCCTGGACTTCCCGTCACGTGACCGGCACGCTTCCTCGTGGCTTCAGCCAGTTTGGGTCAGGTTTCTGTTGGGTGCAGCTGAAAGCATCCTAACCGATTCAGCTGGGATCCCTCTGGGCATGAGAGCTGCCCACGTGGCAGTCCCCCAAAGCCGAGCCTCCCATATTTCTCCCCTTGGTCTTTGTCTCTCTGGGCCGTCTCTGGGGTACTTGTCAAACCGACTTCCGAGGGGGCGACGATCTCCCTCTGTCTTCATTTTGCACATGACAGGTGGGTGTTTTCCTGAAGGGGCTTCCCTAAAGCACACTGAGAAAGGAAACTTGAATAAACTGGGGAGACACAGACGTTTGGCCATGGTGATGTTTTACAAGCCTGATTTCTTCTCCAGACACCGCTGTTAGGTCACGGTGGGTCTTGGGGCTGGCACGGCAATGGCCATTCATCGTTGGGTTGGTTCTACCCCCAGGAACACCTTCTTTCTTGGATTTGCTCCCAAGCCTCAGGGACCAGTGGTGTGGAACAGCCTCTGGCTGGTTCTGAGGCTGGACTGGGGAGGATGTCAGCCCCTCCAGGACCTGGGGAGCGTCCAGCAGACCCCACAGAGCTCCCATTTCATATGTGAGGGACACACCCTGCTCTTGGCACAGCTGATGTGAGTCCTGTGGGATCCCCCGGATTCGGTTTCTAACCTCTCCCACCTCCCTCTGAGCCACTCCTGAGCATCTCGCCAGGGAATGGCTTGACCATGTTCCGACGACTGCAATCCTACAGCCTCAGAAATGTCTAGACAGCTTCTCACCTGCAGGGAGAGTCGCTCAGCCCTTCCAAAGGGTGATGCCGGCTCCTCCTGAAGCCGTCACCAGCTATGGGTGATGAGGTCTCCTGTCTCAAGTTAGATGACATTTTCGTTTTTCGGTATTGTAGAATTTGGACTAAAGAGAGAAAATACGTTTGTTTACAAAAGGCATTTTCATATTTAATGCTTAATTGCAAGTTTCTGTGTTGTAAAATTTCCTCTCCTGCCCTCAACTGTCCCTTTAGTATTTTTTGGCGAATTCAGCCATTTGAAAACGCTGTTGTGGAAGAATAGTTAATGATTTGGTATGACACAGAGTTAAATGGAAAAAAGTTACAAAATGGAATGTACAGTATGATCCTACTTAGAACCCAAAATATATATTCTATGCATAGGAAAGTCTGGGAGTGTATATATGCTCAAAATGTTAACAGGAGTTATTTCGGGTTAGTGGGATTATGGGTTATTTTTATTTTCTTCTTTTTGCATATGTGTAGTTTCTAAATTTTCTACAGTGAATATGTATAACTTTTATAATAAGGAAAAAGTGATACCACGGATCTTTCTAGAGGCTGCTCAGACTCCCTGACCAGAGATGACCCAGGCTGCCCTCCTGTGCTGCAAAGCACCCATGACCAGCCCCTGGGCTCTCCCCAGGAGGGCCACACCCTGAGAGCTTCCCCTTCCCCATCGCGGGGTGTCTATGCCTCGTGCTCGGGGCACCCTGGGCTGGGCAGAACTGATGCTGGTTTTTGTGAGGGTTGAAGTAAGGGAAATGCTTTTCAGAAACCTCCCCCAGTTGGCCAGGAGAGAAAGAAACAGTCATGCCAGAACCCGGAGGCCCCTCCCTGACAGGTGCAGACCATGTTGAGCATGCAGCCGTGGGTTTTATGTTGAGCACGGAGGGGTGGGTTTATCGCCACCTGTGCTGACAATGTCACTATTCCTCTGTTCTGCCATCGCCAGCCAATGGGCATGGCCAGGTGTAGGCTTGGGAGGATTTTTGAGGCCTGGACTCGACTCTCTGCCTCCAGTTGGGGAGGACGAAGAGCGCAGCCTGTCCCGGCCCTGGGACCGTCCTACAAGGGAAACACAGGGCAGAGGCCACGAAGTAGACATGAAATGGCTGGGTTCAAATCCCAGCTGCCCACCAGCTGGTTCTTAGGAACTTCTCTAAGCTTAGTTTCCTTCATCTAGAAAATGGGGGCAATGCCTCCTTCACAGGGATGTGAAAACTAAAAGGAATCACGGGAGTCAAGACCTTGCCTGGGACTTGAGACAGGGCAAGCGCTGCATCTTTCTTTCATTGAAGGAATGCTGAGTCCAGCTGGGGACAGCCCCTTCCCTTGGTGTAAACCGGTAAAGTCCGCTGCCGGAGCTTCCGTCTGTCAGCTGACATCAAACACCTACCTGCTGAGAGCAGTTTTGACAGGGGCCGCCCCTTCCCTGACACGCAGCATGCATGTGCGCACACACACACACACACGTGTTTAATAGTCACCTGATGAAAGAGAACCACAGGGCAGGAATCGGTCCCTGTGGCCTTTGCTTGTGTCCCAGGATTCTAGTACTATGCTGGCAATGTGAGGGCAGCAAGGCCAAGACTCTGTCCCCACAACCCCTTTCTACCCTTATCAAGAGTAGGGACAGAGGCAAGGGCCCCTGGCTGCTCCTTCCTGGAGAGCGAGCTCTGTGTGGCAGCCTCAGTGGCTCCTAGCCTGGAGTGTGGGCCTCCATCACTGACCTCAGTTACTTCCACTCCTCCAGCCTCCCACATGTGGCCCCCTGCCCAGTCCACTCACCTTGGATCTGACCCTTTCTGTCCGTCTCTGCAGCCACCTCACCCTCATCAGCTCTGGCTGAGCCTCCCTGCATGCAACCTGGTTCCTCCTCTGTCCCAATCCAGAGGCTTCTCTCTGCAGTGCAAATGATCTCACCTGGGGCCCTGCCTCAATCCCCTCCATGCTGCCCTAGGCTCTGCATGGAGTCCCAGCCTGGAGCTGGCTGGCCTTGGGCCAACCGTATTCTGCCTTTAGGAGCTGCACGAAATAACGTGTACAAAGGGGAAACTGAGCCTCATTCTTCCTCCTCCCCCCTCCCCTTTCCAGTGCAGTTATTCACACTCAGATCATTTGCCCTGAGGACAACTTTGTGAGAGGTTCCAGGGTAATTCTGGTGCTGCCATCTGAGAAGGAATGAGGCCAAGGTCTAAAAGAATCCACAGCAGGGTCATCTGCATTCAGGCCTGCCTCACTTTGTGGGAACCTGACCTCCCAACATGCACTGCAGAATCTGGGTTCAAGGGTCCACATCCCTTGAGGACCCTCCCCTGCAGCAGCTGCCCCCTCTTGCAGGGTTTGCTGCAGCCTGGCACTGTCCAGCCTGCTGTGTGCGGAGCGGGTGGTCAGCGGCCTGGCGGTCAGCTGTGAGGGATGCATCCCAGATGAAGGTGAGTCACGGAGAACGTGATTGCTTTGCCCAAATTGCTTGGACACAGATTTTCAGGAATCCATCTGGGCTTGATAAGAGGTAGAGCTCTTTCGTTTCTAGATTCCCAGGGAGCTTATGTTCTGGGGAAACTGGGTGCGTTTGCTGCCAAAAAGGGCTTTATTTTTAGCTAAATGTGAGAAGGAGAGGGGGGTCCCCTTGGGAGGTGGCCAAGGCTGGTGTTGGGACTGGCCTTAGAGGGGCCTGTCACCTTTTCACTTTTGGGAAAGGTTTTCCCTTCTGCAGGCAGCGATGTGGGCTGGCATGTAAGGGCATGACCACGGGTGGATTATTCCGTCTCCCCCGTGCACTCAGATGAATACCAAAAGCAGCCAGCCATCACACGTTCTAAATTTACAGGGTGCTTGTCCTTCACTGGCTGCCGAAAAGTGAAGCCGCCTCAGATGCCGAGAACACTTAGCCGCCAAGCTGCCCGGGCCCACCTGCTCGCCAGGGCCGCCCTCCTCCGCACACGCAGGCAGCCTCCTCATGCCCACCTGGGGCCTCTGGGCGGCGAGCAGAGGCTGGCAGGGAGGGTGGGCACCTGTGCTGCAGACACTCCTGGGCCAGCGGCAGGAGCCCCCTCCCCCATGGGCAAGCACAGTCTGTGGGGGCTGAGAAGTGGGGTCTGGGGGCTTGGGAGTGACAACGGGGCCTCTCCGTATAGCACCTTCTGGGAAGGAATCTGCCCATTTTTCCAAGGAGAAAGTGGGCAGGCTCTGCGCAAATGATTGCTAAGTCCTAGGTGGGGACGAGCCCCTGAACTGGGGCGCAAAGCCCCAGCGACCTTAGGGTAGAGGGCCAAGAATGCCACCAGCCCACAGTATAACTCCACCACGTTTATCGCATGGCACAGCCACGTGGCTCTGACTGGCCGAGACCGTCTAACCTGCCAGGCCTGGAATATTTACAACGTGAGTTACTTAGAATCCACTGCTGCAAATAGACCCCCTTTCCCAGTACAGACGGCCTTGGAGTAGCTGCTCTGGAAGCTCCCGGAGGCTCCATCCTCTGTGGTCCCGCGGTTTGTGGCCACCTCCCCAGAACATCACACTGTGGTGATTGTCCCGTCTGGGCTTCCTCATGGTTTCTGCAGCCCTACTGCGGGCACCCGAGGGCTGGGGCAGAGTCTCATTCATCTTTGAAGCTCCAGGGCCTACACAGGCTGGCGCTGATCAAGGGAACTGCTGGGGTGGCCATCCTCCCCTCTGGTCTCTGCGGTCTGGCCTGCAGGGCTGGTCTGCCTCTTGGTGCTGAATTTTTGTGGATGGATTCCATCACAGCCTCAAAGTGAACTACCATCAGTTGGCCCCGGGTGAGCTGTCGCTGGGCCCAGGGCTGGGGCACAAAGGCGGAAGAGGCGCAGCTCTGGGCCTTATCCATTTCATACTCTTTGGCAGATTTGGGCAAGAACGCTCTGTTGGTGGATGGTGCCATGCGTGGGGGATTTATTCGCAGAGGGACGAGGGCCAGGGTGATCAGGACAATTCTGCCACTCCATGGCAACATCCCTGCTTTGAAAATGCAACTTTAAATTGATAACAGAGCAGGTGCCTCACCCCAGATTGGCGCCCGCAAAGTCCACTCTCTCCGTGGTACGCAGCTGGTACGCAGTCTCATCTCCAGGATGAGAACGAAGAAAACTCACTTTGCCGATTCCTTCTCTCTGTGGGCTGTGCTCGATGCCGCCTCATCTCATTAAAAAGCCCCTTCCATCCAGGCTTTGTGGAAGTTCACGCTGGCTCCTCCATGGTGGAGATGATTTGGAGCAGGGGTCGGTGAACTTCTTCTGTCAAGGGCCAGGTTGTAAATATTCCAGGCCTGGCGGGCCAGACGTTCTCAGCCTCTCAGAGCCACGTGGCTGTGCCATGCAGCAGGAAGGCAGCCATGGATGAACGTGAGGGAGCGTGCTGGATCCCAGCAACATGTTCACAAGCACAGCTGGTGAGCTGGGGGAACTGGGAGAGCTGGGTTTGGCCCTGGCCAGAGTTTGCCAGCCCCTCTTCTAGAGCCTCAGGGGACAGGGACAGGATGAGCAGTGCCCTCGACCCTTCCTTCCTCACTCTCCCTCCTTCCTCTGCCTTGGCTCCTCCGACTGGGAGCACGCCCAGACCTCAGCATCACCTCAATGGTGTCCCCAGGGCTAGTGGTACCAGTTCTCCCTCTGCCATAGACGTGTGTCCTCTACCCCTTGACCTCACACAAGCATCCTCCTCCCTCTTGGGGCCTCGGCAGGGCCCCTCGTGCCTCCTCACTGCAGGATCAGCCACCTCCCTCCCAGGGTGCCATGAGGCTGGCCAGCCGCCCCGCCCCCACTTTAGCCAGCCGCTTCTTTGCACGCATCCCACTCCTGCACCCCAGTCTCCCTCTGTCTGCTGTGAGCCATGCAACTGGTTCCGTGGAGGATTGAAAACAGGACTAGAAGGGACAGTTCTCCCTAAATGCTTTCCTCCCTGGGAAGTCAAACCCTGTCTTCTGTACTTTCAGGATCAGTGATGCAGTAGGGGGATGGGTGATGCGGTGGGGGGATGGGTCAACCTTTGCTGGGTTTTGCAGCCTCTTGTCAAAACAAAAATAAAATGCACCCCCATCCCCCAGCCTTTTGTTTTGAGATAACTATAGACTCATAGAAAGTTGCAAAAGTGCGTGGAATCCTGGGTACCCTTCACCAGGGAAAGCAGCTTGGGACTGGAATGTAAGTGTCCTTCGGGTGTTAAATGAGATCTCACAAGAGATAACATCCATTCACATGGAGGTGTGTTTCCATGTCCCGGAGGTGTGTTTCCATGTCCCCACCTCTACCTGCGGCTGCTATGCTGTTATCTGGGGACAGTTACTCAGCACTCTGCCTTCATTCTGCCAAATATGTTTTGAGCACCTACCCTGAGGCCCTGAAGCAGGAACTGAGGGGCAGTGGAGAGTGAAGACAGACACTGTCCCAGTCACAACGGCACCTGTGAGATGGGAGGGGCTGCTGGGTGGTCATCCCCTGCGAGGGGAGGGTGTCGGCAGGGCCGTGCTCCCTCTGAAACCTCTAGGGGAGAGTCCTCCCTCCCCTCTTCCTGGCTTTGGTGGCTCCTAGCAGCCCGCAGTGCTCCGTGACAGTGGCTGCCTCACCCCAGCCTCTGCCTCCATCTTCACACGGCCTTCCCCCCTGCATGTGTCTCTGCATCCCCTCCTCTCCTTGGGACAACACCAGTCATATTGGATGTAGGGCCCACCCTACTCCAAAATGTCCTCATCTTAACTTCCAACTTAATTACATCTGCAAAGACCCAGTCTCCAACTAAGATCCTCTTCGGAGTTACTCAGAGGTTCAACTAAGATCCTCCTCAGAGGTACTCAGAGGTTCAACTAAGATCCTCCTCAGAGGTACTCAGAGGTTCAACTAAGATCCTCCTCAGAGGTACCTCAAAGTTTCAACTAAGATCCTCCTCAGAGGTACTCAGAGTTTCAACTAAGATCCTCCTCAGAGGTACCTCAGAGTTTCAACTAAGATCCTCCTCAGAAGTACTCAGAGGTTAGGGCTTCGACCTGTCTTTTGTTTGGTGGGGGGGCACAATTCAATCCACAGCAAGCCCTGACTCGTCAGAAAGAGGAAGGTGTTAAGGAGCGGAGAGGGCAAGGACTCCATCGGCCTCTCTGCTGAGACCCGGAGCCGCCCCTTCCCTTTTGCCCCAGGGGCCCCTCCTGGCTGGTTTCTCACTGAGAGGCAGCAACAGGCATACTCTCCTATTATTGTGGCTGCCAGCACTCCAGGACCAACTGGGTTTACAAAAATAAAGTTGCATCATCTGCTGCCTGTACCGCATCCCCTTAAACAGGTTATGAAGGGGAAGTGGGGGATATCGGAAGCAGATGGAGGAGCCCTTGATTTGCATAAGGAGCCATTTTCATGGCTCAGAAGCCTCCGTGGAGGGAATAATGTATAGAAATACACATGCGTAAGCCCTGGGTTGGGAAACAGAGGCACACTGATCAGCCACTAAAATAGACACGAGAGAGACAAAGCTGGTGGGGGAGGGAGTTGGCCAGGAGAGGGTACAAAGCCCATCGAGTAGCTAGCACAGAAGTACCAGGCACAGCTGCGGAACCACGCTCCCCCAGGTTCTTTTTTAGTGTTGAGATTTCAACACTGGTGGATCTTCTATAAGCAATGGCAGGATGGGCGTTTCCAAAAAGACCTGGCTTTTCTTCTCTCTCCTAGAAGGGCAATTGGAGAAAGAAAAGAGAAAAAAGAAAGAAAAGGAAGGGCTTAGCTTCCAGCCAGCTGAATTGAAGCTCCTGGCAGGGAAGAGGTGGCGGGCGTGCTCTGCATCCCCAGGTGTAGACAGGAGAACAAGCGGAGGTAAAAGATCCTCCTTTGTCTGGGCGGGTGACAGGGAGGTACTTCTGTGCCTAGAGGCACGAGTAGCTCAGAGTGGCGGGAAGAGAAGATAGGATCCAGCCAGGAGGACAGAGGTGGAGCTCAGGCTGCCCAGGGTGGGGGCAGAGGCAGATGCCTGAGCTGGGGGAATTGGCCACTGGTGATGGGGCTGGCAGGTGACTTGTCAGTCTTCCAGCTGTAGGGTCCTTCTGTGTCTGGTTACCTTGTAGCCCCCAGCCTGGCTGGCTGCAGAGCTAAGAGCAGGAGGGGGCTGACCTGGTGATACATGATGGTTTTGTTCCAAACCCGCTCGTACACTCAGTTCCCTCACCCAAAGTGTGGGTATAAGGGGGAGGTGCAAGGTGAATCACTGTCTTTCCAAAACCCTCTGCAGAGAATGAGGTCTGCCTGGTTCGTCTGTGCCATGCCATGACCCTTCAAACTCCATGTGCCAGGGCAATGGAATTGAGTGCTCACGTCCATTTCGCATCCGGCCAGCAGGACTTGGTTTGTCTGGGACGGTGGTGCCCTTCCCCTACTGCCTTTGTGGTTTTTCCCTTTGCCAACCCCACCGTCATCTGCTCTGACCCCTTGCTACTGATCAGGATGCTTCCTATCTCATGATCTGGTCCGAGAGTGGGTCCAGGGACCACTCTGGGCATTCAGGCCACTGTCCTGACCTCACTCGTTGTCAGTGGGGAAGACAGAGCCCTGCAGAAATTCCCTAGGATTTAGGATAGTGTGATAGGTGACAAAATGCATGATGACCATCCTGGATTCTCTTCTCTTTCGGGAAGGAAGCCATTTGGCTCAACGCATGGTCCCGTTTCGTAGATGAGGCTGGCTTCACCGTGAGCATGTGGGGGCTGCCTCTGCGTGGCTCCTCCAGGCAGGGTTCATGGCTGCTCTGGCTGAGCCTCTGTGGGTGACCACCTGAGAGTCACACTCCCCTCATGGTGCTGCCCCCATTGCTCCTAAGTGGGGCCACATGACTTGCTAGCTGTCCCTGAGGGACTGTGACTGGCAGTGTTGGCGTCACCTCCAGGTAAGATGGCTGAGTGCTGGCTGTACAGACTTCCTTTCCTGGCTCAGTCTCCTGCACCATGGCGGGATGGTGTCAGTGCCCCTGGTGCACCCCAAACTGGAAGCAGCCTGGAGGCAAACCTTTGAGCTGCAGCAGAGCCAGTGGGTGTCGGGGTGGCGGTGGCTTATCTCCGCAGCCAGCTCGTCCTACGGAATCCAGCCACTTTTCTTGGGCTTTCCTCCCAGGCTGTAGGTCAGCGATTCCCGTCCTGGCTGGGGGATTCCAGCATTCTTCCAGTTATCACAAGAGACAGGTTGAAATTGTAAAGAAAAAATGGGTTTTGATCCCTTTTGAATTAAAATGTACTCATAGAATATATACTCAAACAAGGAAACAGCTTTCCTCTATAAAAACCCAAGCTTAGAAAAATAGATGCTGGTGATTGGAATTATAATATACTACCCAAGGAATTCCAGCAATGTTCTTTAGACACTGGGTTCCTGGCAAGCCTAATAACTTTGATTTGATTACATGTATATGATTATACAAACTTTACAGAGGTGCAGATAATTCTGGAATGGTGGTGAGAGAGAGTGCAGTGTTATAGAAATCCAGCTGATTTTGGCAGCTGGCCCCTCCGGGAAGACTGGGAAGCATTTCCAGGGAATTGAAGACCAGTCTTTCTCACTTTTTGGCAAACTCACCTGTAACTTGGTGACTCCATGTAATGAGTACAGGAAGCCCTGGCCTCTGGCTCAGTGTTTTTTATAGGAGAATGGTGATTCTTGCCCCCTGATGTGCCTGTGGTGCTTTAGTTTATGGCAGGGTTGTCAACTAGGGGGTGATTTTATCCCTGGGGGACATTTGGCAATGTCTGGGGACATCTTGCATTTTCTCAGTTGGAGGTGGGGTGCTCCTGGTGTCCAGTGGGAGGGGCCCAGGGATGCCGCTCCACACCTCACAATGTACAGGACGGCCCCACAACTAGGAATGAATGCTCCCACCCCAAATGTCAACAGTGCCGAACTCTGGTTTACAGGGCACCCCGAAAGGTTGGGAGACGTGGTTGGTCTCTTTCTATGCCAGAGCCCTTGAGGGCAATACGCTTTGAGGAACATGGCAGGGTGTTGCTGTCTGACGGTGAATAATATGCAAGAATCCTTGTTAGCCAATTATGGAATCATGGAGATCTTAAGTACTCAGTGGGACAGAAGCAAACAAGGCCTGGGGAGATTCAGCTTGAACCCACCCATGATGCTGTGTTTGAGGCACTATGCAAACTGGGGCTCTCTTTACACCTGCTGTGGGGCAGAGGCATATTCATTCGGCTTGAACCCACCCATGACGCCATGTTCGAGGTGCTATGCAAACTAGGGCTCCCTTTACAAACCTGCTGCAGGGCAGAGCCATCTGCTGGAAGATGCAGTGCCCGTGCCTGCTCCACGCTCCCAGCCCAGCCGGGGGCAGCAGAATCTAGCCCCCAGTTCTGCACGTTGTTGGTGGAGGGAGGAAAGAGCTTCCACAACCTGAGGTTGGCATCCTAGGAGGGGGATGCTGCCACAGATTCAAGGTAGTCATCTGGCAGTGAAATCCCAGAGCTGGCCTAAATGCCCGCCGTGAAAGTGAAGGTGTGTTTTGGTGTAGGTGTTTTTCCTCTTTAAAACCATCGGGAGTTTGCCGAGGAGAGAGCGGGCTGCCTCCATTAAGCTGGGGGAGGAGAGGTCTCCATTAAACTCCTGTGAAGCTGTTTGCCAGCTTGAGTGCAGAGACAGAGTGTTTGTAAATATTGGTTCCAGGGAAATGGCTCTGAACCTGCAGCATGTCGACTGTGTGTTGGTAAGCCTGCCCAAACATTGTTGTCTGCAGTACCCTTCTGCCAAACTCATTGTTTTATCCAAATGGGGAGCAGGATTATTGTATTTTCAGAACTCTCTGTGATCCTGGAATCCTCTCTCAGGAGGAAAACTCAAAGGTCCTCAATCATAGAATGCGGGACTTCAAAGGGATCTTAGGGACAATTTAACCCAACTCCCTGGCTTTAGTGATGGGAAACTGAGGGCCAGAAGGGAAGAGCAACAAGGGGGTCATGAGGGCAGGACAGAAACCCGAACCTCCACTCGAGGCTGTGAAAGTCTGGCCTCATTTTCCAGTGCTACCAAGGTGGCCAGGGGAGACTGAGATACAGGGTGTGGAGAGGCTGTGGGGGATAAGGTATTAGGACACTGAATTGTTGTCTACCTTCTGAAATCAAGGACCACTCAAAATTTGCTGGCTAGTTTAGAAGGTTCGCCTTTTATTCGTTTCGCGTTTTATCACCTTGTGTTTAATTTGTGTTTGCCTGTTTCCTTCTACCCCACGGAGTTGTGAGTCCCGAGGGCAGGCAGCTCGCCTTATCCCTCACCGCAATCCTGGCAGCTGCGTGTTCACCTGAAGCTCCACCAGGCTCAGTAACTCTCTGTCCATGAACCAATGGGGTCGTTGATCACATCCTCTCTTTGGTTGGCTCACCAGGGACAACAGAACTCAAAATAGAGAGAAAGTCACCACTGAGGACTTGGGTCTCTTCACCATGAGGAATGCAAGAAGAGTCACAGAAGCTTCCTCGTCAACATTTCAGCGATGTGTCTAAGAGCGCAGAAGGGCCTCTCCTCCCTCCAGCCCGTTTCCCGCCCTCTGAACACTTGAAACACGGTGGGGTTTGGTGGTGACTGGTGACATTTAGGCAAGTTCAGTTCCATACTTGAGACATGTAAACTTTGCTTTTTACTTTGTGATAAAATATACATCACATAAAATTTGCCGTTGTAACCATTTAGAAGTCAGTGGTCTGAAAAGCATTCACCTTGTTGTGCAGCTGTCACCACCAACCGCCCATCTCCAGAGCTTTTTCCCCCTCCCAGATGGAAAGTCTGCCCCCCAGAAACAACTCCACATTCTTCCAACCCCCACCCCAGCCCCTGGCAACCTCCATTCTTCCTTCTGTCCCTGTGGATTTGGCTATTCTGGGAACCTCATAATCAGTGGAATCTACGGGATTTGTCCTTTTCTGCCTGGTTGATTTCACTCAGCATAATGTCCTCAAAGTCCGTCCCTGTTGTAGCCTGCGTCAGAGCTTCCTTGCATTTTTTTTTTTTTTTTTTTTTTGAGACAAAGTCTTGCTCTGTCACCCAGGCTGGAGTGCAGTGGCGTGATCTTGGCTCACTGCAGCCTCCACCTCTCAGGTTCAAGCGATTTTCCTGCCTCAGCCTCCCTAGTAGCTGGGATTACAGGCATCAACCACCATGCCTGGCTAATTCTTGTATTTTTAGTAGATACAGGGTTTTACCATGTTGGCCAGGCTGGTCTCGAACTCCTGACCTCAGGTGATCTGCCTGCTTTGGCCTCCCCAAGTGCTGGGATTACAGGCATGAGCCACCACCCCTTGACCTCTTCTTTACTTTGGATGAGATCTGACAATTCCTGAGGTGAATCTGGTATCCTTTCAGTGGGGAAAGGTGGTGTATGTGTCAGGTGAGAGGACTTTATAAATATGATACTGTCTTAATATAACTAAGGATCTCTCAAAACACCCAAATGTACCCTGAAAATAGTTGGAGTTGGGTAAAAGTTAGCTCAGGGGTGGTGTGCGGTGGGGATGGCCCCTCAGGCCTCCAGCCCTGGTGCCAGCAGGAGAGTTTGTGTCTGGACGTGAAGTTTGGGGGCCTCTAGCTTCTGAGGATGGTTTTTGAGGAGGGAGAGAATCTCTAGAGACTGGTGGACTTGAGGCTCAGGGCTGCCTTTAGGAAGACAGCGTGACACAGGACCTCTGAGTTAGAGCAATTTCTAGAAAAATAACGGCAGGGAACATTCCAGAAAAACAGCACCAGAGAACCAGCTCCTCAAAGGTGGAGACTTAGAGAGTGGGGAGCTGTTCAGGAGGTCATACAGTGCTGTGAAAACAGTTTTTCAGCATTAGAGGCAACTACACATTTTAGGAGCAATTCCAGTTGCCCAAGTTTTACAAGGGTCTCCCCTCCAGTGTGGCCTGTGCTGGTCCCAGGTTCCGTTGGGTGAAGGTCAGCTTGTCACCAGCGGTGGGAGCAGCAGCAGAGCCCTCCTTTGCCACTCACTCTGGCCCTGAGTCCTGAGCCACTGACTTCACTGAAAAACTCCCATGTCCACTTCACTGGCAATGGACATTAGTTAGGCTACACAGTTATCTAGGACTTTGAATGACCCGAGATAAAATTTATTTAGCAAAAAGTGCCTTAAGAACATATATGTGCATGTGTGACTGTGTTTTTGTGTGTCCACACTTGTCTGTGTGTGCATCTATGTATTTGTGCATGTATATATGTGTGAGTGTGTGCCTGTGTGAATGTATAAGTGTGTCTCTGTGTGTGTCTGAGTGTGTCTGTGAGTTCATGTCTATGCATGAATGTATCTGTGTGTGAATGTATATGAGTATGTGTGTGTGTGTGTCTATACATGTGTCTGCATGTGAATGTGTGTGTATGTTTGTGGAGTATGTATCTGTGCATGAGTGTGTGTGTGTGTGAATGTGTGTCTGTCAATGTATCCGTATGTGTATGTGTGTGAGTATATATCTGTGTGTGTGTGAATATGTGTCTGAAAGTGTGTATCTCTGTGTATGTCTGTGTCTATGTGTGTATGAGAGTGTGAGTCTGTGAGTGTGAGTGTGTGTCTTTGTATGTGAGTTTGTGCCTGAGTGTGTTTGCGTCTGTGTCTGAGTGTGAGTGTATGTGAGTGTGTGAATGTGTGTATGAATGTGTGTCTGTGTGTTTCTGAGCATGAGTGTGTGTGTTTCTGAGCATGAGTGTGTGTGTGTCTGAGCATGTGTGTGTATCTGCGTGTGTGAGCGTGTGTGTGTATCTGTGAGTGTGTCTGTGCGTGTGTCTGTGAGTGTGTGCCTAGGCATGAGAATGTGTGTCTCTGTGTGTGTGTCTGAGTGTGTGAGCGTGAGTGTGTGTGTATCTGTGTGTCTCTGTGCATGCCTGTATGTACTGGTGCATTGCTGTGGTCACTGAGCAGCAGGTGCCTGGCTTTATCTGGTGTAAAGGGGACAAGCCGTGTCTCTTATGCCTCCCATCCTCTCTGCGTGTCTTCTGGCCCCTCCCAGACAGCCAGGAGTGGTGCTGGCAGCAGGGCCAAGCTGGCTTCACCCGTGTGCTCCCTGTTCGGGAGGGCTTGAGCTTGGCTCAGTGCTCTGCCGTCACCATTGTGAGATTCGGACAAGGGCCTCCCAGTTGCATTTTGCTCTGAAGCCTGTAATTCGTGTAGCTGGATCTGGTGGGGACCTCTTGCAACATGGGGCGACTTCAAATAGAAGCCAGTCTGGAAGCTGTGTGTGAGTGTGTCTGCCGGGGGAGGCTGTGCGTGGCACCCGGCCAGCTGGGAGGGCCCGACTCTTTCCCTACCGCTCTAGAGGGGAGTCCAACACGAACCCCACCCTCGTGCTCCGCCAGCCTGAGGCCCCGTGGCAGGTGCTGGCCTCTTTGCACCGTGGCGCCGGCTGCCCCCAGGCCGAGATGCCAGGCTCAGGCGGCCGAGGACATTAATCACTTCTAGGCCTCTGGCCCTGTGCGTGAGGCAGGGCAGAGGGAGGCGGCTGGTGGGTTGGTGGCAGGGGGCAGGCGGTGTGGGAACGTGTGTCTGGGTGCGGGAGTACGGGCTGGGGTTTTAATGCGCATCCTGTGTTCCTGGCACCTGACCCCTGGACCCTGGCACGTGCACACAGGGCAGCTTGCCCGGCTGCAGCTCCAGGCCACTCCCTGCCTTGGACCGGCACGCTCCTTCTGGTCCTCACTGCTGTCCCCGGAGACGCAGGTTGGCAGCTGTCCTGCACGTCCCCAGTCTCCGGCTGACGGGGAGCAGCCTGCGTCCCACTCCTGCTGTCTCCTGCCCTGCTGCCTCGTCACCTGCTTTGCCCGCCTGGGGCATTGTCACACCGCCACTGGCTGACACACTGCCCGGTGAGCCCCACTCCACAGGGGAGGAGGCAGGGGCAAGGCTGGGAGGGACACTGGTTCCAGCCCCCTCACCCGTGGAGCTGCATGACTTGGGCAATTCACTCAAGCCTGGGCCTCGGTGTCCTTGACTGCACAGGCGAGACCTGGCTTGGTGACTTTCAACGTGCTTTGCGGACCACTGAGGTTCAGGGTTGCTAGAAGGACTCAGAACTCGGCACAGCCACCATCCTCAAGGTGACAGTTTATTCTAGTGAACGGATGCAGATGAAAACCAGCCATGGGGAGCAGCGCAGAGGCAGGGCAGGGTCCCGGGGACCAGCCAGGAGCTCTGCTGGTCCTCTCGCAGCAGCGATGCGGGACAGCACGTATGGGTGTTGCCTGCCAGGGACGCTCACCCCAGCCCTGGTGCCCAGAGTTTTACCAGGTCTCAGCCATGGAGATGCGACTGACTACCCAGGTGCTGACCTCAGTCTCCAGCCACTCCAAGGGTCAAACTGACATGGTGGGGCCCGAGGTAAACAGGGATGCTCTTTCAGGCAGGATACTCCAAGGACTTAGGGGTGACCTCCCTCTTAGGGGTGACCTCCCAGGAGCCAGGGCCAAGGGCCAAACCTTCCAGGCAAGACTGACACTTGACAGTGTGGTGATGGATGCTATGATCCTGACAGCATGGACAGGACAGGTAAAGGGGGAGGGGACGGGCCGGGAGCCGTCTCCTCTCAGCAGGGAAGCAGGGCTGTGGCCCCCTCCTTCTTGAGGGGCCCTGTTCCCCGTACCCGTCCTGATCCTGGCTAGCTTGGTCCCACCTCTGAGCTGGGTGTGCTGCAAAGCTGGGGCCATTCCAGGGCCAGAGGGCTTAGGACTTGCAGGACACACCTTTGCTTGCTGTCACTGGCAGGTCTCTTGCTCTGCTTCCTTGAGAGCATGGCAGGAGGACTCTGTGGGGCGTGTGTGCCCTAGGGGTGGGGGCGTGGGGTGTGCGGGCTCCCAGGGATGGCCCCATCTGCCGAGAGGGCTGCCTGCCCTTCAAGAGAGAATCAGAATAGAAACTGGCCTTTGTTTCTTCCGATTTTTATGCTGAGTTCAAAGCTCGGGCTTCCCCAGCTCCTTGGTTTACCTCCGGAGCATCTGTTTCGGGGGCCTGGTGTCCCCAGGCCTTAGGGGGACCTGCCAGTCCCGGGCTTCTCTTGGTGCTTCCCGGGTACGGCATCCTGAAGACGCCTCTCCCACGATGGCTGGCTTTCTCCTTCTGGCCGTTCCTGGCCGTGGCCGCCTCGGCCCTCCCTTCATTTGGAGGAAATGTTCTATTTATGCCATCTTCACCCTCCCTACGACGGGAAAACAATTTTCCCAATTGTTTCTCTTGAAAGCAGGAAAGCTGGAGCAAGCCTCGCTGGGCCGGGAGCTAGACACCACTCTGTGGCTTTCCTTCCTCAGTGCCTTCCTGTGGGTTTGCTGATTTGCCCCCTACTCTGCACCGTGTTTCTTCTGTTAGGGAAGGCAGGGCGGGGGGCCTCACCCCCGGTTTTGGACGGGGAGCCTGAGGCCTGGCTTGTTCTTCCAGGTCCTCCTCCCAGGGGCTGTTCTGCCAGGCCTGCCCTTCCAGTGGTGGGAGAAAAATCCAGTAGGCTTCCCCACAGCCATCCAGGCCCCAGCTCCCCCAGCCTTCGGGGATTACGGCGTTTTCCCCCACGTGGGTATGAGCCAGACTTCGGAGACACCTGAACAAGCCCAGGGCAACTCACGTGCAAGGCACTTTCCAACACCATCCGACCCAGAGGACTTGGGGCCCCGGCCAGGCCATCACATGGGCTTCCGTGAGGAGCCCCCATCCCCGCCTGCCCCCTTCTCCCAAACAGCGTCACTTCCACATTTGTAGCTGCTATCATAGATCGTATATAGTCGGTCTGTGCACTTGAAAGAGTGACAGATCACTTTCACTGCCATGTCTCGTGATTAATTTCCCATAATAGTCCTCTCTAACACCAAGGCGAAAAGAGGAGAGAGAGAGAAAAAAAAACCTACATTATCCACTTGTGCTCAGAGTATAAATGAATTAGATTTAATTTCTGTTTAATTGTTTCCATAGCTCAGCCTCTGCTGACTTCACGGGATAATTTATTTTGCAGTCCTGGGGAAAAGGAGGAGGAGGGAGGGGAGAGACGGAGGATGTAGCCAAGCGGTCTGCCTGTGGATACTGTTTAATTACACCTGATAGTCTTATCTTCATGTAATTATGGGAGTCTCGTTCGGTTTCTCCAGCTGCCTCCTGTCTGCACTTGCAGGATCAATACCGGGTCAGACCTCGGGCCAGCTGCTTTCAAGAAGGTGAGGGATCTGCCGGGAGCTTTGGTGTTGAGTCAGGAACAGGCGAGGCGGCTCCTGAAGTTGCCAGAGGGAAGGAAGGATGGGGATCATGTGTCTCAGAAGCGGAAATTTCCTGATGTTTCCGTCAATGTTACCGAAATGATAACTTTCCCCCAACACAATCTATTTAATGACCGTGGGGTTTTTCCCTGGCCTTCCCTCTGTGAAGCTGTGGGTGAGAGGCCAGTGTTAGGCTGGGTGGGGTTTTCACTGCACCTTGGAGTTTTTGAGTTGTCCTGACAATCTCTCTCCCTGCTGAGTAATTGAAGCACTGAGCAAGAGCTCAGCCAGCAGTAATGGGGGCCCCTGCACCCCACTCCTGCTTCCAAAGTTCGGAACTCTTCCTTTCCTCCCATCCTCCATCATTTTCCTCCTTCCTTTCTTTTGTTTTTGTTCTGTTTTTTTGAGACAGAGTCTCACTGTATAGTCCAGGCTGGAGTGCAGTGGCGTGATCTTGGCTCACTGCAACCTCCGCCCCCCGGGTTCAAGCGATTCTCCTGCCTCAGCCTCCCAAGTAGCTGGGATTACAGGCACCCGCCACCATGCCCGGCTAATTTTTTTATTTTTAGTAGAGGCAGGGTTTTACCATGTCGGTCAGGCTGGTCTTAAACTCCTGACCTTAAGTAATCCACCTGCCTCAGCTTCCTAAAGTGCTGGGATTACAGACGTAAGCCACTGCGCCCGGCCCTCCTTTTTCTTATTGTGATAAAATACACGTGACATAACACTTACCACGTGAACCATTTTGAGTGCACAGTTCGGCCAGGGGCATTCGGTACCTTCACATTGCTGTGCAATCGTGACCATCCACCTCCAGAACGTTCTTATCTTCTCCAACTGAAGCTCGGCCCCCATGAAACACCGGCTCCTCATTCCCATCCCAGCCCAGCAACCCCCATTCTACCTTCTGTGTCTACGAGTATGACTCCCCGAGGGGTGGATTGTACGACATGCGACCTTTTGTGTCTGGCTTGTCTCAGCGTCACGTTTTCGAGGCCCATCCATATTGCATTGTATGTCAGAGCTTCCTCTCTTCCCGGGGCAGGTATCATTCCAGCGCATCGCGTCCATCCGTCCATCAGTCTGTCCGTCCGTGCACAGTGTGTTGCTCCAGCGTGCTTTCGGAGGGCACACCTGGGGAGGCCCCGAGTCTGTAGCTCCATCTCGCTGGTCCTAGCTTCTCATTTCAGTTACCTGTGACTTTCCATCCCGTCTCTACCATCTGGGCCAGGCTCTCAGGAGTAATTAGAGGAATGAGGGTCCCAGGACCTCCTCTGGTGATGAACTCTGACCTCGGGGCGTGAACAGAGCTCTGGCTCTTTCTAAGGCCTGGAGCCCCTCTGGGCTGGGCGTGAATATTTATGAAGCAGCTCTTTTGAGTCAGCGTCATTTAATCCTACATGGGGTGAGAGCCTGTGTCTCTCTGCCCAGGAGCTGGGTATCCTGGTTCTCCAGGGCAGGGGGCAGGCCTGGGCATGCTGGTAGAAAGGCAGGGGTGCCCAGGGAGGGGAGTGTGGCCACACGTGGGCATTTCATAGAACTCATGGCCACCTGCGTTCTCTTCAATTCAATGCCTGTCCCTTCTTACTTTTATCTTAAGCCCCATGGGGATGGGAGTATTTTAGGCAGTGGAAATAGTTCATTTTTCTTCATTTGTTGTGTTGAACGTTTGTCATGCCCAGAGAATGCAGACTGATACAGCAGCAGCTGGTGCTCCTGGCCAGGGCTGTGCACGCTCTCTCTGCCTCTCTCTCTCCGACTCTCTGCCTCTCTCTCTCTGACTCTCTGCTCTCTCTCTGTTGGCCTGGTGAAATGTTCTTGGCTGTGGGCACACAGAGCCTTGGACTCAAGGCTGCTGGAGTGGAGGAGACCTTGCCTTCGGTCCTGGAGGTGAGCGCCTCGATTAAAGCCAGGTTTCTGGAAGGAAGAAGATGAACTAAGCTCCTTGCTGGAGAAGGCCTGTGGCCAATCCACCCAGCAGCAGTTTAGTCCCTGTGATGTGCTAGCAGCGTGTGGGGCTCGGTGCAGGGGTGAAGGGTGGCGACAGACTCTGAAGCGGTGCAGCCTCAGCCGGGAGCCCCGAATGCCTGCCCACCACACTAACATGGCGTGTGGCTGCCACAGCAAGGACCCAGAGGAGGGGCAGATACCTTCTTGAGGAGGGTGGGTACTTAGGGGCAATGTGGGAGGTGGCATTGGGTTGAAACTGAAAGGCAAACAGGTTTTCTGATAGAAAGGAGAAAACATTGTCAAGGGCAGAGCAGACACTCTGAGAAGGAACTGTGCTGCCAGCGGCCAGCATTTCTTGTTTTCTCTGTGTGCAGGGGGCTCTTCTCCGATTGCGGTTCTCCTGTAACCCTGTCGATGAGCTCCTGCAGGTCTCAGGGAAGGGGATCAGTGTAACACAGGAGATGGGAGAGACCTGGGGTACAAGTGGCTTGACACATGGCCGGGAGCTGCGTGGGGGTCAGGGGGGGAGTGGCTGGATCACCGGGTCCTGGGCCATGCACTGTCTCCCAGCTGCAGGCTGGGCACTGCACACCCCCAGGGGCCCCAGCTATGAGGTGAGCTGGCTTGGGGAGCAGTGGGAGGCTTGCCACAGGGCTTCACCAGAGCAGGGCTCTGCTGATCCAGATGGAAGCTCAGCACTTGGCTTGAGTGTTGCTCCTCCGGAAAGGGTCTCCTGCCCTTCTGTCAAGTTCTACCTTCCCACAGATGTGTGGGTGGGGCCAGGTGTTACCAGGTGCACTCGGGCTGAGGGACCCAGGCAGAGGCCAACTTCTGCCTCAGGACACACGAGGGTGTGTTGGAGAGTCGGGAGAATTCCCTCACCCCAGACAGCAAAGAGGTGACGGCTCTAGGGAAGTGGGGATTAGGAATGGGGCAGCTCCGAGCCCCAGCCTCCTGTCTGGTCTTTCTGGAAAGCTCCCTGTCCTCTCCCACCAAGTCCCAAGAGAACAGCTCCATATCAACCACAGCTTCTGCACGGTTCCATTTCACAGCGCACAGAGGACTTTCACATGCACTGGGCCATCTTTGTCCTTCCCAAGCTGTGGCGTTAACCAAATAGAAATGCTCCAGGGTCCAGTGGATCCACATGGCCTGGGGGGATGCAGATGCCACCCAGAGGCTTGTGCTAGATGCTGTGGGTTAGGGCCAGGGTTACTAGGGTGGCTGTGGTGTTGCTGAGGGACACTAGGGGTGTGGTGGCAGCCAGGGAAATTTGCCTGTGGCCCCAGAGCCTGTCGGGCAGTGGCCACAAAAGGGCAGGATATCGCTGTGTGGTTGCTGAGATCCAGGAGACAGCGGTGCTTTGTCAAGATCACAACAACAAGGCGTGACTCAGGCCACCTGGGTGTGTGAGGCCACGCACCCATGGCCTCATCTGTGAATGTGGTGGTTCTAGAACCTGCCTGGCAGGTGTGAGAGGACTCAGTGAGGCAATAGTGGCCCACTGCTTGGACCAGTGCTGGGCCCAGGGAGTGCATGTCTGCGTGACCGCTGAGTGTGTACCTGTGTGTCGGATTCCCAGGTGCATGTTCTGAATGTAGCCCACTGCAGAGGTGCATGCTGTTGGGAAGGGTGGGGTGAGGGGGAGCCTGGCTGTGTGGACGCTGGGAGGTGAGCAGAGTCCCAGGTGTGATGGCCACGTTTTCTGCTGCTTCCAATGGCTTCCTCTGTCCAGCGCAGGGTGGAGATGGCAGGAGGGTGTTATGGGCAAGTCTGATACACATGGTCCCCACCCAGCAACTCCAGAGGGGTAAATACCAGGAAAGGACACCGATTGGCCTGGCCGAGGTCATGTGCCTGCCCCTGGACCAATCACAGTGCTTCAAGGATTGGCAGGTCTGGTCACATGCCCATGGTGAGCAGGGCATCTTGATTGGCAGCCCTAGCCAAATTCCAAGTTAGACTGGGGGAAGCAGGGGCAAGCTGGCTACCTGATGTGCAGGGGCAGGCCCAGAAGGCCAACCAAAGAGGCCCACTAGGGCACGTGGGCCCACATAGACCCAGGAACCACACTCGGGAGAAATGGCTCTGTGTGCTGGCCCCAGGAGGCTGTGTGGAGTGCCCAAGACCTGTGCCGCCTCACTGACATCACCCACGGTTCTTTCTAGTAGGCAAGCTTGTGCGTCTCCCACTGTGGAGTGGAGGACACTGGAGCAAGGAGAGATCATGCAGCCTGCCCGAGGCCACGTGGCTGGTAAGAGGCTGAGCTGTGATTCAAACTCAAGCAGTCTGGTTCCAAGGAGGCCCTCTCACCACCCTGCTGTGCCATTTCACCAAGAAAGGCCTCCACTGTGGGGATGGGGGTCCACAGGAGGATGGGGGTGTGGCCAGGGCAGCTGTGCCCAATGGTGAATATATCCAGGTATGTGCCACCTGGCCATGGCACAGCCATGCCCAATGGTGAACGCATTCAGATGCATGCCACTTGGCCACAGGGCCATGTTTGATGATGACATGCATCCTGGTGTGGGCCACCTGGCCATGGGGCCATGCCTGGTGGTAACATGTATCTGGGTGTGTGACCCCTGGCCATGGGACCATGCCCAGTGGTGACATGCATTCGGGTGTGTGTCCCCTGGCCATGGGGCTGTACCCGATGGTAACATGTATCCGGGTGTGTGTCCCCTGGCCATGGGGCTGTACCCGATGGTAACACGTATCCGGGTGTGTGTCCCCTGGCCATGGGGCTGTACCCGATGGTAACACGTATCCGCGTGTGTGTCCCCTGGCCATGGGGCTGTACCCGATGGTAACACGTATCCGCGTGTGTGTCCCCTGGCCATGGGGCTGTACCCGATGGTAACACGTATCCGGGTGGGTGTCCCCTGGCCATGGGGCTGTACCCGATGGCAACACTTATCTGTGTGGGTGTCCCCTGGCCATGGGGCTGTACCCGATGGTAACATGTATCCAGGTGGGTGTCCCCTGGCCATGGGGCTGTGCTAGATGGTAACATGCATCTGGCCCATGTTGCCTGACAGATAAATTCTCACCTGACATCATGGCTCACTGCAGGGTTACCTCCTCTATTAAGCCCTTCTCGCCGCTGCCCTCACCCCACATGGCAGAACTGCTGCATCCCCTTTGCTTTCGCTGTGTAGCTCTTGCTCACAGAACCCTCCAGCAATTATCCCATTTCCACGACTCCTCCTCTGCAAGACCAGGAGCCTCATGGGCAGGACGATTGTCCCTAAACTGTCTTTGTGTCCCCAGCCCCTGACACATATTAGGCACTGAAAAGGGGGTAGTTTAAAACCTAAATGCATAGGTAACATGTCATACTGCATGACACCCCACGACATGCCTGCACACACACAGAGTTTCATCTAAGTGGATATCTGGACATCACAACCCTGCAAACACCTCCCGGCCTGGGGAGAGTCCCTTCCCGTTTCTTTCCTGACCCTCAGGAGGACACAGCCCAGGTGGAGGCTGCTGTGAGCCCGCTGCCAGCCAAGCAGGCGTTCTGCTTGACCTTGGTGCCCCTGCTTGGATGATGACAGTCCTGGCAGAGCCTTTGCCTGTTAGCACAGCCCCGAGTGTTGCCTGGGGCTGGAGGAGGTTCTATTTGGACAAAGGCGGCCGAGGTTCTTGGCTCCTGGGATGCATTCGGCCCCGTGGGCTTTGCTTCCATCTCCCTCTCCTTCTCCCTAGGACGCTGCTGCTCGGGGGTACACTTTGGCCCAGGAGAAGGTAGAGTGAGGCCCGTGGTGGAAGCCCCAGGTGCTCGCCCTGAGTCCTGGCTGCCCTGCCCTCCACCGTGCCTGGCCAGCAAGGGAGACGCCCAGAGGCAAAAGTTTGGTGACGAGTGCCAGGGAAATGTCCTCCATCCTCATCCCCTCCATTAATCACCCGCTCGTGGGGGCGCCGGGCCCTGTTTAAGATGCACCGGTGGTTCCGAGGTGAGCACAGGCATTCCCAAGCTCTGCTGTTAATCTGCTCCCTCCGAGACAGGCTACCTCAGGCCTGTTAATCACTTGCTGTAATTACAGCCCCAACTTTACACGGGGAATGTTAATGGATGCCTGGGTTGGAGGGGCTGCGTAGGCACGGTGCCCCTCTCCCTGTGGCCCTGAACATGAAGGTTATGGGATTTGGTGCGGCTGAGGGTGCATAGAAATGAGTGTGTCGTCTGAGGGTAGGGTGGCTGGGTGCCAGCAGCAGGGGCAGCTTGCCTCGGCCCCTTGTCGTGTCCTGCATGCTTGTCAGACCGGTCGGTGGGTGCATAGCGGGTCAGGTGCAGAACATTAAGGTGGGGGCTTGGCAGGATGGGGCTTGCTGGGTACAGACAGCTGAGAGTCCTGGGGCCTGGCCGGGAGGATGGAACTTGTTGTCGATGGGAAGGGCTGGCGGCTCTTCCGTGGCACCTCTGTCCACACCAGGCAATTCCACCACTCGTCAACTGCAGGAGACTCAGCTGCTGACCTGCAGGGCCATCTTCTGGTGGGTGGGCCAGACCATTGGCAGAGTGACGTGAGGCCGTTCACGCCACCGCTTGAGGATCAGAGGTAACCCTGTGGATGCTCCTTCCGCATTGACTCCTGTTGTAAAATTGATTTTTCTTGGGTTATAAAGGTAATATGAGCATATTAGAAAATATTTGTTGGTGCCTCCTCTCCCAGGTGTCATGCCCAAGAAAATAGGATTGGAAGGATCTTTGCTGATGACGTAGTGCAGTGCCTGCTCTTGGCAACTGGGGAAACTGAGGCTCAGGGAGGGGTGGAGTGTCCTTGAGTGTACGGAAGCACAAGGCAAGGACCTGGGCTCCTGGCTTCTCCCCCCATGCACAGCCCGGAGCTGCCAGCCCTCACCCTAACCCTGGGCTCTGCCCCAGCTGTCACCAAGGGCCTGGGGTGTGATGGCTGATGGATGATGGCAGGAAAGGAAGGGGCGGGTCCCTGAGGCCTCATAGCTCTCCCAGGCGCCGACACTGCCGTGCAACCATTAGTATATGGGAAGGAGGGGATGGGGTGGGGAATGGTATGGCCATTTAGACGGGCCGGAGAACCAGCTAGAACGCTGTTAACAATACTAGTGCCTGCCTGCCCTGGACCGTGACTCTGTCGGCCTGAGCATCGGTCAGTTTCCAAGCTTCCCAGGTGTTTCTGGACCTGCAGGCGAGGTCGCAGTGAACAAATACACCCCCAGAGTGGGAGTCTGGGCCCCTGGCTTTTCTGAGCTGTGTGCTCTGGAGCTGGAGGGGGTTTGGGAAGGACCAGGGCCCTTCTCTTCTTGTCCGTTTGTGTAGCCTGTGTAGCTCCAGTGTCCTGGAGAGAGACAGCCACCCATGCTGAAACGCCAGCTCTGACGCTCCTCTCGACCAGGACGCCCTGGGGACCCCGCTGTCCTCCTGCTGTGTCCTGGCTCTGCAGCCCCTTGCCTGGATCCCTCCAGAACCTCATGGGGGCGGTGGTTGATTTGGACCCCAGGGCTGAACCATTCAGACCAGCCAAAGAACCAGCTGGAATGCTGTTACAATACTAGTGTCTGCCTGCCCTGGGCTGTGACTTCGTCGGCCTGGGGTGGGCCTGGACATGGGTCGGGCTCCAAGCCCCGCAGGTGTTTCTGACCTGCAGGCGAGGTTGAGAGCCCGATGTGGACTGGGGGTGTGGTCTGAGGCTGCGGGGGAGGTTTTAAAATCTGTGATGCGAGAGAAAGTCCTTGGCTTTGGTGTGCCCTGTAGAAGCTGAGGGATGCAGCCAGGGGCACCTCGCATGGACGCCTGCCACCCGCCTAAGCGCTCTGCCCTGGGGACACATGGCTGTGCTGGCAGCAGCAGGTGTGCAGGGTGTGCGGGGTGTGGGGTGTGCAGGGTATACGAGGCGGGCTCTCCAAATCTCCCAGCGAGGGGGCCGTGCACAGCCCGAAGCTTCCCTGGCTGGGGCGGAGGACGCTGGCTGGCGAGGATCCAGCAGGTGGACCTGGGGCAGGAGCGCCCACCTCAACCCCGGATGAGTCATTAAAACTCCAGTCAGCTTCCGCCGAGCCAGTGCGGTGCTGCAGAGGCCTGCGGGGGCGCGGGGAGTAGAGAAAGGAGGGAGGCACTGAGGAGAATAACAACAAGGGAGGCGGTGGGCAGCCTCGGGCGGGCAGGGAGGCGGTGGGCGGCCTCGGGCGGGCAGAGAGGCGGTGGGCAGTGGCCCAGCCTTGGGCAGGCAGGCGGAGGAGGTCAGGCTGGGCTGGCGGCTCAGGATGCCCCCGATGTTTGCAAACCTCCAGGGAGCAATGTGGCTGGGGTGGCACCACTGGGTCACCAGCCACTAAGCCTCCCTCCGGAAGGCCCCTGTGCTGGAGGAACCCCCTCTCGGGGAGCTGACGCTGGCCTCCATGGCACCTGCTCTTCCCAGTGCCCCACTGGGTGGGCTTTTCTAGGAGGCCAGCAAGCGCAGGGGCTGCCATCATTTTCATGCCTGGATTTCCCTTCTGCCCCAGTTTCACTGTGGCCTCTGGAGTCTGCTGGTGTTTTCCGTGTTACCAGGCAGTTTACAAATGGGTCCCACTGAGGCTTCTAAATCCACGGGCCAGACCCTGACTTGTGTCCTCAACAGCATCCATGTTCCTGAGCCCCATTCGGGTCTTTGGTGGGAAGAGCTAGAGAAAAGCTATCTGGCGAAGGATTCTGGTGGCAGATGCTGGAGTCTGCGCCCCCTCACTGGCCCTGTCACTGTGATGGGCTGCCCAGGCCCAGGAAGGCTCAGCTTCTCTAGGGTGGGTTTTCCTGGCCTGCTCTGTGCAACCACATTGGTGCATGCCTTGGTTCTCTCACTTGTAAAGGAAAGAGGAGACTCTCCCTTTGGGGTGGTCATTAGAGAAGTCTCTGGAACCTTCTAGAAGGGTCTCATTATCAATAAAGGGATCTCTTGGACATCTCCTGAGGATGCAAGATGTGGCTAATGTCTCTGAGCGGCAGTACCAGGTGTGGCTTGTCCGACATGGGGGCCCTTGTCTGAGGAGAGGGGAGGGCTTCTGTTTGTTCTGAATCTCTTTTGACCTAGGATATGGACTGGAAAATGGCAGGGGAGTAGGACTGCCCACCTTTCCCCTTCCCCAGTCCGCCAGTCCCCTGGGGCTGAGAATGGAGTTGACGCGAACCCACCCAGCATCCCGTGGGCACCTGACATGTGGGGCGGGGACTGCCAGGCAGGAGCCCCATTGTGGCGGCCCCTGTGGAGGCCAAATTTAGGCCTGCCAACCTCAGAATTATGAGTCCCGGGCCCTGCTTAGGCCTACACTGCTGAGAGAAGACAGAGATCTTCAGGAGGTGACTGCCCCATTTAAAACACCTGAGTGGCAGGTGGTGTGGGCGCAGCCAGAGCTCTGAGGCCCTGGTGGTTGTGTCTGATGGGATGGGAGAGGTACCCAGTGGTGTCTGATAAGGAGCAGGCGGGACGGAGCACCACTTTGTCTGCTGCAGGGTGTGGAGAATGGGGCTGTGTCTCCAGCCTCCCCTGAGGGTCTGCCACCTCAACCAGGCCCTCCGGCCAGGCTCCTCCGCTCTCCTGCCGCCAGGGCTCCCAGGCAGCATCAGATTCCACCAACGGGCTCCGGCTGCCTCCTGGGGGTGGATCCCGATTTCTCAGGCAGATGCTTGCCAGCCAGCAACAACCCAGAGTATCCATCCTAGGCCACATCTGTGCAGGCCTCCCGTGGTGACTGGGTTAGAGACTTTGTCTCTAGAACTTCCCATCCTCTGGATCCTGGGGGCACTGGAGAAGAGTTCCAGCTTCCCAGCTGGGCTGCATCAGGATTCCATGTTCTGCCGGAAGCGGCCGCCGCTCCTCTGCGGCCCCCATCCTGATTCGTTTCTCCTCGGTGCTTTGGTCCTGTCTCCCGTCCAGACTCACTGAGACCACTCTGGCCCCAGCTTCCAACCTCTGACAAACAGAACAGGATGAAGGGGCTGGCCCGCTCAGCACTCCAGTCCCCAGGCCTGGCCATGGCAATCGGCTCCCTTGGTTCTTTCCTCGCCATCTGGGGTCCAGCTCCCTGGTCACGGCCTGAGAGGCTCCGTTGCCCGGGGCAGTGCTGCAGGAAGGTAGGGGGCCACTGGGGCACTCCTCTTGGGACATCTGACAATATTTAGAATCTAAAAGGGGGCTGGGAGTGTGGAGGTCACCCAGCCCAGCCTCTGGCCCAGCTCCCCACAACAGACAGATGGCCGCTCAGCGTCTCCTTGAATTTCCCCATGCGTGAGGCAGTGATCGTGGGAGCCAAGGACGAGCTGAGTCCGTGTACCTTTGCTGCTTCTCAAGAAGAGCCACACAGCCAAGCCAGGCAGGAAACTGGCCCCCTCGAGTCCCTCCCCACCCCTTCTGAACCTTCCTCCTGGCAGTCCCTCCTCCCTTTTCTGGCTGTGATGGAGGAAAGTCTGGAAGTGGAGATGTCCGGGGCCACTCCCTTTGTGAAGCAAGGTCCACAGCGAAATGGTATCTCCTCTGGCTTTCCCTTACTCTTCCTCAAGTGCTTACTTCTCTGTTATTCTTAGCCTGGGAACTTTAAAACGTTTGCCATAAGCATCTCTGTGTTTGGTGCATATGGGAGTAAGGGAAGGGGGAGGCATCCAGGCTTGAATCCACCTGTAGCCACTTATGAGGGCTGTGACCTTGGGCCAGTTATGCTCTTAGCCTTTGCTTCCTCAGCTATAACATAGGGGCCATGCCAGACCCCACCTTGGTTGCCTGGATTCAGTGAAATGCGCGGGCTATGCATTCAGCATCGTGCCTAGTGTTTACAGCATCAAGCATTTAATAGCAGCAATAGAGATCAATATCACAGTCAAAATGTCTGCCCTTAGAGGCGTGCAGTGTAGGGACCATGAGAGCAGTGCAGCACTGTCTCACCAGCTACCTCTTCACTTCCCCTTTGACCTTCATCCCAGATACCTCCAGGCTCATACACCTCTGCTTTTGCTCCCATTCCTGAGCTGGTGGTGGTACCTCCTTGGTGCTCTGACAGTGCCCATGTTTCAGTTTGGCTTTTCCCAGAAGCAGACTCCGTGATCAGTATCTAAGGACAAGCAAGCATTTGCGGAGGTGAAGGAGACAGAAGAGAAGACGGAGAGGTGGGACGGGGAAGAGAGGCAGCCCAGGGTCTGCTGTGGGCAAGTAGAGCTGAATCCCACTGGGGACCCTGAAGGCTGTGTAGGACACACAGCTTAGGGGTCTCCAGTCCAGGGGAGAGGGAGCTGGGGTATTTATACACCCGCCTCTGTTGTTCATGGACTGAGGCTGCTCCAGGGGTACGCTGGACCCCAGGCAGGTGCTAGCAGTGGAATGGGGCTGTGTACACTGAAATGTTTAGGGTGGGGGTGTGGTAGGCCTGGGAGGGGTCTTCTATAGATCCTCTTCTGAAGCGATCATGATGGTGGTACTGCTAGCTGATCGAGTTCTTTTGTGGCACCAGAGTCTAATCCTCCCACTGCTCCACTTAAGCAGCTTCTGGGTGGCATCTCCCTGTGAACTTCTCTGCCTGCCCTGGGCCTCAGATGCCTGAGCTTTGGGGATGCTCAGAGCAGCTGGCCAGCCAGTGGGTGCTTTATCTTATTGGGTGCCAGCTCTCACTAGGCAATGCTGGAGTCTCCCCAAGAACCATTTTCTTGTGGCAAATGGCCACATCACCAGGGAGTGAACCGATCTCATCTCACCAGCTCATCCCTCACACACGTGCACATCTGTGTATGTTTTTAGTGCATCTATCTGTGGTTGGCTGAATAAGGGCCCCCAGAAGATAGTCATGCCCTAATCTGCAGAGCCAATGGGTGCTACTTTATATGTCAAAGGCAGACTTTGTAGGTGTGATGAAGTGAAGGATCTTGAACTGGGGAGATGGTGCTGGATTATCCAGGTGGGCCCTAAATGTAATCACCAATGTCCTTATAAAGGAGAGGCAGGAGATTTGACACAGACAAAAGAGAAGGCCATGTGACCGCAGAAGCAGAGACTGGAGCGATGCAGCCACAAGCCAGAGAGTTCCTGCAGCCCCAGAGGCTGGAAGAGGCAGGAAACGCTTCTCTCGTGGAGCCTCTGGAGGGAGCCCCGCCATGCTCACATCTCAACTTCAACCAGGGAACTGGCTTTGGACATCTGGTCTCCCACAGATGAGAGAAGAAGCTTCTGTTGTTTTGAGCGACTCTATTTGTGGTCATTTGTTGCAGGAACAGGAGGAAACTAATGCTGTGTTGTACAGAAACGTGCCACATTGCTAGTGAGCGAGCTACTCTGGGTGGGAGGGAAGCGTCCCATGGCTGCTCTCTGACTCGGCGAGGGAGAAGCCAGGAGTTTTAAATATCTGCTGCCAACGGCTTTGTTACGGCGGCTCTTGCTATGCCAGGTTTTGATTGGGGTACATGCCAATGTCACAAACACTTACGCTACTGAGCGGTTGCATGTGGGCAAGCCCTGATTGGAGTGGCTGCTCCCTCTGCCCAAGCAGGTGAGGTCTGTGGTCACAGGAACTCTCTCAGGGGACAGTGTTCAGGAGCTTGAGGTGAGGGGCTGGAGCACCCTGCCACCCTGCCAACTTACCTTCCCGTTTCCTTGACTGGAGTCTGGAAGGTGGGCGTGCACAAGCTCCGCTGGAGTCTAAGTCGGGAGGAAGGGGTTTTGCATCCCCGTCCTGGTCCAGGAGACCCTGTGAGCTCTGCACCCCTCTGGGTTCCATCAGGCAAACGCCCTCCTTCAGATGGCGGCTGGCGTGAAGGAGCTGTGGCTTTAGAGCCTGCATAGGAGAGCTGGGCAGAAGACAATCAGCTCCTGGGAACCAGCTTCTCTTCCCCTCCCGGTGGACCCCTGCAACCATAGTGGGGCCCCAAGTCCCTTGGTTGCAGGGCTGCAGGACACGGAGGGATCCCTCACCTGCACCATCCAATGTGGCAGCCCCGAGCCACACGCAGCCATGGAGCTGGAGATGTGGGAGTTTGGGTGGAGACAGGCTGGCCGAATGTGTAAAACGCACATGGGGTACCAAAGACCACGTGCGAGGCAGAGGATGAGCAATCTCCCATTGATAGTCTCTGTATTGATTACATGTCAAAATGATAATAGTGTGAATATATTGCGTTAAATACACATATCATGAAAATTACTTTTGCTTGTTTTCAATTTTTTAAAATATGGCTCCTAGAACATGTAAAATCCCATGTGTTAGCAGATGCTTTTGGGTGGCTGTGCCAGCTCCGGGGCAGAAGGAGACTGGCTTGTTTGCTGCAGATCTAATCTGAAGGGTCTGCCACCTGAATTGGGCGCCCCATGCATATGGTGAACCTCTAAGCCCCTGTGGAATGGTATCTGTAGACAAAGCCTTGTGAGGTGATCAGGGTCAAGTGAGGTCAGGAGTTGGGGCCGTTGTGATGGGATCAGTGCCCTTATAGGAGGAGACACCAGGGAGCCTGCTCTCTCCCCTCTCTCTTCCACGTGAGGACCCAGGGAACAGGCATCTGTCTGTAAGCACGGAAAAGCCCTCCACAGAACCCGACCACGCTGCTCCCTGATCTGGGACTCCCAGCCTGCAGAACTGTGGGAAATACCTGTCTCTTGTTTAAGGTCCCCAGTCTGTGATATTGTTATGGGGTCCTGAGCTGATCGGGACAGGACTTTGAAAGGGTTCTCTGTGAAAGGCCGGAGGAGGTTGGCCAGGGTGGTGGCGGCAGGGTCCCCCTCCTTGCAAGCCTGCTGGAACCCCGTGGACAGTGAGTGGGGAGGCTGGGCCTCCCCTCTCAAACTCTGGGTCTGTGCCCAGGAGCAGAATCCATGCTTTTCCACGGCATGAGTGAGTTGTGTTAAAGGCTGAAGAGGCAACAGCAAGGAATGGAACCCCGTTTTTCTCCAGTTCAAAGGCAAGATTGGAGCTGCTCCCTCTGCCCAAGCAGGGTTCCAGTTCCAGGCTGGGGGCGTGAGATAAATGTTCCTGAAAGACACAGGAAGTAACATCACATCACTGCACAGTTGTATCATAGTTAAACATTACATTTTTTACTGTGGTGAAATATGCATAACATAAAATTTACCATCTTGATGATTTTAAAGTGCCCCGTTCAGTGGCATTAAGTGAATACACATCGTGGTGTGGCCATCACCACCTTCCATCTGCAGAACTTCCTCATTTTCCCCAGTGGAAACTCTGTCTCCATTAAACACCAACTCCCCTTCTCCCTCCCCACCATCCCTGGCACCCACCACCCTATTTTCTGTCTCTATGAATTTGGCTATTCTAGGTTCTTCCCATGAGTAGAGTATTAGTCCTTTTGTGTCTGGCTTATTTCACTTAGCATAATGTTTTCAAGGTTCACTCATGTATCAGAATATAGTTTAATGTTTTCAAAGCCCTTTCATGTAGCTAATCTCACTCCACTCTCCCCAGACCCTGTAAATAGGTTATATTAGCCCCATTCTTCAGATGAGCACATTGAGGCTTATATCAAGGCTCACTGGGATCTGTTTAGTGGTCACATGGCCTGTAAGTGTCGCAATGACCGGGATTCTCAGATATTTCTCCAGGATCTGTCCACTTCACCCCCGCCGGGTGCTGCCAGCGTGTCCCCAGCTTTGCCAACATGCCCCATCCACCATTTTAATAAATGGCTGTCACATAATTTAGAGAACAAAATCAATTCTGGAGGGATACTTCTGGCTTTAAATATCTCCCCCATTTTCCCTCTTCCCTTTCTCTTGAGATAAGGCAGGGCAGTTTCTAAGAATAACTCCAAGTTGTGGGACAGGTCAGTTGATAAATACTGTATAACCTGAGATGATGGGTCTAATTTGAAGCCTGTTGACAGTGAGGCTTTGAAGGATGGGTTCCAGGTGGGGCATGTGTGTGCATGGAATACAAATCAATAATGTATAAGGAGAAGGGCACGTTATGCAAATTCCAGGTATTGGCATAGCGTCTGCCACAGTGAGAGGCCAGGATTCCTCAGAGGGAGGGGCCGAGCTGGAACAAATCCTTAGCCCCTCGGCTCTGTGGCTGTCATAATGACAAGGAGGAGGCAGGGGATGGGACTCAGGAACAAAAGTGGCCTCCCCCACCAACCCCAGTGACTCAGGTTTCCTGGAGCTGTTGGACCTCTCTGTTCTTTGGTAGCTGTGAGGCTTCTACAGGCAGGAAGAAGGGCCTGAGGGCTTCAGACAACCAGCCTCTGGCCAGCGAGATGAAGGGCCTGGGACCTTCCGCTGGACATGCGGAGGTATGGCAGGGCGGCTGAGCGCGCCCAGTGAACGGGCCTGTCTGTCTTCCCGGGAGCCTGCAAGCAGGCCGGGGTGTATTGCTCAACCAACCTCATTACTCTTGTGCATTTAGCGGCTCGGAGGAAGATAATACCTTTCGGGTTTGACCCAATTTTAGTTTTTGTTGTCATAACCATGGAAAATCGACCTTTGAGCCCCTCATCAGCAGGCCTGAATAGGAAGTGATTTACGCCACGTGCGCTGTGCGGAATCCTTAATGGGCTTGCAGGAAAGAGCTCCGCAACCTCTGCAGAGGCCCTAATCTCCCCTCGGCAGTGATTTCCGCAGCAAATTCTCATACTTCCCATGTCTGAGAGCCCACTTCCTGGAGATGCTGAAAATTGGGTTACCTTGAATTAAAAGTACTTAAGTAGACAGGCACACAAGCAAACGTGTCCCTAGCACGGGCGTCTGCATCTCCAAGCCTGGCCTACCTGCCCTCAACGTCATTCCTCTTCCTGGGCTTCACTGTCACTTCCTGTTTCCAGGGAGCAGGCAGGGGCTGCAGGCAGGGAAGTTGAGGCTTCACAGGATCTCTTGCAGAAGTCTTTCCTTTTCTGGTTTGTAAGGGAGACAGAACTAGACGTTTCGTAATCAATATCTTTTGATACGGGAAAAGGAGAAGGGGGATGGGGAAATTGAAGGGGGAAGGTATACCAGTTAGCTATTACTGCACGACAAACTACGAAAACCCGTTGCTTAAAACAACAATCAATGGCCGGGCATGGTGGCTCATGCCTCTAATCCCAGCACTTTGGGAGGCCAAGGCGGGAGGATCACCTGAGGTCAGGAGTTCAAGACCAGCCTGGCCAACATGGAGAAACCCCGTCTCTACTAAAAATGCAAAATTAGGCGTGGTGGTGCATGCCTGTAATCCCAGCTACTCAGGAGGCTGAGGCAGGAGAATTACTTGAACCCGGGAGGCGGAGGTTACAGTGAGCCAAGATTGCCCCATTGCACTCCAGCCTGGGCAACAAGAGTGAAACTCCATCTCAAAAAAAAAAAAAAAATCATTTCTGTTTATGGTTCACAAGTCTGTGTCGTTGGGAGTTGGCTGATCCTGGCTGGTCTCCCTTATGGGTCTGTGGGTTGATTCAGTGGCCCTGCTCCTGGCTTGGTCTAGCTGGGGCAGCTGTGCTCTATGCATCTTTCATCCCCGTCCTGGGACTTGGGAGCCAACCATGGCAATGACAGAACAAGTGGAAACATACAAGGCTTCTTCTGGCCTAGGCTTGGAAATGGCCCACCATCTCTTCCACCTCATTCTGAACAAGTCCCATGGCAGGCCCAGATTCATAGAGGGTAGGGAGGGAGGCTCCACCTCTTTTGCAGGAAAAACTGCAAAATTGCTTGGCAAAGGGCATGAAGTAGGAAAGAATAGAGAGCCCCATTAATGCATACTCTGATGTTGGTGTGGAGGGTGGCCAATTCTGATGATGATGATGATGCGGATAATGGCCACCACTGTATATCAAATGCTAACTATGTACCTGCCACTAAAGCAAGCATTCTGGATACATGGTCTCATCTGTTTCTTATGGTCACCCAATGAGAAAGTTATTATTGCCTCATTTTATAGGTGATTAAACTGAAATTGAGAAAGGTTAAGTAATTTGCCCAAAGATAGTGACAAGGGAGCCAGGATTTTGATCCAGGATTATCTGATACCCAAGCCCAGACTTGTAGGTGCCTCACATTTCAGTCTTTGTAGTACTGACCTCCAAATCCTGCCCCTGTTTTGGGCCTTCTCACCCCCTCTCAATGGGGTTTCTTTGTGGATGAATGAATGGATGGTGGATGGGTGAGTGGGTAGATGGATGGATGGATGGATGGATGAATATATAGATGGATGGAAGGTTGGATGCATGGATGGATGAGTGAATGAATGAATAGTGGATGAATAAATGGATGGTAGATGGGTGGGTGGTTGGATGGGTGGGTGAATGGATATGTGAATGGATGGGTGAATGGATATATGAGTAGATATATGTATGGTTGGATGAATAGATGAGTGAATGGGTAGATGGATGGGTAGGTGGGTGGATGAGTGAATGGATGGATGGGTGGATGGATGGATGGATAAGTGGATAGATGAGTGAGTAGATGGATGAGTGAGTGGATGGATGGGTGAGTGGATGGATGGGTGAGTGGATGGATGAGTAGATGGATGGGTAGGAATGTGGATGGATGGATAGGTAGATGAGGGTATGAGTGGATGGATGGGTATGTGGGTGGACATATGAGTAAGTGGATGGGTAGGTGAGTGAATGGGTAGATGGATGGGTGGGTGGAAGGATGAGTGCATGAGTGGATGGATGGGTGGGTGAGTGGATGGATGGGTAGACATATGAATGGATGGATGGATGGATGGATGAGTGAATGGGTAGATGTGTTGGGTGGAAGGATGGGTGCATGAGTGGATGGATGGGTAAGTGGATGGAAGGGTGGGTGAGTGGATGGATGAGTGGATGGATGGGTAGGCAGATGGATGGGTGGATGGTTGGATGGGTGAATGGGCAGATGGGGTAGGTGGAAGGATGGGTGCATGAGTAGGTGGATGGGTAAGTGGATGGAAGAGTGGGTGAGTGGATGGATGAGTGGATGAATGGGTAGGCAGATGGATGGATGGGTGAATGGGTAGATGGAGTGGGTGGAAGGATGGGTGCATGAGTAGGTGGATGGGTAAGTGGACGGATGGGTGGGTGAGTGGATGGATGGGTAAGTGGATGGATGGGTGGGTGAGTGGATGGATGGGTAAGTGGATGGATGGGTGGGTGAATGGATGGATGAGTGGATGGATGGGTAGCCATATGGATGGATGGATGGATAGATGGATGGATGGATGGATGGGTGAATGGGTAGATGGGGTAGGGGGAAGGATAGGTGGATGAGTAGATGGATGGGTAAATGGGTGGATGGGTGGGTGAATGGATGAGTGGATGGATGGGTAGGCTTATGGATAGATGGATGAGTAAATGGGTAGATGGATGGGTGGGTGGAAGGATGGCTGTGTGAGTAGATGGATGGGTGAGTGGTTGGGTAGGTATGTAAATAGGTGGATGGATGAGTGGGCAGGTGGAGCTTTGTTGAGCCATACTGGTTTTGGGAGGTCTTCGCCCTTCATGAAACTCCACAAGAGCCAGAATTCTTCTGTTGGATTGTAAGAATGCTGCCCAAAGGAGCGCAAAAGGAAAACGAGTTCCTATGAAGGCAGATGTCATGGCGGGATCCCTGAGGGAGAGCATATTGAAGGCCCAAACTGGCCCTGAGTCAACCCGGGCTCACATAGCAAGGCCTTCTCTCTGCCAGGCCTCAGTCTGTGTTTCTCAGCCAGAAGGCAGGGCAAGGGGTGGTCAGAAGAGCCTCTTTCCAAAGAGGTAAATCTCCATTCTGCTCCTCTCCTGTCTGCTTTTGTCTGCTCCTCAGCACCCACAGCTGTTCCCACCATAACCTTCTGGAGCCTCCTGTATACCTGCCTAACATCTGCTCTTCTAGGGAGCTGGTGCAAGGCCAGGGCCTTGTTGCTGTCAGAGGGAGTGGGGAAGCTCTTGGAGTCCTGCAGTAGCCTCTCTGAACCTGCGGAGGTCTTGGGCTTAGTGCTTTGGCCTAGTGCCTGCTGGAGTGGCCATTGGCTCCAGAGGGGAGGGGAGCAGCTGTGGCCATACCCATCTGTGTTGCTCTAAGGTGCACACCTTCAGAGATGGCCCCTCAGTACCACCAGCCTTGTGTATGGAATGTCCATCCCTACCTGGCACCTTACCCAGGCAGCCAGCTGGGGGACTGGGAAGGACATTGTTCTAGAGCTTCCTGTTTACTCCTGCCCTCTCCTCACTACAAGAGAACTGATGAGGAAAGAGCCAGGCTTTGGGTGGACACCGATGGCTTCTGGCCTTCCTGCCACTGCTGGTAGAAACTCACCGAGGTAGGTCTCCCGGTACTACGTATGGGACACTTTCTTTATCATTACATTGATGATTGCTTTTTTTCCCAAACGTATTGCTTGGGCTCCATTGGCTGACTTTGGCTGAATAAAAGATGCTGCAGTCCATTGGAAGCCTTAGGGGTCTGAGGCAGTGGCTTTCACTCAAATCTGTTTTCAGTCCAGGAGGTAACTTTTTTAAATTAAAAATCTGAGGGTAACTTACATACTATGAAATGCATAGGTCTTAGTATGGTCCAATGAGTTTTGACAAATATCTGCACCATTATAGCCATCACCTAAATTGAGATCTTTCCCAGCTTTCCCAGCTCCCAGGAAAGTTCCTTGAGTCACGGGGCCAGGGGGAGGAGTGGCAGTGCATCTGGGTGGGGGCTGCCATGCAGGGGGTGGACCCAGGACTTCCGCTTCCACCTTAGGAGGGCTCTCTTGATGGCCTCAGCCAGTGCAGGCTCATGACAGCCCCGCTTCTTTGAGCTGATGGGCTGGCTGGGAGGGATAGTGTGGGGACGGCCTGCCAGAACAGGTGATCGGCTCCACACAGGTAACACCCAAATCACTCAGGAAGATTTCCATGCCCTGCGACGTGGCAGACACTGTCCTCAAGAGCTCCCAGCTCCGTGGGAGGCAGGCAGGCTTTCGGCATTCACGTGACAATCTTGTGAACACCTAATATAACGCATGGGAGGCTCAGAGGTGGGCATCGCTGTGTCCCAGGCTGTCAAGGAAAGGAGGGGGTAAGGCTTCTCTCTAGGAGGGCTCTAATGACACATCCCGCCAGGAAATTCTGTATGCTGTTGTGGCCTCAAATCCCTCTGCTGCTGTCTGTCCCTGTTTGCCTCCTGTCCTCAAGGTGGTGGGGGACCGCTGAGAAGCCATGTCCCGCCAGGGCCTGGGCAGCTTTCTCCTGGTGGCTAGAATTCTCCCACAGCAAGACTATCTGGGGAATTCTCTTGAAATGTTTGTGCAAAGCAAATGTTGTTGCAGTTGCTGGCAAGTGTATTTTTTAAAGCGTGTTATGGTTTTGAGTTATTTCCCTGATGCCCAGGCTGGAAGTGTGTGCTAGGCCCAGAGAGAGGAGCAGCCCCAGGACAGGAGCATTAAAAAAAAAATCTTCCAGGAGATGCAGCCAGACCATGGGCAGAGATAGAGGTCTCAGGGCCAGTGGGGGCCTTTAGGGGCGCTGGTCATTCCTGTTGCTGTAACAGGATGCCAAGGAATGAGTCCCATCCAGGCCCACCAGCTTTTAGGACCCAGAAGTGAAAACGCCCCACTCTGAACTCCAGGAAGCCCTCAGGTCACCAGTAGCCCTGGCCTCCAGCCAGAGAGGGGGACTCTCAGTCCCCCACTCTGGCTCTCTCCATTTCTCTCCACTTTCCAAAAGTTCAGCATCCTATTAATGTCGCAGTCCCCTCCATTTGTGGCATACAGCCAGTCTCGGAGAACATGTTGGCTGTTCAACATCCTAATCCTATTAACCAGGGGCCATGCTTCTGCGTGCTTCTGCACGTTCCCATCTGCCATGCTGCCACTGCTCAGGCTGTGCCGAGGCTGGGGGCAAGCAGGGTCCCAGCCCACAGGGGCCTCTGCCTTAACCTCCACCCCGTCCACCCCCTACACCCCCAACCACCTTCTGCCACCCTACCCCTGCACCCAGACTGTGGATGTCTGCACCCCTCCCCTGCCCCTGTGCCCTACCCTGTCATACCCTCTCCCCCACCTCCCTCCATCTGCACCCCTGTGCCCCCAACCACCTTTATGTACCTGTGCCTGTCCCATGCATTCCATTCCCACCTTCCTGCACCCCCATCCCTGCCCAGTACCCTTTCTCCCACCTCCCCACCCTTTGCACCCCTCCCCCACCTTCCCACATCCCCATCTCTGCCCCCAGTACCCTTGCCCCACCTCCCTACCCTCTGTACCCCTCCCCCACCTTCCTGCCTTCCTGTACCCCCATCCCTGCCCCCCAGTACGCTTACCCTACCTCCCTACCTTCTGCACCCCTCCCCCACCTTCCTGCCTTTTTGCACCCCTGTCCCAGTCCCCTCTCCCTCACCCCACATCTCCACCCCCTGTTCCCCCTTCCCACCTCCTTGTGCCCTTGTACCCCACCCCATCCTGGCTTCTACACTAGTACCCTTCCCTTGTCTCCCTGAAGCCCCCTGCACCCCCCAACTCCCTGCATTTCTCTGCTTCCCTCCTGGTGTTCATGACCCTGCCAGCCATCCCTCCCTTCTCCCCTTCAGGAGGCTTCTCCAAGGCCTCACTTCCAAGCTGGAGAAAAGCAACTAGAAAGTTCCTCTCTTCACCTCCCACCGGACCTAAGCCAGTTAACTCACCTGTGGAGATCCTCGAGGGGACCGGGAAACAGGATGGGCTGTGAGGAGGGGGCTTCGACCCTTAACTGGGCACAACACCTGGGGAAGCAAGCATGAGGATGAACCTGAACTGTGGCAAACATGCCACCCTCCATATCCCAGATGGCTGCTGTGTGGACAGACAGCCATCCCCAAAGATGGGGCCGACTTGGGCGGTTCCAAGTCCTTCTTGGGGCCCAGCTCCCTGTTCAGATGAAAATCATTGACCTCCAGCTCTGCATGGCTCCTGTGTGGGTCCTTTTGTGCCTCTATTGGGTGTGGCTGTCTCAGGCTGTGGCGCTGGACCCGACGCTAGTGTTGGTGACTGTGCTGCTGGCCACAGATACTCCTCTGTAGGCAGGGTTGGGTTCAGTCCTTGGCGGGCCTCACTTCTGCCCTGGGTCCTGCTGCTGAAGCCCTCAGCTGGTCAGACCCTCTGGCCTCCTTGCCTGGGCATGGGAGGGTTTATGTCTCTGAGCTGCTTCTCTGCTCCACGCCTCCCACTCCTTCAAGCCTACACTGTTACCTCCTTCAGGAAGCTGCCCATTCCCTAGCCCACTCCAACCCTCCCTGTGTCCACAGTGCTCTGTGTGTCTTCTCTGCAGTATATTGTAATTACCGGTTGAAATCATGGCAATGTGGACCTATGCTCTGGCCCAGGCCCAAGTGCTTTGCTGGTGAGGAACAAAAGGTGGTGCCAGCCTGTGCGGTGGGAGCAGTCCTGCTTACAGGCAAGTCGCGGAAGTTTAAGAGGTTATGCTACTTGCCCAGGGCCTCACAGCTTGGGGAGGAAGGGTGGAGGGGGACAATCAGCCTTCAGGCCTCACCTCTTACACTGCATCTTCTCCTGCCCTGTGTGGCTGCCAGCTTCCCCACCAAGACTCTGAACTGCCGAGGAGACAGGTTCCCACCACCTAGCCCAGTTGCACAGCCTGTTGATATTTGTTGAATGCTTGAAGGAAATACGGTGGCCACTTGGACTTCCTAAGGATGCCCTCATTTTAATTAATATTTATTTATTTATGAGATATGAGATGGGGTCTTGCTATGTTGCCCAGGCTAGCCTCAAACTCCTCAGCTCAAGTGATCCTCCTGCCTCAGCCTCCTAAGTAGCTGGGATTACAGGCATGCACCACTGTATCCAGCTTCCCCACTTTTAGAATGATGGAAGAGCTGGTCTGGGTCACCTTCAGAGTCTCCTGTCCTTCTCCACCTCCTCCCCCAGCCCAGCTATGTTTTCCTCCAGAGCCAAGGAGCCCTACTGCCACAGCAAGTGTGTGACTTGGGGAGGGAAATGGTTTTTCCGCCAGTTGAACTGGGCCTCCAGGTGAAACTCAGGGTTTTTATCTTTCTTTCTTTTCATCCATTTATCCAACAAATATAGAGAAACTAGGATATATCATGCACTTGGTTTATGGTAGTGAATGAAACAGATATTTCCCAGCCTTCATAGGTCATGGCTGAGAAAAGAAACAAATGAAAATATAATTACAACTTGCAACAAATGCCAGGCAGCTATGACAGAAAGTGACCAGGAAACTGGGGTCGGGGACTCCTTTAGCATGGGTGGTCAGGGAAGGCCTCTCATTGAAGACTGAAGACCCTGGGAGTGGGATCTGAGAGATGTGATGGGGCCAACAGCCAGGCAGGGAGGTGGCAGGTAAGAAGGTCTGGACTGAGACAGGGTAGGGGGAGAACTTGGTCCTTGGGAAGCCGGGGTCCTGCTGGGCCTTTATAGCATCTGACGCTCTCCTTCTGGAAATGCTGTTGATACGGTTTGGATGTGTGTCCCCCTCCAACTCTCATGTTGAAATTGTTTGCCAGTGTTAGAGGTTGGGCCTGGTGGGAGGTGATTGGATCATGGGGGCAGATCCCTCGTGGATGGCTTAGCACCACCCCCTTGGTGATGAGTGAGTTGTCCCTCAATTAGTTCATGTGAGAGCTCGTTGTTTAAAAGAGTATGGTGCCTCCCTCATCTCCCCTCTTGCCATGTAATACACCTACTCCGTCTTCACCTTCCACCATGAGTGGAAGCTTCCTGAGACCTCACCAGGAGCAGATGCCAACACTGTGCTTCCTGTACAGCCTGCAGAACCAGGAGCCAATTAAACCTCTTCTCTTGATAAATGACCCAGCCCCAGGCATTTCTGTATAGCGATGCAAGAACAGCCTAATAGAGCTCTCATCCTTGGGATTTTGTTGTGTTTCTCAGCCTTGTCTTCCTCCTTTTGAGGGCTCTTCTTCATCCCTCCTCACGGGCCTTTCTCTCCCACCACTGCCTCCTGATGTGTCCCAGTGTGACCCTCCTCACCTTTGTAATCTGCTCTCATCCTGTCTTCTCACTTCGTGTTCTTCTCCATGCCTGTGGCTCCAGCCACCATTCATTTTTTTTTTTTTTGTAATCCTCGTGTTATCTATTGCTGTATAATAGATTATCCCTGAATTTAATCGCTTTAGACAACAATCATTTATTAGCTCATAGTTTCTCAGGTTCAGGAATCTGGGAGGGGCTCAGCTGGGTGCCTGGCTCAGCGTCCCTTCGAGGTTGCAGTTGATATGTTGGCCGTGGCCGCAGGCATGGGAAGGCTCAACTGGGGCTGGAGGATCTGCTTGTAAGCTGGTCTCTCTTGTTGGAGGATCTGCTTCCAAGCTGGTCTCTCTCATGGCTGCTGGCTGTGGCCCCAGTTCCTCTGCTGTGGCCCCAGTTCCTCTCCAGGTGGCCTCTCTGTAGGGCTGCCTGAGTGTCTTCATGACAGGGCGGCTGACTTCCTCCAGAGTGAGAGAAAGATGGAGGTCTTTTAAGACCTAATCTTAGAATTGATGAACCTTCACTTCTGCTGAATTCTATTGTTTACACAGACCAGTGCTGGTATGACAGGGGAGGTGACAATTCTGGGCAGCAGGAGGTAAAGACACAGGGGATGTCTTAGAGCCTGGCTGCCACAGTCCCCATTGCAGACAGGATTCTTTCCAGCTTAGATGCTAGCACCACCCACTGACCAACGACCTTCCCGGACATTCTAGGGGCTCTTCAAACTCAGCACGTCCAATGTGAGCTCAGCCCCATTGGCCTTGAAACATCATATTGTGCCATTTCTTTTTTGTTTTGTTTCTGAGACAGAGTCTTGCTCTGTCATCCAGGCTGGAGTGTAGTGGCATGGGCTCACTGCAACGTCCACCTCCTGGGTTCATACAATTCTCCTGCCTCCCGAGTAGCTGGGATTTCAGGTGTGTGCCACCACACTTGACTAATTTTTGTAGTTTTTTAGTAGAGACAGGGTTTCACCATGTTGGCCAGGCTGGTCTCGAACTCCTGACCTCAAGTGATCCGCCCACCTTGGCCTCCCAAAGTGCTAGGATTACAGGTATGAGCCACCGTGCCCGGCCTTGTGCCATTTTTAACATAGGAAAAGGTGTAAGGAATAGCAGAGTGGACTGCGGGTAATAACGCGATAAATGACACCATCACCAGGCTGAAGGCCCCTGCACTGTAACTTCCTGATGTTATGGTCTCCCAAGCCCACCTTCTTCCTCTTCACCTTATCACAAGCTGGCCTCCTGTTTATGTAGTTGGACAAACCCGAAACCTGGGAGGTGGCTTGCGTCTTCTTCATCTCCCATGTGGGTGGGACTGGTCACTGAGTCCTGGTGTTTGCAGTCACTAATCTCTATCCGCCTTTCCGTAAGCCATTGGATCACCTGGGCTGCCTCCCCACTGAGATTCCTGCCTTGGTTTTTCCCCTCTACCCGGCCCACATCGGCACCTGCTTAAAATTCCTCAAATGGCTTTTTAAAGTCCTTGGCATGGTGTTCAAGGTACTTCCTGATCTGGTTTCTGACTTACACGTCTGATCTCATCCCCTACTACCCCCAGTCCTAAACTTCCTCTATTATTTGCATTCCCTAAATGACATTTCCCCTGCCCCGTCTGTCCAAGGCTCTGCACCTGCCCTCCTCTCTCTTCACCTCCCCTTTCCTCTCTGTTTCACTTCAGGGTCGGTCACCTGCCCTAGGAAGCCAGAACACCTCCCATGAATGCGGTACCTGTGCTTAGCTTCCCAGACACCAGTCACTCATGTCTCTCTATTGGCTCTTCACTCTTCCATGCACTCACTCCAGCATGTTTGCTTAGCACCTGGGGTGTGCCAGGCACCATTCTCAATGGCTTAGCTGTGGCGCTGAGAAAAATAAGGCCCCAACCTTCTAGAGCTTGCCATCTTGTAGGAGCTCATACCCTGCCTCTGGGGTGTGGTTTAACTGTTCTCTCTCTCTCTCTCTCTCTACACTGCAGGCCCCTCAACAGGTGCCTGTGGTGTTCCCAGCTGTGCCTCAGTATCCATGCAGGAGGGACTCACGGATGTTTAGCATGGCAATGATGCTCTCTGGAAGGGCCAGAACCTGGAAACTAGATGAGTTGCTTGAAACCCAAGTGGCCCAGCAAGCCAGCCATAGCTGGGCTGAGGATTTGTTGTTGTTGTTGTATTTTGGGGAACATTTCTGATTTTGAGCCCACAGTACTCCCTACCACTAGGCTCAGCCTCATGGCCAGGATTCTGGGCCCCCCAGCCCAATGAGCCTGGGTCAGGCAGTCTCCAGCCTCTCCCCCAGAAACTGTTCTCCCAACCTTGTGGAAAATTGCTTCCCAAATTACAGCCCTCCACTTTGCAAGCTTTAAACACAGCACTGAGGACACAGAAATTACAGAAGGCCCTTCCCTTTCCCGTTGGATACGTTGAATAATGTAACATTTCAACAATACCAAAAGGTACACTGTATTATTAAAACACACTGGTATTAAAAAAGAAGAAGTATAGCTACAGTAAAATTGTCACCGACTCCCACCAGATGCCAGAAGAATAAAACCCAAATTATTTTTGCCGGAGACAGAATTCAGAAGGCATGAGGGGAGCCAGGAATTAAGCTGGTTTCACAAGTGTGGTTTAAAAACGGGGGGAGGAGGTTCATTTATTCCAAATATTGCATATTCCCTGTAATCTTTCCTACTACAATGAGGTGCTCCATGTTTTTCTCTTGGTTAAAGACAGCAAATTTTGCTTTCTTAGTTTGAGTTCCATTTTAAACTCTGATTTTGGTTAGGAGCTTATGTTTTGCGGGGTGCAGAGGCTGAGGAGGAATTGGGGTGATGGAAAACGGAAGAGAGCAAAGCCAGCAGCCCTGAAAGGTATCATGAGAGGAATCAACCCAAAAAGATGGCAGAAGTAGAACCACTGGCACCCAGGGAGAAGCCAGTGTAAGAAAAACAGAAGGCAAGAGAACAGTGCCTTGTGGAACTGCACCCTGGGCAAGCTCCAGAGGGCTGCACACCCTGAGGAAATGCTGCAGTTGGGAGGGCGCACAGCTCTAGTGCCTTTGGAGAATTCCATGGTTTTAAAAATATGAATGTTGGACCAGGTGCAGTGCCTCACACCTGTAATTCCAGCACTCTGGGAGGCCAAGGTGGGTGGATCGCTTGAGCTCAGGAGTCCGAGACCAGCTTGGGCGCATGGTGAAAGCCCATCTCTACAAAAAATGCAAAAATTAGCCAGGCATGGTGGCGCACACCTGTAGTCCCAGCTACTCGGGGGACTGAGGCGGGAGGATTGCTTGAGCCTGGGTGGTGGAGGCTGCAGTGAGCCGTGTTCAAGTCACTGCACTCCAGCCTGGGTGACAGAGTGAGACCCTGTCTCAAAACATAAAATAAATAAATAATGTTAAATCCTTGCCATTACTCTGATTCTTTTTTTTTTTTTTTTTTTTTTTTTTTTAACTTTCTGGCGGGACTAGAAGGCTAAAAAGTTCTGCTCTCTGCAATAAAATGAACCAGCAATGGTGTAGTTTGGGGAGAAAAGTAAAATCTAAAATGTGCGAGTGGAATCCCCTGAGATTTTGCAAATGCCATTTTCTGAGTCCCTCCAGGAAGCCAAATAAGAATGCAGGCATATTTCTGGTGATATTACTATCTTCGTTGAAAAGCAAAACAAAAAACAGAAAAACAGATAAGCAAAATGCTATAAAAACCCAAACTTGATTTCTGATGATTTTAGGGTCCTTCCTTTGGAGCCCCTGGTCTCGGAGTTCCCTATGCTATGTCCCTAAATGGCTCTTTCACAAGCCCATATGTGACCATCACAAAGAGGCCTGTGGCTCTGGTGGCCTTCAGAGGTCATTTGACTCCTTGGAGTATTAGGAGAAAGCGCAGCTGTGATGTAGTGCAAAGCCCTTTCTGTCTTCTTTCTGTGTGCCTCATACAGGGGGCAGGGAAGGTGACATCCAAGACATTTTGGGCAGGGATGGGGTTGCTACTGCACCTTGGTGAATGCCTGGCACCTGGGTCTGCATCTGCCACATAGTAGGCACTTCCTGTGAGTTGATGGGGAAAGGATCAAGGATGTTCAGATGTCCGAGGTCACACAGTGATGGGCTGGGAGGAGAACCCAGGCCTGTGGGTCCTGCTCTAAGCTTTTCCCTTGCCATTGCCTGAAATGTTCCAAGGCACACCAATCAGGCTGTTGCAGAGAATGGAGTGTAGCTTGCCCTGAGAAGATGAACAGTCTCAGAATTCAAGTCTTGCACTGGCAGGGCTACATCTGCCCAGAGGGGGACCATTGTCTCATTCGCCCATGTGCTGCTGTCAGTAGGCCCGGGGAGGGGGTAGTGAAATGGGGTGCTCCACCTCAACTCATTGGCCACTTCTGTCTCTCTGTGATGCCTCATCTTAAATCCTATAAATGAAGCCATGTCCTCAGATGAGCCTTAATTTATAAAGGACTAGTGATGTCCCCAGCCTGTCCCCAGAATGCTGAAGTCCAAGTGTGGCCTTCTATTTGGAGATCTGGGGGAAAAAATTCCAGGATGTGTGCTTGGCTGTTGGTCCTCTCTCTGGGCTGTGAGTGTGAGGGTCTCGGGACGCCTGGGTTTTAGGTGGGCTCAGTTAATTTGCTTTACCATGAAGAATGGGAAGATCATTCCACCTCACCCCCACCTCTAGGAGCCTGAAGACCATCCCGTCATCAGAGGCAAATCAGTGACAACTTCTTGATCCCACTTGTTGGTGTTCAGGTCACCGAAGAATTTTTTTTTTTTTTTTTTTTTTTCTGAGACGGAGTCTTGCTCTGTCACCCAGGCTGGAGTGCAGTGGTGCGATCTCGGCTCACTGCAAGCTCTGCCTCCTGGGTTCACACCATTCTCCTGCCTCAGCCTCCTGAGCAGCTGGGACTACCGGCGCCCACCACCATGCCTGGCTAATTTTTTGTATTTTTAGTAGAGACAGGGTTTCACAGTGCTAGCCAGGATGGTCTCGAACTCCTGACCACGTGATCCACTCGCCTCAGCCTCCCAAAGTGCTGGGATTGCAGCCGGGAGTTTTCATCAGAAACGTTACCCAGCTCCACACCACTCACCCAGATTGACTTCCTTCTTTGCAGCATTCATTTCACCAAAACTGCTGAGCGCCTACTGTGTGCCAGCATTGGCCAGGCGCTGGGGCACGATGGTGAGCAAACACTGATAGGGGGCTGAGGACGAGGATGAGGATGGTGATTCGGCCAGACTCTCCTCTCCCCCATCTCAGCACATTCTTTCCTAGCTGTGCTTGTCTCTTGCTTCTGGCACCCCCGCCCCGGCCTCTGCAGCATCTTGGTCAACACAAGTCCACACTTCTGACCAAAGGCAACTCGTGAGTCCAAGGTCGTCGGGGCCAGCCAGGGCAGGTCATCTGACTTCTGCCTTCTCTGCTCTTCCCGGGGCCTGCCGTCCTAGCTTCCTCTCTGCCTGGCCAGTGCATCTCACCTGGGCTATCTGCTTGTGGCTTCTGCTCCAGCTACCTTGTGTGCCTCACCCACACCTCTGCCATGGCCCTCCTCAATCTTCCCCTGTCCAGGCTGGGTGAACGTGCCTCATCCCCAGAGGCTTTCTTCCCTCCTCTTCCCTCCCTCCGTCTCTCGCACTCCTTCTGCTACCTCCTTCTCCCTTTGTGTATCTGCTTATTTTTGGTAAAAGACACTTTATAGAAGTCCAAATGTTTGTTTTTCCATCTTCTCTTTCCAATGACAAGAATCTGAGAGGAGGCCTTTTGGGGCCAGAGCACCAGGGGCTGCCCCAGTCTCGTGCTGCCTCAGGAGCAATGCTGGCTGGTTCTGCAGGAGGCTGGAGCAGCCAGGCTGGGAGCTGGGAAGAAGAAACTTGGCCAGCTGCAGATGGGGGCGCAGGAGTCTTTAAAATCCTTCTCTGAGATTGAGGCCCCCCTCCAAGCCCCAGGGCATAGCCCTCACCCTTTGTAGGACACTCCTCACGCTTCCCAGCTCATCTGGGGGCCCTGCCACCCATAGCCAGCCTTCTGGGGATGCTTAAGCCTCTCCCTGGACTCCTTTATTATTTGGGGGCCCTGTCATTAAAGCAAGAGGATTAGATCCTGAGGAAGCAGGTGGAGGATAGGGTCCAGGATGGCCCATCTGTGCTCATGTGCGTATGTGAGCATGTGTGCACGCGTGTGTGTGTGTAGGGGACAGGATGGGATCTCAGAATTCCCCACCTGACCTCCCAGAAGAGGGGAAGGTGAGGAGGTTGCAGAGGCTATTCCCCTTCAAGGTCAACAGTGGGGTGTCCCTGTGTGCTCTGCTGTGCTCTGAGCACATCACTCAGCACGTGGTGAGGGGCAATAAATACGGGTCAGAGAATGAGGAGGATGCAGCTCGCTCCCGAGACAGACTGAACCCTTTTGTCCCCAGCAAGTGGGGGAATGGCAGGCTGTGGCCTCGACCAGGCCCCGCCCACCCGGGTCCCTGCCACTGCGTGGGCTCTCTCTGAGAAGCCATCTGCAGCCCAGCCCAGCCCCCGACTACGCTCCCACCCCTGCTGGGCTGTGGGGCCTCGAGAGCCGTCAAGGGTACTTGGTCACTGGGCCTTTTGCCTCCCACCGCGGTTCTGCTCCTTCTGCCAGCCGAGAGTCTGGGGCGAACCCTGAGGTCCCCTAAACCCCGTGGCACCAAGGGTGGGGCGTGGGGCACAGGAGCGCCTGTGTTCTGCACTATGGGTGATGGATGGTGTTTCCCACTGCGGAGTGGGGAAAAACATGCCATTACAATCGGGGACAAGTTGTTATCTCCCGCTTAGCTCGGGTCGAGGAAAACAAAACCAGTCTGGGCCTATCGGTGGGGCTGGGACTCAACGCCTTTGCCCAGCTGGCGGCAGAGGAGGGGTGCGGGGTGCACAGAACTTGCCTACCACAACGCCAAGGAGGCTCAAGCCCAGGCAGGGGTGGCTGCGCTGAGGTGGGTCCCTGCCCTCCGGACTTGGCGGCCTGTGGATCGCTCGTGTCTCCATCCTCTAAGCCGGCGTCTGCAGGCGGGGCTGGGCACGACTAGTTAAAATGAAAATGAAATAACCTCCTGTGAGCTTGGGTTGCAAGGTGCAGTGGAGAGGTGTGGGGCTGCCGGGGGCACCGCCTTCAGATCGGCCTCTGGGGGGATGTGGAATCTAGGCTGGATGGGGGAGGAAGCAAGAGCAGCACCTAGAGAAGGTGGCCTGGGTTTCAGGCATGACACATAAAGGTCTCTGTGCTGGGAAGGGGAGCAGTGGGGTTGGAGCTTCTCTTGAGTTCCTTCATCACATCTCCTGATGCTGTCTTTGCTCCCTCTAATTCCTCCCCATCTCCTTCAAGGGTTTAGTTTCCCTGGTCCTGGACTGGCTGCCAGGCTGGCAGCATCGATGTCCATGTGGCCCCGGGGGATGACTCGGGATCCCCAGGGATGGACTGTTTCCATTCCTTCCTGTGGGTGCCTCCCCTGCCGGGACTGCTCTAGGAAGGGCGGCTCCATCTGCCTCAAAGGCAAGAGAACTGACAAGTCAGGAAGGGTGACAGCCCCCGCAGACAGCCCGCCTCTCCCCAGGCTCTCCTCTCGCCCAGGCCCTGGGCCGCCTCTGCTTTGGGGCTGGTGGGAGAGAGCAGCGGGGCAGGAGTCTCCCTGGACCACCTGCCTCCATCCTGGCTCTGGGAGCCCTGTCTGGGGAGGAGGTGACATTGAGAGTTAAAGCAAATGCTTGGGAATCGCCTCCAGGACCAGAAGGGTATCCTATTATCTCCCTGAAAGCCCCAGCGGGACCAGGGGAGACTTGAGGGCTTACAGAAGCTTCTGCTCCTCCGGTCATTGGAGCAGCTGGAAGCTGGGGCTGTGGGGGTGTGGACAGCAGGCTCAGAGGAGGCTAGGCGCAGATCTTCAGTTCCCCACGGACTTCCCTGCCCAGGGCCTGGTGCTGTGTGAGTTCCAGCCCTTGCCTTTTGTGCTCCTGCTGAGAATCAAGCACTTGGGTCGCAGAGAAGCCTGCCATCTGCTTTCTTTCCCCACCAGGCCGGGCCCCTCTCTGGAGCCCCTTCCCACCCAACCTGGGCTGCCTTCCACCTCCACCTGAGTCGTCTACCTCTGCTCAGGTTCCCTGCACCCAGGCCCTCTCCCAGCCACCTCCCTGGCTGCATTTCATCCATGGAACTGTTCCTATTACTTACACTTTTGCCATTGAAAAGTGGCTCCCACACCCAGCAGTGGGCACTGGGCTCTGCACCGATGGTCCCTGAAAGGGCAGATGTTCCCCAGACATTGCTCCGGGGTTGCTGGGCAATCTGTGATGCTGGTTCTGCTCTTCAGTTCTTCGGTATGGGGGTGGTACTGTTCAGTGACTGGATTTTAGGAAAAGAAACAAACTGGTAGATTTATTATTGTTGTGTGTTGCTGTTTAAAACCCCGTTGTGAAATTTCTGAGTGGTGCTAGTGGTGGCGATTCAGGGAGACACAGCTCAGCCACTCCCTGGCCACCCTGATCTCATGACTCTATCCCAGAGACAGTCTCTCGGGCTAATCAGAGTGGATCTCCTAAACCGTTTTTGTGTCCCGTCTGGCTGACGGCACACATACACTGTTTGGGTTGGAGTAAATTAAGCAAACAAGACTTCCCAGGCTCGGGTCTACCCCCTGCCAGCCCTCACCAACTAAACAAACAGTCCCCTCCATTTCCTGGGAATTCCTGCTCTCCAGTGTGATAGTGGGATATGATTCTAAAGAAACCCAGCAGTATTAATGGGGGAGTAAGTTTTGTGGGTTCATTCATTCATTCATTTACTTATCCACTCAGAAAAATACGGAGCAAGCCCCAGTTATGTGCCAGGAATATCCTGGGCTCTGGGGATTCAGCACTAAATCCAGCAGATGTGAATGCCTGCCCTCAGGCAGCCTGCATTCCAGTGGGGGCAAAGTGGGATGGTGGGATCCCAGCACATCCACATGAAGCCAGATGTGCTAAGTCCTTGGGGGGAAATTTGTGAGGAAAAGGAGAAGGAAATGCCATAGGGATGCTGGTTATTTCGATGGGGTGTTCTGTTCCTGGATGGCCTTGGAAAGGTGCCATATGTGTACAGCTCCGAGGCAGGGAGGCAGGCAGGGAGGGAGGGAGGGAGGGAGGGAGGGAGGGAGGGAGGCAGGCAGGGAGAGAGGGAGGGAGGCAGGCAGGGAGAGAGGGAGGGAGGGAGGGAGGCAGGTAGGCAGGCAGGGAGGGAGGGAGGCAGGCAGGGAGAGAGGGAGGGAGGGAGGGAGGCAGGTAGGCAGGCAGGGAGGGAGGGAGGCAGGCAGGGAGGGAGGGAGGCAGGCAGGGAGGGAGGGAGGGAGGGAGGCAGGCAGGCAGGGAGGGAGGGAGGCAGGCAGGGAGAGAGGGAGGGAGGGAGGCAGGGAGGCAGGCAGGGAGGGAGGGAGGGAGGGAGGGAGGCAGGCAGGGAGGGAGGGAGGCAGGCAGGGAGAGAGGGAGGGAGGGAGGGAGGGAGGCAGGGAGGCAGGCAGGGAGGGAGGGAGGGAGGGAGGGAGGCAGGCAGGGAGGGAGGTGGGAGGGAGGGAGCCCTACAATTGTGCAGGGAAGAGCATTCCATGCAGTAGACGTGCAAAGGCGTGGTGCAGGGGTGGGGTCAGGGAGGCAAGCGCCTGTGTGGAGGGATGACCAGGAAGCCAGTGGGGATGCAGGGGAGAGAGGGAGTGTACTAGGAGACGGGGCCAGACTGCTGAGAGCCCCAAAGGCAAAGGGGGTTGACCGTGAAGCTATCTAGGAGCGCACGGCCCCCATGTGAGACCTTGCATGTTATTATCTTAAGAAGTCCCCGAATCATAGAAGCCAGATTCACCCGGCTTGCAGGCCACTGAAGCAACTTTAAGTGTTTCTTCCAAATGACACAGGATACCAGTGGAAGGCTGTGTCACCAGATCAGGACAGTGACATCATCTGATGAATATTTTTAAAAGAGAGGGACAAAGTAGCTGGGGGAGTGCAGACAGTGGTGGGTCCTGGAATCTAGGCTGGATGGGGGAGGAAGCAAGAGCAGGCGGCAGTGGGAAAGGCGATGGGGAGGGGCCAGCGTGGTGGGGTGGAAGAGTCGCTGGGATTGGGGGATCATTGCCAGTGGGCTGGGAGAGGGGCGGACCCAGGGATGGACTGCACGGTGGCTGTTTGGCAATAGGGTCCTAATGATGTGTTTTCTGCAAGTTTCCTTTTACTCCCCTGGGGCATAAAAAGCAAAGTGCCCTTTGGAGGGTGCCAATCCCTCAATCCCTGGTGGCAAACAGTTGGCTTTGAAGCTGCCCCCTCCCTTGTTTATTAACACCAAATGTTTGTTTTAGATCAAAAGGAAGATGTTTTCTTCAAAGGCAATTTTTTTACTTGCTTTTCTCCCCCTGCAGGTTGAAATTCTGTCTCTGAGAAGCTAACAGTCTTCTGTGGTCGCTGCTCCTCCCCAGCAGCCCCCTCCTTGCCAAGGACGGTCCAGAAGGAGCCCCACTGGGGCCTCCCCGCACAGCAAAGCAGACCTCACCTCCCACTACCAGGTAAGGCGGCCCCACCTGTCCACCACGCCCATCCCCAGAGTTTGCATTTGTGGAGGAAATAGGTTTTAATGCGGCGATTTGATTTTCCAGCAAGGGTTGCGGGGTAGGGGCGTTCTGTGCGCTCTCTAGCTTTCAGGTCATGGTATCTTTGTGGAGTAGGAGGGGGAGCATCGACGGATGCCCAGGAAGGTATGGGGTAGAATTTTTAAGGAGTGACCGCTCTTCGTATCCCGAAGCCCATCAGCCTGGCCTCGGGGCAGTTAGTCCTGGAAGGAGGGTGGGCAGGGTGTGGGGTCCGCTGTCTGGTGTCAGCAAAGATGCCATAGAGTCCAAGGTCAGGGCCTGACCCTCCCATGCACGGTTCGTATTCTGCTGCCCAGATGGCTGTGCAGCTCAGGGAGGGCCATGAAGCCTTCCTGTGTCTCTAGAGGGGACGGCATGATGGCTCCGTTCCCACCCCGAGAGGGTGACTGCCGTTCAGCTCTGACACTAACCGCCAGAGTCAGTGTCAGACTCCACAGGGTTTGGGCCAAACGCTCTGTAAGATAGCTCTCACTTCGAATGCAAGCTGCCAGGGCCACCTGCACTTGTGACCAATGGCAAATTCAGAGGTTCCCAGGACCCCTCAGTTTTGATAATTTGCTACAATTCACAGAACCACAACAACAAAAAAGCACTGCACTAAAAATGACACTTGTATGACAGTCGTATGATACACATAGATTGAGGTCGGAGCATCCACACCCATTCCCCGTGGAGTTAGGATGCACCAACCTGCCGATTCGCCCACAAGTTCACCAACGGAAAGCTTCCCGAACCATGTGACTGAGCTGTCTCCAGCCCTCTCTGCTCCCCTGAGGTGGGGAGTGCGATTTCCAACCCTCTAATCATGTGCACGGCCAGCCTCATGCTTGTAGCTTCCTAAGGGTCCCCGTGAGTTGCCAGGTCAGCACACGGTCAGGTGTGGCCAGGAGTGGCTTGTTATGAATAACAGAAGACCCTCCTGTCCCTTGGAAACTCCAGAGGTTTTAGAGATCACCTCCCAGGAACCAGGGACAGACATCAGGTGAATTCTTTCTTAAACCCCCGTGAGGTTCAGTGCAGCCCCATTCCCTGCTGAGAGACAACGCAAAGCTGTGAGTCAGTGACCCCCAGGCAGGGAGGACTGGAGCCCTGAAGCCTGTAGGCAGGCTTTGCATGATGACCCACTCTGGGCTGAGCAGATGATACCAACAAGAACCCTGGACAAAAAGACCAGAGGCCCGGACACAGGCTGGTCTCTCCAATACCCATCAAAAGATGCCCTTTCCAGAGCTCGCAGAATTGGAAATCTCTATGCACAGTCTGGATGCATCTCCAGGCATGCACTGCTTGCTTCTCTCTGGTGAACCAATACATGGGTGCTCTTCTCTGCTCCAGGGCTCCCTGGGGTCTTCTTGCCGTGAGTCATCGATCCAGACTATCCTGCATTATTTATTCCACAGCCTTGAGCCCCCAATGTGCTGAGCCCTGTTTGGAGTGCTGGAGACGCAGTGGAGACAAGGTCAAGTTCTGGCCCTCATGGCGTTTATATTTTAGCAGGGACATGGAGAATAAATGTATGTCAAGCACCATAACGCTGTGAAGATAAATGCAATACGTTAAGACCGTGGGGAATGGTGGGGGCTGCAGTTGCACAGGACAGAAGGGCAGGCCCCGGTGCTGATGTTGTGAGCCAAGACAGAAGGAAGGGAGGGAGGACCCCAGGATGTCTGAGGGGAGAGCGTTCCAGACAGAGGGAATGGCCAGTGCCAAGGCGCCGAGGCAGCAACGTGTGGGCATGCTGGAGAAGTAGCAGGAGGGGCTGGCGTCCCGGGGTCCGGGGGCTGTGCAGGTGGGGGAAGGAGATGACGAAGAGGGTCCAGGGCTGGATGCAGAGGCCTTTAGGTTGGGACTGAGGATTTTGGATTTTGTCTTAAGGGTGGTGGGAGCCACTGCAGGGCTCTGAGTGAGGGATTGAATGGCCTGAGACGTACAAAGATGTCGCTGCCTTCTGTGAGGGGGACAGAGTGGAAGCAAGCGACAGCTGACGAGCCCACTGTCCCACTCTATCCCTGGGAGCACTGGCTCTGCCATGCACCCAGGAGGAGAGGAGTGGCGGATCTGGGCCCATGTCTGAGATAAGCCCTTAAACAACTCCCCTTCTCTGCTGAAACGGCTATCACCCCATTCTGTAAACCATCAGGGGCCCCCTCGGGGAGCCCAGATAGGAAGGCCATACACCCCAGCCTGTATAGGGCAGAGAAGCAGCAATGTGACTGTTTAGAGGGCAGGAATCCCACTGCTCTTTCTGGCTCTTTCTGCCCTGGGGCTCCCTGCAGTGTCTCTGTGAAGGTAGCGCTGGTGTGCCATCCGCTACGGCTCCTGGTCAGGTCGTTCTGTGCCAAGATCACCACGCTTGCAGGCTGTCTAAGAAAATGTATATTGGACATGAGGTTTGGGGCTGGCCTCAGTGCAGGACGAGAGACTCCCTGAGATCATGCTCTGTCTCTGGAACCTCAGACGCCTAGTTCCAAGAAGATGCGTGCAGCTCTGTCCCTAGGGGAGGGCCCTGACGTACCGACATCCTGCAGGCTGTGACAGTAGCACCATCTCCCATGCTCCTCTGAAAATGCCACTTCCTGCTGCCTCCAAGAAGGAGGTTGCAGGGCCCAGCCTCACCTTTCTGTGGGTCTGAGAACCTGTGTCCCCCAAATAGGTAAATCCTCGGGGTCATCAACAGTGAAAGCGCAAGACCAGCTCACCCCCGAGGGAGGGTCTGGGAAGTCCAGGAGTTGGTGGGGTCACCCCACAAGCTCTTTTGGACCTGAGCTGCTTCCCTCAGTGTGTTCACTGTCCAGCCCCTTGTTGATTCCAAAGGTGTGCTCTGAATTATGAAGTGAGGAATCTGCATTTCAAAAGGAATCTTCCTTTTCTAAAAGGGTGAGGTCAAGGGGAGAGAAGGAAGCCCCTCTGAGAGGAAGCCCGTCTGAGCAAGGAGCAATGCTGTCTGAGGCCTGCGTGTGGCTTTGAATCTCTGCCTGTCTTTTATTCACCTTCAGGATGGTGGGTGGTGGGTGTCTGAAGGAAGAGGGCCAGGTACACGCATCTGAGGTCAGGTGTGCCTGCAGACACCCTCCTGCCTCGCGAGCTCCTGGGTTCTCCCTGCGGCCTGGATATGGGCTTCAGAGAAGGGGCCGCCAGAACCACCCCTTGGGCTACCAGAGCTCTGGCATGTGGAGGCCGTCCGTGGCCCAAAGGAATGTGACTAGAGGAAGGGGCTTCCTAAGAGGGACTTGGAGATCAGCAATGGAGAAACCCGGGCAGGGAAAAGCCTGCAGGAGCTTTTGCCCAAGTGAGGCGGGCTAGCCTTTCTGATTCAGAAATGGCCTTGGCAAGGAGGCCTTCGAGCGAGACTCCCCATCACTGCAGGCGAGTCCTTGCTTCAAAGGAGAGTGTGGGGAGGAAGCAGTTTCCTCCTAGGACATTGCCTCAGCCCTGGTTCATTGCCTCTGCCTTGGAAAGGGTCCCGTCAATTAGATCCCATTTTAAAGCTCATCCCTTTAAATATGGATTCCATTTGGTTCTTACTGTATAGTAAATTCTAAGTCCTTATTAAAAACATGGATGGAAATTAATCTTCTGCAAAACGAGATTTGTCTGTTACATGCAGTGGCTGAGGCCTGGGGCAGATGGGTCTTTCGGGTCCACAGGGAAGAGATGGGCCTGAGCAAAAACTCCAGAGAAGGGTCGTCTGCTCCTCCAACCCTGACCTTTCCCTTCCTTTCCCCTCCCCTTCGCCCCTCTCATGGGATAATCTGAATTTTCCTAAACCACATTGCTGTTCGTTGATGGGGTCACTCAGAGGAGCCAAGGAATGTGGACGGTTGTCTCTTCTCTAGATGTTTTTGGGGATGGGGGAGCATCTTTGTTCTGGAGCTGAGAGATAAAGTCTTCTGCCCTGATGCAGACAGCATGAGATGGGAGCAGGGGCTGCCGTGCGCGCCGTGGGGCTGAGTGTGAGCCTGCCGTGGTGAGACGGGAGCGGGAGCTGCCGCGCACACTGTGGGGCTGAGTGTGAGCCTGCCGTGGTAGTGCAGCTTACACTATCTAAACTCATCCATCCACCCCGGCCCCCACCCTCGGGGATGAACCCATGAGCGGCGACACATGACTTCCCATAAATCATCTCCGAATGAGCGTGCTTCCCGCACTCATCCATCATGCCCGTCTCTTGTCTGCTTGTTTTTAAACGCTGTTAAACTGGAATCCATCACAGGGGGAGCATGGCACCCTTGAGGGCCAAGCCGAGACACAGGCTGCCCGCATCAGCCGTGGGAACGTGCGCGGGGCATCCTGGAGCACATGAGCGTCGCTTGGCGGCGGGGAGAGGGAGACCATGGCTTCGTCTAGTTACACCAGAAGCGGATGGGACGTTGCTCCCAGGCTTGCAGTGAATGCATTCCTGCCGCAGGAGCTCGTCCTAGGTATTCCCGGGTGGAACAGGCGGTGCCCAGCTGAAGGACGTTGCTGGGGTCTCTCCTTCCTGCAGGGACATCTTATTTCCTTCTTGGATCCAATATTTTAATGAGAAGACTTTAGTTTGAGCCAGTCTTTGGAGACGTGGGTCCTAAAAGCTTCCGTGATTCCTTTTCTATTGATAAATGCGTTTGGAAAATATTTAGGAAGGGTGCCAAGCTCAGCCACCTCAGTCCCTCATTCTGATCCTGCCTAATTCTGCCACCCTGCCCCTTTGCTTGTTCACCACCAGAGCAAGCTCTGAGGATGTCCCTGTGAGAAAGAAGACACGAGACAAGGACCTGGGGCCCCACTCCATTGCTTCTGTTTCACCCTTTCTTCCTCCTCCTCCTCTTTTTTTTTTTTTTTTTTTTTTTTTTTTTTGAGACGGAATGTTGCTCTGTTGCCCAGGCTGGAGTGCAACGGGGCGATCTCCGCTCACTGCAAGCTCCTCCTCCCAGGTTCACGCCATTCTCCTGCCTCAGCCTCCCAAGTAGCTGGGACTACAGGCACCCGCCACCATGTCCGGCTAATGTTTTGTATTTTTAGTAGGGACGGGGTTTCACTGTGTTAGCCAGGAGGGTGTCAATCTCCTGACCTCATGATCTGCCTGCCTTGGCCTCCCAAAGTGCTGGGATTACAGGTGTGAGCCACCACACCCTCTTTTTTTAAAAAAATTTTATTTAAATTTATTTTTTTTTGAGTTGGAGCCTTGCCCTGTCACCCAGGCTGGAGTGCAGTGGCGCAATCTCAGCTCACTGCAACCTCTACCTCTTGGGTTCAAGAGATTCTCCTGCCTCAGCCTCCTGAGTAACTGGGATTACAGGCGCCCGCCACCATGCCTGGCTAATTTTTGTATTTTTAGTAGAGACAGGGTTTCACCATGTTGGCCAGGCTGGTCTTGAACTCCTGACCTCAAGTGATCCACCCACCTCGGCCTCCCAAAGTGCTGGGGTTACAGGGTGAGCACCTTCCTCCTCTTCCTTTTCTTCTTCTTCCTCTTCCGTCTCCTTTTCCTCTTTCTACTCTTCCTCCTTTTTTCTCTCCCCCTACTTCTTTCCTTTCTCATTCCTCCTCCTCTTCCTCCTTCTCTGTCTCTGTCTGTCCCCCTAACCCCCTTGAGGAATTGTGTGCACTTCAGGCTTTTCTGCACTTTCTCTTCCAGAGCCCCTAATTCTGCCACCCTGCCTCTGCCTATCCTCTCTATCATCTTGTTCTTTCTCTGCAGTTCTGGTGACTTGGCAGTCACCACTTACCCCTCACAGGGGTCGGAGAGGAGATGAGAAGACATCAGAGATGCCTTGTCCCCTCTCTCCTTTCCCCTTCAAGGGCAAATGTGTGGCTGGAATCCTTCACACCCCCTGAACTGACTGGAGTGGGTTTGCCTCCAAGAACTCTTTGTCTCTAGACAGATGTCACAGACCTCAGTGGCATTTGTGATATTTTGTCCCATCTGCTTTTGGCTTTGCCTCTATCCTTTTCTTTGCCCTATACTTGTTGGCTGAAGGATAAAACTGCTTTTTGGCACTGATGTGACATTTTTTAAAAAATAGAAAAATGGGCCAATATTTTTCCTTGGTGACTTTTGAGCTCTGTGAGTGAGCAGTGGAGGAGGCTGGGCGGGTCGCAGAGGGCGCTGTGGGCGAGTTCCCCAGGACACCGCTCCCAATTAGAGCCCATTAGTCACTCCGTGTGTTAAAGCATTAAGAACAATTAAGGGTGAGAAGAGCTTCCAGATGTAATTCCAGCGCTGGAGCAGGAAGGGAGGGCCCTGCCACTGCTCCCCAGATGGAAATAATCCAAGGAGTGGAGCCAGCAGGGCCTGGCCCCCACGGTGCTGGTGGCCCCCAGAGCACAGGGTGTCAGGTGCAGCCCCCAGGACAGTCAGCCTGGCCAGTGGGGCTGGAAATTCAGATCATCTGGGTCGGTGTCCTGTGACTGCCATCACAGAACGCCACGGACTGGGTGGCTTCTCACGATAGCTCTTCATTCTCGCCAAGTCCTGGAGGCCAGGATCCAAAATCAGGTTGGCAGTGGGGTTGCTTCTCAGGGAGAATCCGTCCCGGCGCATGGAGGCCTTTCTCCTGACTCTGGAGGCCACTGGCCATCCTCTGTGGGCCTTGGCTTATAGACGCACCGTCAGTCCAGTCTCTGCCTCCATCATCACGAGGCAACCCCACCCCCGTGCCTGTCTTCCTGTCTGTCGCACATGACCTTGCTGTGTGTGTGTGCATTTGTGTGTGTATACATGTGTGCATGCATGTGTGTGCGTGTGCGTATGTGTTCTCATTTCCCTCGTCTTCTAAGGACACCAGTCATTGGATTGGGGCCCACCTCTTAACTTGATCACATCTGCAAAGACCTTATTTCCAACTAAGGCCACATTCCTAGGTCCTGGAGGTTAGGGCTGGAACATGTTTTGGGGGGACACGATTCCACCCACTGTATCCTCCAAGGCTGCCAAGGAGGAAGATGAGCCCAGGCACTATGACTCTACAGCCCACGACTCATCCCGAGGTGTCCCCTGACCCTCACGGCCTTGATCTCACCCAGACACTGAGATGCTCTGGAAAAGAACCATCCCTTGGCTGATTTTAAGACAATGATAGGAAGGTGTACAGGCTGAGCAGTAAAACCAAGCCCAGAATGACTGGAGCTGTAAGAGTAGACATCGGAAGAACCGCAGGACCCCAGGTCAGAAGGCCGTCCACAGACCTAGAGGAGAGGGAGGCACCTGGTGCGATGGGCTGAGATCCTTGTCTGTCCCCCACCCACTTCCCACCTCCCACTGCTGAGATCGGACTTGAGAACAAACTAAGAATTAAAAAGCCAGACCCCAAATCTAAACCTAAAAATAAACAGTTCGTGCTGCAAGTTTTGGGCGCACACTTTTGTCACAGGAGAGAGAAACCGGAGTCTTGCTCTGCCTGTGGGAGAGGGAGGCGTTGTAGAGCTGGGCCAGGAGAGGGGAGCCTGTGAGGTCTCTCCAGGGGGCTCTTGAGGTGTGGAAGGAATGGATTGGAAAGGAAGGTCGGAGCCAGGCCCGAGAAGCAGAGGGAAAAAGAGACCTCTGGGGAGACAGGGATGTGGACACAGTTTTGGGTGGGCACGGGTGCTGAAGTTAGTGATGCGTGGGGCTCTGGTGGTGAGGCAGGCCAGTGGGCGTGCAGCAGGGACTGAGTCAGGTGGTGATGGTGGAGGTAAGAGTCCAGGGATGGGGGAGACCCGTGAGGACTTTAGGAAAAGGAACTAATGTCACCAGGGAATGAGGGGAAATGGAGGCAGAAAATAGATCCTGGGTACATGCTGCACTGAAGTTCACGGGTACAAAAGTCAAATGTGAGTGAGGTGACCTGCACAGACTTTGCTCCCTGTCTTCCCTCTGCATTCACAGCCCACCCTCCTCAGAGATGCTGAGTTCCCCAGCGATAAGGGCTGTGTCTTCAGTGAAAGCCAATAAATGATTGTCGCCATCCGTTGAGGGGAGGGAGGGTTAGTCTTCGTGTTCCAGGATGGTATGTCGGCACCTGTGCAAGCATGATCCAAACAGACCCCGTCACACAGAAGTAACTGTGCAGAACTTGTGACTGCGTCGTCACAGAGATATTCTGCATGGAGAAACATGAGAAGGGTCTGCATGGATCTGTACAAATCCATTCGTTTTAGATTCAAAATGATCAAGGGCCACCAGGGACCTGAGTCAACGGCGTCCAAGAGCCTAAGTCGTTCTTGCTGGCCTCATTCTTAGATGGGACCTGGGGCTGAGGCCCCTTGATGTGATTCCGGAATTTCTTCATTTTTTTTTCTGCATTGACACGTACATTCCTCAGAGGGGGTTGCTGGTGAATTCCATGGCAAAGGTGAATGGATGAGTGAGGCTTTGTATGGATTGGGAGAAAATTATTCTTTTACCCGATTTGCAAGGATACACAAAGTGTTTGCAGGCTTGATGCTTTCAAAGACATCTGTGTTCTGTGGGGGAAAGAACAGAAAAGGAGCGTCAGCAGATGCCTGAGGAAGGAAAATTAATTTAGAAGTAGAGGTCAAGGCAAGCCTAACTTTAGTTCTGCGTGTGTGTGTGTGAGTGTGTGTGTGCTTTTAGGAGGAGGAGGAAAAAAATGGAGGCGGAACAGAATAATTTTTCTTTTTTCCTTTGGGGTGGGAGGGGAGACAGAGCTTGGACAGATGGTGTTTCTGAGTGACCTTGCATTGCTGAGCGTTGCTGAGTAATGGCTGGAATTACAGGGAGCTTGCAGGGTGTGGCCACCTGCAGTCACCAACGGGGCTTCATCAGGATGTCAACATTATGGGAGGGCCTGAAAGCAAGCAAAGATAAACCCAAGTTCAACAAGGATCAAATAATGCACTCGTAACACTACTTCATGTGGGAGGCATCTGTGTGCCTGGAGTGTCTGCAACGGTGTGCAAGGCCTGGAAATCCATCAGGCTGATGTCCCTGAATGATATGTGTGAGCAGGTTATCTCACCCGAGGTTCTCGTCCCAAAATTTATATGAATCATCGTGAATCCTCACGACAGTTCCAACTCGGGCTCTGTGAGGAAGCTGAGCTGCAGATAAATGGCCAGCCCAGGGCCATTCAGAATTCGAACCCACAGCAGCTCCCTAGCAACAGGCTCAGGACACGTCTCACATGACCCATATCCCAGCTACTCAAAGTGAGGTCTGTGGATGGATGCCAGCCCGTGAGCTGCTGTTCCTGATCCCTGCAACTGAATACAGAAGCTGAAATTAAGCATTTAGAATCTTTTAGTCATTTGAAGAAGTCATTTTAGGTCTGATGAATCTAATCATAAGAACCTGGGCTTTGTGTTTTGTATGCCTTCTTTATTCCATTTTTGTAATGATTCTATTTTTATAGATTTTCTAAAAATCAAAAGTAAGGGCTTGTCATTTCAACTACTCAGGAGGCTGAGGTGAGAGGATTGGTTCAGCCCTGGTGTTTGAGATCTGCTGGGCAGCATAGTGAGACCCTGTCTCAAAAAACAAAACAAAGAAACAAAAATGTAGGTCCAGAATGAATTGGAAATAAACTAATGAGTCCTTCACCACAGACGGTTTGAGAAGTGCCGGTATAGAGGCCGCACAGGTCAGATCACAGAACTCGTCACGTTTGAATAAGCTCTGCCACTGACCAACAGACCTAGGGCAGTGTCCTCGCTTGAGAATGGAGGGTGGTCATGAGATGTAGGAGGTGTGTGGTCGGCTTGGGCTATCATGACGAAGCCCCTCAGCCTGGGGGCTCATCACAACAGAGGTTAATTTTCTCAAAATTCAGGAGGCCAGAAGTCTAAGATCAAACTGTTGGCAGCATTGGTTTCCTTGACGGCTTCTCTTTGGCTTGTAGATGGCCGTCTTCTCCCTATGTCCTCACATGGCTGCCCCCTGATCTGTGCATGTCTGTGTCCTAATCTTCTCCTCTTAGAAGGACACTGGTCAGAGTGGATGAGGCCCACCCACATGGCCTGGTAACGGTCCTATCTCCAAATGCGGTCACATCTAATGGACTGGGGGTTAGGACTTCAATGTATGAATTTTGAGAGGGCACGATTCAGTCCATAATAGAAGGGTGCATGGGAATTTTCTGTACTATTTTTGCAACTTCTTGTGATTCTTAAATTATTTCAAAATAATTTAAGGACTACCACTCCCAACCCTCTGCCACCAGCTCGTACGACCACTGTGGTTTATCTGAGATGGGTCCTATCAGGCACACTCATCATTCCAGGTTTGGGGGAGCTGCTCTCTGGGATGGAGGCCAAGTGGGCATGACCCAGATCCCACCCCCACCCCACCTTCCTGCCCTCTGGTCCTGTGCATCTGCAGAGGGCAGCTGGGTGGTCGTCGTCATCTGTGCATGGAGCTGCTTCTTTGGTCGTGTCTCTTGTCACCTGTCCCCTTTTCTTTCTGGAGTTCCTTAAGGGTACAGGCTGCAACTTCCTGTTTCTCCCACAGTGCTGCACATAGTAGGTTTCCATAAAGGGTTTTCCTGAGACATATTTGATATAGTGTGCTTGGTGGAGATTTAGTCGCCTCTCTTGAAGCGTTCTACCTCGACCCTGGAGAACGGTGGGATCCCGGGTCACACACAGGGCGCTAGGTGTGATGCAGGAGTGATGCATGGGGCTGGGATAGCTAACCTGCCTGCGTCCACCCAGGCTCTGCACACACCCTGGCCATGGGGACGCAGTGTGCGCCTTCGTTGTTTATGTCGTGCTCTTTGTAGCTGAGAAAGCTTACATCTGTACCCGCAGTGCTGGGTAACTGACGGCTGCCTCAGCCACCAAAACAAATGTCCCTCAGGCCGGGGTGACCAGAGGTGGCGTTTGAATATTGTCTCTTGTCTGTGAGCCAGAATGTCATTGGATGGGTCATTATTCTAAACCATTCTATTGCTCCAAAAGTTCCCAAGTCAAGGTCATCATGATTTTTGAATTATTTAGTATTTTGCCCGGCCCTGCACGCTCTTTGCAAAATGCTTTGCCCTCATTTCCCGGTGAATACCCCAAGCGTCGCACCCTGACCAGTGCTGGTCACGTACCCCGCTTTCCATGAGCTGAGAGCCATGATGGCTGGTTCCCATGAGAGACCCTTCATGTGTCCTGGCCTCTTCCAGCAGGAGGGGTGCCGGGGACCCAGGACTCACCTCCGTTTTGCAGTATGGATGTCAAACATTGTCACTGAGGCCAGCAGAAAGCTTATTTTGACTGTCTACGAAGCAGTTAATTCTGTTGAGTTTTTCTCCTTCACTGAATAGAAAGGAAGGGCTGGTTCTGTTATGTTATTTTTTCGTGGTGGTGCATCACAGAGCTAGAACATGCGTGCAGTGGGCTGTGCTCAGGCAAAGGGAGATTAAGTGGCTTGTCTTGGATGACAGAGAGGCACACAGCATTTCCCTGGAGGTATACATTTTCCCTGGAAGACTCCAGAAGAGAGGAAATATTAAGCCTGTACCCCTGAGGGACTGGGCGTGTGTTGCCAGAAGGGGTCCAGAGAAAGGATAACATTTCTTTGACGTCTTATTTGTTCTCTTAAAACTTCAAGCACATCTTACATTGAATCCACAATATGCTTGTGCTGGCTGTAACCTGACAGTAATACTTCCCCCAGACACTTTGGCTAGAACGGATACTGTGAGAGGAGGCACATGCGTGGGCTGTGTGGCCAGCCACCCTCATCTCACCTCTGCACACCCTTGGGGGCTGAGGGGGGTTCCCTAGCTTGAGAAGCACGTGGTAGGATGTTGGGGAAGGGATTCTAACCTTAGATGCATGTGTGTGCTGAGGGGTGGTTTGGAGTAGAAGAATTTTAATGCCACCTTCCTGTGAAATTTTATGAGACTCTGCTTATAATGTGGCGACATTTCACACGGGGAGCCAATAGCCTCGGGGGGAGCTGTTGAGTGAAGACAGCCCTCCCTCCAGCCCTAGCCCACCCACCAGCCTGTCTGATTTGCTGTTGACAGTCTTTACTCTTTCCCCTCTGTCCAGCAGAGTGGACACATGGCATTTTGGCCACTGGGGCCAGGATGATGTCCCAGGTACACACATGTGGGCCACTGGGGCTGCGGTGGTGTCTCCAGTAGTGATCTCCTGAGTTCAGGTGGTATTGAAGCACACAACTGTTCATTCTCCAACATTCACAGGGCCCTTTTGGGTCTGGATCAGGGCCAGGGGCTGTGTGTGTGGAGCTGAACGTAAGGATGACACAAAGATGACCCATGACAGCCTCTCCTCTGAAGCGCTGCAGGCGCCTGTGGTCTGCAGGAGGCCCCGCACGTGCCTATGACCCTCACCCTGGCTCTTGGTCACTCCTTGGAGCGCACTGCCAGGGATGTGTGCCTGTCCCCTTTTCTTTCTGGAGTTCCTTAAGGGAGTTCCTTAAGGGTGAGGAGCCATGGGCTGGAGATGATGAGATGGTCTTCTGTCTCCATGCGTGCTCTCCCTCATGCCTGTTCTCCCTCATGCACGTTCTCCCTTGTGCACGTTCTCCCCTGTGCACACTCTCCTCTGTGCATGCTTTCCCCCATGCGCGCCCTCCCTCATGAGTGCTCTCCTTCGTGCGTGTTCTCCTGAGTCAATGTGAGCAAGCTGCCCTCCACATTACATTTAACTAGAGGTCCTTCCCTCTCTTGGCTCAGATCACCCCATCCTGGTGGAATGAGGGAGGCCAAACGTGTTTTTTGCGGTCCCACATCTGGTTGTGTGCAGCTGTGGGTGGAGGGAGGGAGTCTGGTCCGGCAGGCTCATCGTGGCACCTAAAGGATGGTGGGGCGGGGCATGTGCCATAGGGAGATGAGAGGTGCGAGCAGGTGGTCAGCTGCTTACCTGCAGGACGGGACAGGGATGGCAGAATGTCGGCACAGGGCAGTTGTCCAGGCTGGAGCGTTAGGCAGGACCAGGCGCCCTGAGGTGGAGTGGGGTCCTCTCCACACACATCCCTGTTTCAGGTCAGGTCTGGTCCCTGGTGCCTGGAGGGGATTCCCAGGACCACATGGGCTGCCAAGGGGCCCCAGTGCTGCTGCAAGGAGATGGGCACAGACCTGGACTTGAGCCCGTCCAGCATACATGTCAGACACCTCGTGACCAGTGAGAATTCATCTGGCTTGAATCCTTGGCTCCTCTGCTGCCAACTTGATGTCAAGACCTGGACCGACCTTTCTGAATGACCCACAAAGGAGAAGGTGTAGGGGAAAATATAGGGTTTTTGTTTCCACATTTTCTCCTCTATAGAGGAGCTATATCCATATCTATCTGTATCCATCTATCTATCTATCTGTCTGTCAGTCTGTGAGTCAGTCAGTCAATCAATCAGTCTATCTGTCTATCTGTCTGTCTATCTATCCATCCATCCATCCATCTTCCTGTCTGCCTGCCTGCCTATCTGCTATCTATCCATCCATCCATCCATCCTCCTGTCTCTATCTGCCTGCCTATCTGCCATCTATCTTCCTATCTATCTATCCATCCATCCATCCTCCTATCTGCCTGCCTGCCTATTTGCCATCTATCTTCCTATCTATCTATCCATCCATCCATCCTCCTATCTGCCTGCCTGCCTATCTGCCATCTGTCCTCCTGTCTATCCATCCATCCATCCATCCTCCTGTCTATCTGCCTGCCTGCCTATCTGCCATCTGTCCTCCTATCTATCCATCCATCCATCCATCCTATCTGCCTGTCTATCTGCTATCTATCCATCCATCCATCCATCCATCCATCCATCCATCCTCCTGTTTATCTGCCTGCCTATCTGCTATTTATCTATCTATCTATCTATCTATCTATCTATCTATCTATCTATCCATCCATCCATTCATTCATCCATCCTCCTGTCTATCTGCCTGCCTGCCTGCCTATCTGCTATCAATCTATCTCCCTATGTCTGTGTATGTATCTGTCTGTCATCCATGTGTGTATCCATCTATCCATCCATTTGTTGATCTATTATCTGTCTGCTCAATCATCCATCTGTGTATCTGTCTATCTACCTGTCCATCCATCCATCATCTGTCTATGCATCGATCCATCACCTATCACCTGTCTACCTGCCTGTCTATCTGTATGTCTCTATATCCATCTGCCTATCCATCCACTCATCTATCTATTATCCATCTATGCAGGTATCCATTTATTCATGCATCATCCCCTGTCTATCTGCCTATCTATGTGGAACTCATTAATTTCTATCATTATTGTGAAGTTGATTTTGGAAACTTCATCCTCCTTTGGTCTTAGCATATGGGGTTCAGGGTGGGAAGGGCAAATGGTCAAAGTCACGTTTCCTGGTTCCACCATCCTTCATGGTTACCCAGAGCCTCTCTCAGCTCCTAGGGCTCAGGGAACAAAACAATGCGGGCAGTAAAGCTGCAAAGTGGGAAGTGAGAGGCAGGGAGGAGGCACGACGTCTGCCTCGGGTGTTGGAGAAGAACCGTCTCCTGGATTCTCATATCTGTGGCACCTTGCAGGGAGACAGGCCATGCTCAGGAGCCACAGAGAAATCAGAGGGTCAGAGGGCGTGGTGGGAGGGGGCAAGCAGAGGAGGAGGCCAACTTCCCAGAGACCTTGCTCAAGGTCCCTTCCTGGGAGGACTCAAAGGCCCATGGCAGAGAGAAACACTGTGATTCCAAACAAAGATCACAGTGAGCCCAGGGAGAGTGCAGCTCGGGGAGGAAAGGTGCCCATTCCTGGATCCTGGCGGGAGACAGGTGCGGCACACGTTCCAGGGACCCTGGCACTCATGGATGGGAGCCGGAGGGCCTGAGCCCCACGGAGCAGGTGCTGCCCTCCACCCTCTGCAGTTAGGAAGTTCAGGAGTGGAGCTGCTGGTGGGGGTAAGCCTCTCTGTCAGGCAGGCAGAGCAGGGGGTGGCCCAGGAGTGCTGGCCACAGGTGCACAGCTGGGACATGCCCCCGGGACATCAGGTGGCCTCACGTCCTCAACATCCACGTGAGTTTACCTGGCACCAAGAGGGAGATCATCTTAAGACAAAATTTAAAAGAAATTTTGAAGCAAGTTTCTTTGAGTTTTTCCACCCTCTCTCCCTCCTCCCCACTCTGCCCCCATCTCCACCCACTTCTTTATTTACCACTCATCCCCTGAAATCTCTGAGGAAGGCACGCTACTCTGGGGACCTAAGCCACACACCAGCCTCTCTCAAGAATCAGAGGAGAGGTTTCCACGGGAAGCAGCACAGTGTGGCTGGTGAGAGGCCCTAGGACCACCCGTCTGTAGCAGCCCGCGCCACCAGGTGTGAGCAGGGCTTCCTGGACCCAGACCTGGCAGGTGATGCCACTGCAGTCTTGAGCCATCTCGATGAGGCCATAACACATGCCCGTGGCAGTGCCAGCTCTGCACCTTATCTAGACGTGTGCAGTGCATGCATATGGCATGTGTCACACATGTGCACATAGGAAGCCTGTACCTGGTTCACAGACAGGGATGTCCCCATTAAAAGACCCTGTTATGATGTCATGGAGATGGCTCATGCCTGTCATGGGGTCACCTGCCAGGTCTGGGTCCAGGAGGCCCTCTTCACACCTGGTCGTGTGGGCTGCCCCAGGTGGGGGGACCTGTGGCCTCTCATCGGCTGCACTCTGTGGCTCCCCATGGAAACCTCTCCTCCAATCCCCTGAGTTTACCACTCAAACCAGTCACTGGGCCCCATAGCAACCAAGGCTGGCAACGGCGCCTGCCGCCCAGGAGAAAAATTAGCAAAATCGCTTTCTCTTGGGGAGGGTGTGTGTGGGGGACTTTCATTATATAATAGGCCAATGTTTCCAGCTCACTTTCTGGAAACGCAGAGAGTCCTCCGATGGCACACGTGGCCTGAGGTCACTGTGGTGTGTTATTGGTCCCTGTTGTCTCCAGAAGGGCTGCAGGTGACCCTCCCAAGGTCCCAGGGAGTAGCCTGGGTCTGTGCTCCTTGGGGAGGGCAGGGGCTCTGCAGAAAGCCAGGCGAGGAAGGAGGGAGGTTCTGCCCTCGGCTCCCCAAGGGGCAAACACTAGCAGGTGCTGCCCTTCTCCCTCCTGGGTCACCCACCTGTCTGGGGCAGCCTTGCTTCCTTCCCACTGCCTGTGCTCACCCCCTGCCCCCCAGGACGCTTCCTGTTCACCGAGGCCGGTGGCTGTGTGATGCTCAACCAGAGAACAATCCAGGAGAGGGTGCGTGGCCTCACAAGCCCAGGGCTTCCAGGCCAGAGGAGGGAGGAGGCCGCTGGGGCCCAGTCCTACCTGACATGCTGGAGAGGTCTTGTCCCCAGCCCCATGGGGTAGAAAACACAACCCAGAGAAGGCCAGGTCTGGGACCTTGGCTTGGAGCTGCCAGGTGTCTCCACATATGCACTTTGGGCAGAGGGAACCTCATGGGCCAGCCCTTGGATGTGGATATGGAGACGAGCTCTGGGCTGAGATCCAGCTGGGTTGTTCCTGAGGGCCATGGGGATGCCCAGAAGCTTTGCTCAGGGAGAGGGGAATGGGTGCAGACATCGGGGACAGATGGAGCAGGAGGAGTGGCTTTGCGGAGGCATAGAGAGAAACATCCAGGCTAGCGAGGCATTCTTTCCAGGAGGCCTGTACTGCCCAGGCCGTGATCCTGTGCGTACTCCCTGCCGGGCGGATGAGAGGCCACCGCGGGGGTGGGTGGGGTGGGGGGCTGAAGCATGGCTGCCTGCCGAGTGACACCCTAACCTCACTGCTTGCTGTGGGTCCAGGGCAGGCCCCAATGGGAGCCCTCCAGACCAGAAGCTGGCCGCGGGGCTGCTCCTCTGAGGCTGAGGCAAAGCTCAGGCTAATTAACATGCAGGGAGTGTTGCACTTGGAGAAATTTAGATGTATTTTTTTTTTTTTTGCATGTGTGCTTGCATGTAAATGTGGGTAGGTGCTGTCCTGATTGATGGCAATTAGCATTTTCTAACGGGAACAGATGTTCGGATTGCCAGGAGGCTGGTACCTAACGCCCACGCTGCCATCTGTTCGCTGGGCAGGGCCAGGGGAAGCAGCCCCAGCCCGCGGCCCTCCAGTCCTCCATGGTGTGTACTTAACAGGATTGTGTGAGATTGTTTCTGGAGGGAAGAAAAATAATAATAAAGATGTTTTCAGGGTTATAAATAGTTCATGCTGTTTATTATGGGATGGAGCTTTTCTCTGACGAGCAGCTCTGGTTTCTATGTGGCCTGAACAAAGGGAGCTCTGAATGGAATGCACAATGTCAGCTCCCGTGTCGGGGTGAGGGGAGGCCGCCTCGGGAAGCCAAGGTCCTGGTGCGTTTCATCGGCTTGAGGGTCTGAAGGCCAGAGGAAGAAGACACGAGGGAGGTGGAGAAGTCAGAGGGTTTAACTCGGGGTTTGCAGTCCTTCACTTCCACCTCGCCTTCGGAAGGCTGAGCTCATAAACGGAAGACCCTTGGGTCCCCATGGCAGTGTGGCAGGTGGGGGTTCAGAGCTGGGGCCACCTCCTGGTTCCCCACTTGCTAACTGGCCGAGCCTCACCCTCTTCACCTGTAAAATCGGGTTAGTGACCATCCGACTTCACCGAGCTTCTGCAGGGACTGAGGACTCATTCACAACGGAGCCAGCACTGTGCCAGCACGTCGCTGGCATCTGAGCAGCTTGGGTTGGCTTGTTCTCAGCTGTCCTCGGGGCCGCGGAGGGAAGGCCCTGGCCTCAGTGTGCCCGGCACCCTGCACTTCTTTCTGTGGCCAACCACGGTGGCTCTTACGATGCTCCCAGCGGCGGCAGAAATGTATTCTCCTTTTTCTTTTTTCCTTTTTGGCTTCTTAAGGCAAAACAGTTTGTTTGTTTGCTCACTTACTATAAAAAGAGTTGCCTCCCTTCCTCCCTTCTCCTTGCCTCCCCCCGGCGTCTGCATCACGGCACGTTCCTCCAGCAGGCAGATGTCTGCGGGGGAATCTGTCGCCTGTCCTCGGGCCGCCCCGACAGATGTACCGGGCGTCCTTCCTCTGTGGGCCGAGGTGCACGTGACACCTCTGTGTCCCTGCTCCGCCTTGATGGGCATCCTCCCCAAGTTGGCGGTGTTGATGGACGGCACCTTGGGCAGGCACAAAGGCCCGTCCATGCAAACATTCCCCTCTTCTCCGGGCTGTCACTAACATTTCCCCAAACGTCTTTCTGGGAGTTTTCTCTCTCCGTCGGAAGAAGCTTGAAGGAGAGGAAATCGGCCAGTCTCCTTGGTGGTGAAGGGAGAGAGAACATTTCCTGATGTGCACCCGTTTCTCAGAGCCCTCGCCACAGAGCACGAGGAGCTGGGGCACTCCTGTGTCTTCCCATCTGGATTTCCTGGTCTGGGTCCAGCAAAGCAGCAGTCAAGTTCCCCATAATTGGTGGTTGCCAAGGGCTTAGGGTTAAGCCCAGGAGGAGTTTGTTTTTGCAGAGCAGCCCTAGGAAAGCCGTCACGGCTGCTACCAATGGTGGTGGAGGTGGCAGTGGCAGTGGCGATGGTGGTGGAGGTGGCAGTGGCAATGGTGGTGGAGGTGGCAGTGGCAGTGGCGATGGTGGTGGAGGTGGCAGTGGCAACGGTGGTGGAGGTGGCAGGGGCAATGGTGGTGGAGGTGGCAGTGGCAGTGGCAATGGTGGTGGCAGTGGCAGTGGCAATGGTGGTGGAGGTGGCAGTGGCAATGGTGGTGGAGGTAGCAGTGGCAACAGAGCAATCGAACAATTCTAAAAGAGGCTTCTCTTGCTTTCTCTCCTCCACCTTGGAGTGGTCTTGGGCTGAGAGTGTCCCAGAAGAAGTAAATGTCGGATAACCCCTGTGTCTGGGCTGGAGGCGCTCTTTGTGAGCTTTCAATATGGCAGCTAATGGGTTGGAAAGATAGACGTCTGTGTGTATTCACTTCCCCACTTTTATAATTCCGTATCTGGGACTTTATTTCATCTTTATGTCTTGCTTCTTTCTCTCCAGAAGCCATTTTTACTTTGTATCAGGACTTCTCAACCTCAGCACTATTGATGTTTTGGGCTGTAGGACACTGAGCAGGATCCCTAACTTCTGTCTACTGGAGACAGTAGCAATCCCCCCACCAAGTTGTAACAACCAATAATGTCTCTAGGCATTTGTCTCATGTCCCCTGGGAAGCAACACTTGCCCCCAGTTAAGAGCCACTGTTAATTTATTCTTGAGCGACCCCATTTCTAACATCTAACATTGAGGGCTAACTGTGCCTAAGGCACCGTCTATGCCTTCCTAAGCATTCAATCCATGTAACACTCCATGACATGTTTTTTTTTTTCTTCCTTTCATTCTTTCCATCCTACAGAAGAGAAATCTGCAGTCCAGCAGGGTTAGAGAACTTGCCCAAGGTCACGCCATTAGTGCCTCGGTGGCAGAGCTGGGAGTCAGGCTCAGGCAGCCTGTGCATCTCATCGTTACATCATTCATGCATCTCATGAGTGTTTGTCGGCCACGTACTACTTGCAGGGCACTGTCTCAGGGGCTTGGTACTCATTGATGGATAGAGATAGAAATACCTGCCCTCATAGAACTTGTGTTCTAGAGAGAGAGGCGGACACTGAACACATCCATACATTGTACAGTTTGTTAGCAGGTGGGTTAATTTTCTGGGGCTACCAGAACAAATTACCAAAATCTAGGTGGCTTACAGCAGCAGAAATGTATTCTCTCACAATTCTGGAGGCCAGAAGTGAGAAATCAAGGTGCCCGTTGGCAGGACTGGTTCCTTCTGGAGGCTTTGAGGAAGAACTTCCCTTGCCCCTTGCACCTTCTGGGGGTTGCTGGCAAACCCATGGCGTTCCTCAGCCTGTGTCTGCATCCCTCCAGCCTCTGCCTCTGTCTCATATGGCCTTCTCCTCTGTGTTTCTGTCCAAATCCCCATCTTTTTCTTATAAACATGCCAGTCATTGGATTGGAGGCCCATTCTAAATCCAGGACAATTTCGTCTCAAGAGCTTTAACAAATGACATCTGTGCAGACCCTGTTTCCGAATAAGGTCATTTCTGAGGTTCTGGGTAAATCTGAGTTCTGGGCATCCACTGTTCAACCCATTGCAGTAAGTGATCCTCACCATGGGGAAATGGGCAGTGTGCCGAGACCCTGTGCTCAGCAGGGCTGGGGACACTTCACAAGGCATAGAAAGGATAAGATGTAGTCTATAATTGTTAAAATGGTATAGTTCCACCTACAAATGCTGTTGGAGTTCAAAGAAGGAGGAAATGGTTGGAGATGCAATCTCTCCATCTTCCTCCTCCTTCCCAGCTGTTCAGCTCACTGTCCCAGGGAGAACGGAAGACTTGGGTGGTGGTATTCGGAAGCAGAACAGAAAGAATATGAATGAGAAGAGAATATTTCTCTGTGGCAGCCAGAGGTCCTCATGGGCTGAGTTCTCATGACTCACCATCTTTTATTCATTCCTCATTGAATCCTGGGCCTTCAGTGGTATTTGTGAAATGAAAGGATGTGTTAGTCATCATGCTGGGTCCTCAGGATCCCAGATGAACGTAATGTGTACCCCCACAACCCCCTTGGGGAGCTTGCTGTTTCATGGAAGAGACAGATAGGTTATAGTTTATCCATCCTTTGCAGTGAGGCAGAACAAACACTTTGGGGGCCCAATGGAAAGGCTTTTGAGTGGATTTTGAAGCATGCATAGAAGTTTTCTGGGAAGAATTGGTGAGCGTGGAACTGCACACAGAGCAAAGGCATGGAGGTTTAAAAAAAAGACACTGTTTTAGCCCATTCTGTGTTGCTGTAATAGAATACTGCAGACTGGGTAATTTGTAAATGATAGACGTTTACTTGGTCCTTGCTTCTAGAGGTTGGGAAGTCCAAGAACATGGCCCTAGCATCTGGTGCAGGTCTGCATCCTCCCATGGTGGAAAGTGGAAGGGCAAAAGAGCATGAGCAAGAGGGAGCTGAGCTCACTTTTATAACAAACCCACCCTTGTGATAATGAACCCACTCCCACAATAACTACATGAATCTATTCATGAGGGCAGACTCTCACGACCTCATTGCCTTTGTTAGGCCCCACCTCTCAACATCCTGTGGCAGAAATAAGTTTTCAACACGTGAACTCTTCAGGGGACACATTTAAACCATCATAGCATGGCTTATGTAAGTGCAGAAAGAGAGGGCAGAGTGGCTGGGGCATGGGGCTTGAGGCTGGGGGTGTGGCCACGGTTTTCTGGAGGAATCCGTGTTTTCTGGCATGGTCCTGCGAGCTCTCCCTGCAGGGAGGGAGAGCTAGACCTGATGAGCTTGATTCTGGGGAGCTGACTGTGGTGGTAGTGTGGTGGACGATATACTGGAAGCCTTTTAGGAAGCTGCTGCTGGAGTTGAGGTATAGAGGACAAAACTCAGAACTCACCTGGGAGCAGAAGAATCACAGAGGGGCCCATTTATTTTTTAATGAGGTAAAATTGTACGTAACATAACATGAACTAGTAATTGATTCAAAGTGTGCGATTCAGTGGTATTCAGTACATTGAGAATATTGTGCAACCATCACTTGTGTCAAGTTCTAGAACATTGCCATCACCCCGGAAGGAGATCCTGTACCCATTAGCAGCCTCTCCCCATCCCCTCCCGCAGCCCCTGGCAACCGCCCCTCTGTGTTCTGTCTCTGTGGATTTGCCTGTTCTGCGTGTTTCATAGAAGTGGAGTGAAACCTGCCCTTCTGCAGCACATTGCAGCACCTGTCCATGCCTCGTTCCTTTTTGCAGCTGAGTAATCTTCCGCTGCTTGGACCTACCACATTGGGTTTATCCATTCATCCATCAAGGGACGTTTGACTATTGACTATTCGAGTCACACAATAGACATTGTGTGACTATTTTCTGAAGATTTCTGGTGCTCAAAATGTGTTTGTAGAATGAGGAAATGAAACGGTAACCCTGAATCCCATAACCCTCATTCTTAAATCCCCTCTCCCCCAACCTCACCATCATCGTCTCTGTGTCCCACCTGCAAGGAACAGGTGTGTTCCAATACCTGCCATTGTGTCAAGGGACCTTATTCTTAGCCTTTAAGAAGGCGGCCAGTGTTGAGCGTGGCCTGGAAGTCTCTAGGACTGGTGGGGGTGGGGGGTGGTGGCCTTGACCTCCAGGGGAACACAGCACTGCCCCGTGATTGCCTGGTCCCTCGCCTGGTGTCCTGCAGCCTGGAGCACCATCTGCTCCTTGGCATCCCCTTCCTCTGCCAGGCAGGACGTTGCCCAGTGCCATCCGCCCCACTGTGCTCTGTGCCATCTGGTCATACTGGGTTCCCCAGGACTCCCCACTTCTTGGAGAAAAATGAAGTCCAGCCTTGGAGGGTGGGTGGAGGGCAGAGAGTCCTGAATGCTCTGCCCATCCGCCCCTGCCCTCTAGCCTCCCCAGTGCCTCCCACATGGCCAGCGCCAGCTGGTGGAAGAACAGCAGCCCTCTCTGCTTCCAGAGCCTTGGAACCTCCAAGGCCCCATAGAGGTGACACTGCGGCATTGCTGCTGTCCCTATGCACTCTGAGAGCCACCTGGGCCTGTGGGTCATGCCAGAAGAGGGACCTGGGGACCCTACTCTTGGGAGCAGCAGGCTGTGGAGTGCCTAGGGGAGGGGTTCTGTGTGCCTGGGCTGCAGAGCTGGTCAGGTCTGGGTGCTGCAGAGACGATGCAGACAGGCAGACCCTGAGAAGGATGAAGTAGGCACAGGAGGAGGCCTGGCAGCCCACGGCTGTGCTTCACATTCTGCACAGGCGGGTGCCCCAGCTTCCAGTGCTTGCCATTAGATCGAGCCATGCCACTTTGAGGGACAGAGAAAGGGAACAGTGCCCAGGAACCAGAGATGGAGGGGAGTGTGAAGGCAGGAACAGGAGAGGAAGCTGGTGGCTATTCCTCAGCTGGGCCTCCTGTGGCAGGGGTGAGGGCTTGAACATCTCGCTCCTTATTCTCTCCCTGCTTTGCCACCCGGAGTCCCCGGACACCAGGAAATTGCTCTCCACTCAGGAAGCAGACTGCCCAGCTGCTGCCCCCGCCCCAGCTCAGCCGAGCTGCCCTAGCACTGCAGAAGAGTTCACTTACTTGCTGTGACAATTCTTAGTTTTCAATCTTTTTTTTTAAATTAAATAAACCCCCAACCCAGGCTTTTGTGCTGACGCAACAGTTCTGTATCTCAACTGTGGTGATGGTCGCACGATGCTGCACATGTGATAAAATGGCAAAGAGCTACATCTCTCACACACACGCACACACAGGCATGCACACACAGATGCACACACACGTGTGTATATCAATGGGGAATCTGAGTCAGCCCTGTGTACCGCACCATCTCCATTTCCTGGTTGCATGGTGGTTATGTGAGACATCAACATTGCGGGGAGCTGAGTGAAGGGTGTGAGGCACCTGTACATTTCTCTGCCCCTTCTAGTGAATCCATAATTATTTCCCAACAAAAAACAAAAACAAGGCCCTGACAGATTCAGAGCGTATGAGTCAGGCAGTGCAGTCCCATTAAGGGTAACCGTGTTCGCCAACTGCTTTGAGACACTATGTGCCTGCCTACCATGTGGGCCCGGCAGACAGACCTCTCCCTGCTCCTTCCCTGCCCAACTGCCTGCTCTGTTACCCACCTGGGGAGGCACACCCAAGTCCCCCGCCCTGCAAAGATGGCCTGGGCCTGGTTGCGTGATTGTGAGGTCAAGGGACATGGGGACTTCTGCCCTGGCCCAGATGAGGTTGTGCTGTGGCCTGACTGCTGTATGTAAGGACCTCTGGCTCCCCATCCACTGTGTTTTCTGGAGGAATCCGTTGACCACCACACCCTTTCCTGAACACCAGACCTTCTTTCTGCTGTTGTGCTGGGCTGTGTTCTTCAAGTCGCCTCTGCTCTCAGAGGTCACGTTCCGTTCCCTTATGCGCTGAAGGGTCTCAAGGGTTTGCCTGCACCTCCCTACTCTGTACTCGCTGCCTGAGGGCAGGGATCTCATGGCTCTTGAGTGCAGGGACATCGTGGGGACAGCCCCAAGGCCTGGCTGGCCTAGGACACATTCATTCTCTGCATCTCTTTGGGAGCAGAGACCAGCTGTTGCTCTGTGCTGCCGGACTGCTGCTGTCACGAGGAGAGAGGGCGGCCCAGCTGCCCTGGAAACTGAGGTCCCAGGGGCATCTACACGGGACTGCTGGCCCCAGGCTTCAGGAAGCGCCGCTGGGATGTTGAGAAGGACATGAAGGCGTGTTAGAAGGAGTTAGCGGCCACGTGTCTTGGTTGGGTGATTTCACAGATCTCTGGAAGTCGATGACATTTGCGGAGATTAGAAAGGCCGTACCCCCATTCATGAGCCATATTAAAGCAATCCCTCCCCCCAACACCCCAGTGAGGAGCGATGGCACACGCCACACAGTGAGAGCTATTGATTCTAGCCTGTGTCCTGTGTCTTCACAGCAGCCCCTTTTCCACTGCTACCCGAGGCCAGGCCATAAGGCCCTCATCCATCCGACCATCGACCCTGAAATATTCTAACGAGGCCCTACGCCATGCTGGACATGGGCCCCGGGCTTCTGCTCAGGGGATCAGGAAGTAGGGCAGCTGTGCCCCTAGCAGCCCATGCCCTGGGGAGGAGGGTGCCCGTAGACCTCACCCTGCCTGTCTACACCTGTGCCATGTGTGTGTCATCTGTGTCAACGTACCTCATTATCTTCTCTATCAATTCAATTATGCCTATACCTCTGCCTATAACACACATGTACAATTCATGACTGTCGGAAGGACTCCCACGGAAATGGGCAGGTGCTGTAATACAGAACAACTCGGGGGGATTTAGGACAGGAGGAGGCAGCCCTGTGCTGAGTGGGTGGCTGGGGACAGAGAGTAGAGGGCTGTTCCAGACAGTGGGACTGACTTGTGCCCAGACCTCTTGAGCTTGTGTTTGAAAGACTGAGAGAGCCGTGGCTTAGACATGGAGGGGGCCGGGCCAAGGTGTTCAGAGGCAGGCTCTGAAGGGCCCTGGGGGGTTTGAATCCATTGAAGTGTTGTGGGAACTCCCGGGGGTCTGACTCAGGAGGGGCTCTGGCCTTGTATAAATATACACTTAACAGTGTCTTTATAAAATGATGGCATCTCTGAAATTCACCGATTAATATTTTAAAAGAGTGCTCTGGTGAATGGTTAGAAGGATCTAGGTCAGAGGCAGAGAGACCCTTTGGGAACCCAGTGCAGAGCCTGGGTGAGAGGGGCTGGGGCTTGGTCCGGGGCCGGTTCTCTCCAGCAGGGGGTGCATGACAATGTCTGGGGTTGTCACAGCTGGGGAGGGGCTGCCCCTGGCATCCAGTGGGTGGGGACCAGGGATGCCACTAAACATCCTACAGCACACGGGATGCCCCCACCAAGAAGGACCCAGCCCCAGATGTCCATGGTGCCTGGAGAGGACAGGCAGGGTCAGAATGGGAGGCAGAACAAACAGAGTTGGCGGGACGAGGGTTGGGAGAAGAGGACAGAGCAAGGATGATGCTCAGATTTTCAGGTTGAGTAGCAGAAAGAAAGACTGTGGGAGAAGAACAGCCTCGGGAGCACATTAAGGCTTGGGGTGGGGCCTGCTCAGTGTGATGTCCTTAGGTTTGGGGTGGGGCCTGCTCAGTGTGATGTCCTTAGGTTTGGGGTGGGGCCTGGTCAGTGTGATGTTCTTGAGGTTTGGGGTGGAACCTCATCAGTGTGATGTTCTTGAGGCTTGCGGTGGGACCTGGTCTGTGCAGTGTCCGAGAGAGGCAGATGCCACGTGGCACTGGACACCTGGGTGGCCCTCGGGGGAGGCTGGGCTGAAGGTGCCACTGCAGGTGTCAAGGGTGTGTGTGGGGCGTGGGGCTGTGTGTGGCTGTGCGGGTGACAGTAGCTCTGTTGATGAGTGTGAGTATAGAATGTGTGAATGTCTGTGTCCGTCTGATGCTGTGAGCGAGTGTGTGGCAGCATGTGTGTCTGCGAATGTGACTGTGGAAGTGTGTGATCACGTGAATGAATGTGTGTGTGGATAGGTTCCTTTGAACTTGTGCGCATGTGAGTGTGTGACTGTGTGCGTGTGTGAGTGTGTGCACACACCCGTGTGCCTGGCCTCCCCCTTTCACCCTCCCTGGCCTCTGCTCAAAGGTGTCACAGGCCCCATGGCATCTCCGTGTGACTCTGTGGTGGCCTCCCGCGGAGTCCTGCCTGGCCATCTCTGGACCCAGATGCCCACTGTCCTGGGCTCATCTGATTCCCACCTTCAGTTAACACTGACCCTCCTGGATGACTCAGGTTGTCTCTCCTGGGCAGAATTGTGGCGTGGTTTCTTCCTGGCCAACAATTTCTGAATTCCTCCTCCCCAGATGCCACTGCTCAGGGCCTGCCTGTCCCCCTCTCTGCTCCCCCGTCACAGTAGCCTGCACGTCTTTGGATCATTTTGTGGCTGCTGACCTGGGAGTAACACATCCAGCTTCCTCCAGTTATGGGGCTCATTTTTAAGATACAAGAAAAGTGGGGCCCATGTAACACCCCACGGAGGGGGACGCTGCCGGGCCTGTGCACACCCCATGGAGGGGAACACTGTCCGGCCTACGCACACCCCATGGAGGGGGACACTGTCCGGCCTACACACACCCCATGACCAACAATTTCCGAATTCCTCCTCCCCAGATGCCACTGCTCAGAGCCTGCCTCGCCCTCTCTCCACTCCCCTGTCACGGTAGCCTGTGCATCTTTGGATCCATGGAGGGATGCTGTCAGGCCTGTGTGTACACACGCCCCCATGGAGGGGGACATTGTCCAGCCTGTGTGCACATACCCATGGAGGGAATGCTGTGGGCCTGCGTATACCCCACAAATGGGACATTGCTGGGCCTGTGCACACCCCATAAGGGGGATGTTGTCGGGCCTCGTGCACGTGGCTGGCTCTGCAGCAGCCCGGTCTGAGTGGGTGCGGGCAGGTGGTATCTCCTGCCTCTGGGTGAAGGGCCCCCAAACCCCAGGCCTCGAATACTGAGGAGCTACATTGGGAGTGGGCCCATCCCCACATGGGGCCATCAGATGAGACCCTGGCTCAGCTCATGTCATCTTCCAAGTCTCTCCAGTCAGTGTGAATAGGGCTGCTTCTGGTGTGGGCCACAAGAGCCCTAGGGTGGGTCGGATGTCTTTGCCTAATGAGCTGTGTGACTCCGGACAGGTCACTTAACCTCTCTGGGCCTTTGATTCCTTGCCAAACTCCCATTTCTCCGTGTGTGGTAATGCACAGGGCCGGGCGGTATGAAATTCTTCCTTGGACTTTCTTGACTGGGTTCAAGAGTGAGTGGACCCCTTTGCTACGGGCAGGCCAGGAGGACCTACAAATAGCTAGGGATTGGGGGTGCTGGGGGTGCTTGGTGGGCAAGGTGGGGGAGCGGCAGTGTTCCTGATCCCAGGAGAGGTGAGGTTGGTGGATGGGAGAGGTGGCGGGGCTGGGCCTCTGCAGAGGGCAGGCCAGGAGGGGCAGGAGGGGCTGGTCAGGGATGTAGCAGACAGAGCCACCTGGCCCTGGGGCAGGACAGATGTAGGCAGCCTCGGACTCCCTAGAAGCTGGATTTGGGGGTGTGCTGAGGAGAGGCCTCGAGAGAGTGCCCTGGGAGCCAGAATGACGTGCCCAGGCCCGGGGCATGCGGCTGGGTGGGGAATGGGTTCTGGCCACCCTTCTGAGAACAGGGGAGAGGTGCAGAAGGGGCTGAGGAGGTGCCAGGTTGGAATGGGGGGCAGAGCAGAGGTGATGGGGCAGAGCTCCAGACGGCATTGCCTCCCCTGGCGCATCTGAGAGGTGCCCTCCTGTGCAACCCCTCGTCAGAGCGCATTTCCTACACAGGACGTCACCAAAGACGCTTCCCAACTCACCATGGGGGGCACATGGCACCTAGCACCGCCCCAGGTCACAACCTGCTGTCCACCATGGACTGAGAGGTGTCCACGGGATCCCAGAACTCGGCTCCTGGGAGTCAGCCCCCTTTCCTCTCCTCTGCCAGCCAAGCTGTTTTGAAAGCCTCCTCATGCCTGCATGTCAGGCTGCAGCTTTGTGTGGGGGCCTGAGGGAGCTGGCAGAACACGGGAGAAGATCTCTCCCACAAGGTCCTCCGGGGTGAGGCTCGCCAGCCCCAGTCCTGTCCCAGAGACCCAGAGGGAGGAGACGTGCAGCTTTGAGGGAACTGTGGAGCTTGGCCCTCATGGGGACATGTACACACTGCATACACAACACACCCCTGCACCACCCCACATGCCAGCATGCCTCTGCACACGCCGGCACACACTGCACACACACCCCATGTGCCTGCACACACCTACACATACCCACACATCTCTGCACCCACTCTTGTGCACACTCTTACACGGCTATTTATCTCCATAACCCCAGTGGGGCTGTGGGGCTGCAGCAGGTGGCCTGCCAGTCCCCTCTGTTATCCTGGGACTCTGGGTAACATCCCTGCCTCCCGCCAGCTTCCCTTCCACCACCCCAAAGGGTGCCAAGGAGATGAGGCCTGTCCCTCTGTGACCACTGAGCTGGCCATTGGAGTCAGTCTGCCACCTGGAGGAGGAGAGGGGCCCCACTGCGATGCCCCAGCTTCCATGGCCATCCCTGCTGGCCACGCAGCTCCCCCTTTCACAAATGAGATGAAGCCACTGCCCCAGAGGGCCTAGAGTGGTTTGTCTTCTGGGCATTGCTCTGGACTTGGGGTATGGCCAGCATGGCCGCTGGGCCTGGGCAGAGCCAACGCACACTCTTCAGGTCTGGCATAGCATGTGTAGAACAGCACGGCTGTTAGCATTCCATCCCGGGTTTACAGAAAGGACACACTGCCATGACTCCAGGTTGAGGACTGCTGCAGAAATTCACTCATTTGATCCTCAAAGCAGTCTCCTGAGGGAGTCCCTGCGATCACCGCCATTCCACAGATGGGTAAACCGAGACCCGGAGAGATGCAGCCACGTGCTCAAAGCTGCACATCTCAGTAGGTGTTGGAGGGGAGACGTGGTCCAGGTGGCCAGGGGTGGGGGAGCGCGTAAGCGGGATGGCACCATGGTGCTGCTTCCTCTCCAGTGGCTTCTTGGTCCGAAGGCCCTGAGCCTGCCAAGGGTGTTTCTTCCCTGCGATGCCCCCGGGTTGTGCAAGCTCTCCATGCCCTCCCTCACCCTTCCTGACCCTGCCCGGCCTGCTCATCCACTGATGCCAGGTGCCAGCAGTTGGCAGGGGCTGTGGCCACCAAGTCCGAGTCTCTCCCAGTGTCCCCTCCCTCATCCCTGCTGTGTGGCTTCTCTCTTCCCGGAGCCTCCCCACTGTGCTCTGTGACCCTGTTCTCCCCTGATGGCCCTAACTTCCCTTTCCTACTCCTCCCCCACAAGGTGATCTTTAATGACCCATTTGCTGCTGCATGCCAGAAGCCAGAGGGCAGGGGACCGTCTCCCTGAAGAAGACAGAGCCGACAGCCTCAACCTGGACAATCATAAACCACGTCCATGTCTGAGCATCCATCTTTCCCAAGGCAATGGAGCATCAGTGACTTGCTGGAGCTCTGCCTTCTGCGTCAAAGGCATGTGCACAAAGAATGCCCATCCGCCTTCCCTTCCACCATGACTGCTGCGTTCCTCTGCCCCGGAGGTGGTGACATGGTGGGCCTCCATCCTGCACTGCCAATTGCCCATCCGAGCTCCCAGTCTTACTCTCTAAAAAGTTCAGTTCCCAACTAGCCCCTACACTCTCACCTCCGCCTTCCTCCTCAAACATCCCGCGTTCCTCCCAGATCACACCATTCGCAGTTCCCACCTCCGTGCTTCCATCTGCCCCATGCCTTCCAGCAACTTCCTTCTCCTTAATTTCAACCATTCAGAATTCTACCCATCCTTCTAGGCCAGCTGAATTCTCCTCCCCCGTAGCCACAGGGAACATAGCGTAAAGCCCTCTGGGCTCTCTAGGACTCAAAAGAGGCTTGCGGGTATTTGTACCCCCTGTAATTTGTGTAGATGAGGGTGCCGGTACTGGGTGGCAGGGATGCTGTGGGCGTGAAGGAAGGTGTTCCGTGGAAGTGTCTCTAGACATGAAGCATGTATGATCCCTTGGGCACTAGGCCCCACCTAACATACGAACACTGAGATGCTGTCATTCAGTACTCACGATGATCTGATGATGTTGGTACCCTTATTGCCACCATTTTTCAGAGGGTGAAATGGAATGTTGTGGGGGACCCAGTGGTTTGCCCAGAGCCTCCCTGCCTGTGAGTGTCAGAGCCGAGGCTTGAGCCTGGGGTGCCTCCTCACCAGGGACGGATGCCCCGCGGATGCCTCTGGCATTGAGGGTAACTTACTGTGGTGGTTCGTAGGTGCTCCCCATCTGAGAGTAGGTCATTTTCCCTCCTGCCAGTTGCAATTCAAGGGCAGGCCTCACCCCCGATTCAGGCTGAACGGTTGAGCTGCAGTCAAGGTGAAGAGATTTGTCTCTAGGGAGGATTTGAACAGACTTCCCCAGCTTCCTCTCTGTCCCCAAGATGACGCTTCTGAGATGTTGATGTGCTTGTCTTCTGGGTTCAGAGCTCGGCGAAGGTGACAACGTCTTCCCGGCACGTCTTTGTCTGTGATTGTCACCCACACTGACAGTCCCGGGGGTTCAAGGTTGACTGCACTTGACTGAGCCGAATAAATTAGCATAAAACATTTAAAACCAAATTTCCTAATGTATTTTTTTTTCTCATTTACTACTCAGGTGTTTAGATTTAACTTCTTCCAAGTGATCCTAAACATCATATGTCCCCTGATAATTGTGCCTTTCGATACCAAGTTGTCCCAATGGAAGCAAGGCAGGCGAGAGGAAGGGTTTGGCATATTTGTGGGTGGACACTTCTGGACAGAAAACACTGCCTTGGGTGAGCCATCGGGCCCCCAAGCTTGGGCCTGGGAGTCAGTTGGAAGAGTATGCTGCACCCCCTTCTAATTGAAGCCTGCCAGCTCTGATTTAGAAAATCTCATTTTGTGCTATTCTAAAAGTAGGTTTTACTTCTTGAATTTGTTTCGTTAGCCAGAGTTTTACTTTTTCTCTCCTCTTGGCATATATCTTTTGGGACTAGTCTTATCATTGTTATGCATGCAAACAGCACCTTGCACAGTGCTGTTTTCTTGGCAGGCTACCCTGGGAGCTCCGTCGAATCCTTGCCAGACAAGGGTCCTCCTGCTCTTCAGTAGCGTAGCACTTTGGATCTCAATGAGTTGCTAATAGTTCTTCTTGTCTTCTTCTTCCTTAGGCCCATATGCAGGTGCTCCTGGAATTATGATGGGTCACATCCCAACAAACCCACCTTAAGTTGAAATTATCGCTAAGTTGAAAATATATTTAATACCCTGATAAGCCCATCATAATGTAAAAAAAAAAAAAAAAAAAAAAAAAACAGGTCCAGGGTGGTCTGTGTTTGGATGAACTTGTAATTCCTTTTGGAATTTTGGGGTGATTCGTTTTCCTGGAGTCCCCATCCCAGGATGGCTCCGATGGGGACATCTGTGCCAATACCTCGGCATTTGCCTCTTCACATCTGTAGGGAGGTGCTCTTATAGTCGCCAGTGTTTTTTCCCCTTTTATTCTTCCTACTGCTAAAGTAGCTCTTGTTCCAAGCCCAGGCCTTCATTCACAGCCTGAGAAGGGAAGTGATTAGAATTGAAATTGGAAATGGTCTCTTTTCCTTTCTGCCTAATTCTCGCCCACAGTAGGGCGGGAGGGCAGTCCACAGCGTCTGCACACCCACGGGTGGCTTTTGACCTCCTTGAGTCTGGCATCTATGTTGAGAGGGTTTCTGCACACACATGCCCTCTGTTTCATCATGCATGTGCATGCATGTGTATGTATGTCAGGTATTAGAAATGTCCCGTCGTTCCACGCTCTCTCTTTCTGCCTCTTCACACAGACCCATTAGTTGCATTTTGGGCTTTTTTGGCATTCCACTGTGCTAACATCTTCCCCCCTAGTGGGAAACGAGATAGCTGTGATTAGCCTAATGAGTGATTAATTAACGAGCGGGCTGGCTAGAAGATGGAAATATGCTGACCCTGCTGAATAATGGCCAGGAGGGGGCCAGCCACCCACCACGATGCTGCGCCCATCGTGACTTTAACCCTTGAGTCTTCTGCCCAGACCACTGTCCTTTCTTTGTGCAAAAGTGCAGAGGTTGCATCCACGCATGTGCGCCCCCAGAGCTGGGGTCACCTGCCATCCAGCATCTGGAATGCAACCTCCACCAGCCCAGACGCTCTGTTGGGTCTACGGGTGGCCAGACTCAAAGTGTGTGTGTGTGTGTGCACGCGTGCGTGTGTGTGTGCATGCGTGTGTGTGTATGTGCGTGCGTGTGTGTGCGCACGCGTGCGTGTGTGTGCATGTGTGTGTGTGCGTGCGTGTGCGTGCGTGCGTGTGTGTGTGTGTTTATGTGTGCAGGTTTCAAATAAGCACATCGGTATATTCGCCTATAATTGAATGATGAAAACTGATCTTAATTGGCAATTATGCAAAATTCTAGAATATTTCAGAGTGGAAGTTGTTGGAGGCTTCTGAATGGTTTTGTTGGATGAATTAGATTAGGGTGTCTGGGGTGGGCTTTGGGGAGAGCCCAGGAAATTTTGCAGACTCACCTGGAGGCAGATTGAGAGGGGGACCCGGAAACTGTAAGGGAGAAGGTTTGGGGACAGCTTGGGTTCTAGGCTGTAGGGAGGCAGGATCATGGGGCAGGAAGGGGTTAATGGGGGTTAGGACGGGAAGCAGGAGAGGTGAGTGACAGGCCCCCGCTTATGTTTCATGCAGCTTCTACTGTAATTGTTAATTTTCTTCATAGAAGCTGAAAAAAACACACAGTGCCAGAAACCCATCCCGGGCCCCTCCTCTCCGAACCTCCCAGCTTCAGGGGTTTTGTTTGCTCTCCCTCTCCTCTCTGTGGTAAGGGACTGCAGGCACAGGCAGGAAGAGGGGTCCGGGCTCTTGACTAATACCTGTGCACCCCCAGTCTGGCAAAGCAGCTCCAACCCAGTGGCCGAGGCAGGCAGACATGAGGGTCCACAGGGGAGCGTGGCTGGCAAAATGACCCTTCCAGTGCCCAGGATGTCAACCCTGAGCCAAATTCACCATGGGAGCCACATCCTTCTGGCCCTTTTCTCTATGTCAGGGAGCATCCATGAGGGGTCTGGGGGCTGTTTTCCCTTCATCAGCGGCTGCCGTCCAGGTGGGGAGAGGGGGATGGCCTACTTCTGAGCCTGCGAGGCCAGGGAACTCCTGCCCTGGGAACTCCTGTAAGTTGAAGCCCCTTAGCCCCAGTCCTGGAGTATGTCAGTATGAGTGTCCTGCGTCTGATATAACAAGTGACCGCTTTCTGGGGGCCTAAAACAACAGACATGAAGTCTTGCATTTCTGGAGGCTGCAAGCCTGAAATCAAGGTGTGGGCAGGGCTGTGCTCCCTCCAAAGGCTTCAGGGGAGGGTCTGTCCTGCCTCCTCCAGCTTCTCGGCCCCAGGTGTTCCTCGGCTTGGAGACGCATTGCTCCAGTCCCTGCCTCTGTCTCCACGTGGTCTTCTCTGTGTGTCATTCTTCTCTTCTGTTTCTTATGAGGACACTGATCCCTGGATTTAGGGCCCATCATAATCCAGGATGATTTCATCTTGAGATCCTTACCTTAAATTTGTCTGCAAAGACCCTCATTCCAGATAAGGTCACAGCTTGAGGTCCCAGGTTAGGACTTGGACACATCTTTTTGGGAGACACAATTTAACCTACTACAGTGTCCAAAGGTTTCAGTTTAGGGCCTTCTGCCCAGTTTTCCAGACCATCACACCCCCTCTTCTGGGTGCTCCTGACCCATTGTATTATTCTGTTCTCACACTGCTATCAAAAACTATCCGAGACTGGGTAATTTATGAAGAAAAGAGGTTTAATGGACTCACAATTCCACAGGTTGTACCAGAAGCATGGCTGGGAGGCCTCAGGAAACTTACAATCATGGTGGAAGGTGAAGGGGAAGCAGGCGCGTCTTCACATGGCAGCAGGAGAGAGAGCAAAGGGGGAGGTGCTACACACTTTCAAACAAACTGGGTCTTGTGCAAACTCACTCACTATCATGAGAACAGCAAGAGGGAAATCTACCCCTGGGATTCAATCACCTCCCACCAAGTCCCTCCCCCAATATTAGGGATTACAATTTGACATGCTATTTGGGTAGGAACATGAGCCAAACCATATCACCCATTTTAGGGCTCACCCTGGCTGCCCCTCAGCACGGCCCACAGCCTGCTCTGCTGAGCAATGCTCACATGGATGGCATGAAGCTTCAGAGAGAGAAGGAGCCCTCCAAATCCTTCCCCAACTGCCTGTAAGAAAATCCCCACAAGGTAAAGGCAAGGGAGTGAGGATGGTTCTTTAAGCTCAGGCTTGAGCACAGTCTTGAATTTCAGCCCCTTGGACCTCCCTGTGCTGCGTCTTGGGCAACTTCTTGACTTCTCTGTGCCCAGTTAGTCCTTCTGTAAAATGGGACTGTGCACCATATCACCATGCCCAATAGACAGAGGGGTCACAGGCTGTCACAGGCAAGTCATGCCTGCTCGGTTAGGCACAACCTTCCAGATGAAGCCGGCACTCTGCCAGCAAACACGGCATCTGTGGAGGGGGAGTGGCAGTTTGTGGGACCATTTGTGCAGTGAGGTGGCTGGATGAGGCTGTACATTTAATTTCCCTGCAGCTCAGAGCTCCAGCCCTGAGATTTGCTCATGGGCCTCTCAGAAGGTGACAGAGGCCTGCGCTGCATCCACTGGCAGAAGAAGCTCCAGTTCGACTGAAAAGTGGAGATATGCCGAAAGTGGGTTATAGAACTTCAGGTCTGTTTGAAATGTTTACTGCCGACAAATTCACATTTGCTGCACACATGGAAGACAGGGACTGCACGTCCAAGATTGTTTTGAGATAATATCAAGAGACAGAATGGAGGCATTTGAAGGGAGGCCCAGGTTGATATGGGCCCCAGCCTCACCCAAGGTAGGTTTTGGCTGTGCCTCGGGTACTCGTGTTGCAGCGCAGGCGAACTCCAAACTGGGGCTTAGCCCAGGAGAGTCCTTGGCTTCTCTCAGGAAAGAATTCAACAGCGAGCCAATGGTAGAAGAAAACAGCTTTATTGAAGCCGTGGTGTTACGTCTGTGATGGTGCGATAGCTCCGTGACTGCCCCTGCAGAGCAGGGCTGCCCCATGGGTGGTGTGCTGAGAGCAGCAGCTCAGGGCAGGTTTGCAGTCAGATTTATACCCACTTTTAATTGCATGCAAATTAAGAGACAGGTTATGCAGAAATTTCTAGAAAAAGGGTGGTGAGTTGTGGGTCATAGGTCATTGCCATGGAAATGGGCAGTCACTCCTGGGTGTTGCCCAGGAGTGTTGCCATAGCAATGGTTCACTAACATGGCAAGTTGGTGGGCATGTCTTAGGGAGAGCTGCTTCCGTCCCGTTTGTTTAGCTAGTCTTCAGTTTGGTCTGGTGTCTGAGCCTCACCTCTGGAGTCAAGTTCCACCTCCTGCCTCAATAGGGGTGGAGGGGGTTTATGTGAGACCCCAGGCATGACCACAATCATTCCTCTCCTCCCAGCCCTGAGGCCTGACCAGGGGTCTGCCGCATTGCTGCCTGTAGGAGAAAGGGAGCCATGTCCTGCTTAGAGCAGAGAGAGGAGCTGCTGGAACTTTTGGACGTGTGGAATCCTGTGTCCTTGGAGTACAGGAATGGCGGAGGCAGCATCGCTAGGGCCCTGCAGGCTCCTGACCATCGCTAGGGCCAGCATGCTCTCAGCTTGACCGACCATGCTGGGTGAGGTGTTCAGAGCCTCAGAGGAGCTGTCACCTTCCAGGTCCCCTACCCTTCAGGGCAGGGTTTCTAAACCTCGGCACTATTGACATGTGGGGGGACCATTCTCTGATGTGGAGGCCGTTCCTTGCATCGTAGGATGAGCAGCATCCCTGGGTCTGCTCACCATGTACCAGCATCACCCCCAGCCACAGCTGTGACAACTAGAAATGTCTGCAGGCACCACCAAATGGCCCCGGGAACAAACCCACCCCTGGTTGAGGGACCCCGCCTTAGGTCCACCAGTTAGACTCAGAGAGCCCCTGCCCTCTGCAAAACCTTCCCAAGGCCAAGTGATTTGGGGGCTGTCCTGCAAACGCCAGCTGAATCAGAAGGTTCTAGCAATAAAACAGGGCAACACCCAGCTGAGCAGCTTCTTGTGACTCTGGGAGCACATGGAGGAGGAAGGGGTGGGCTTCGGAATGCCTCATCTTGGACTATTCCACCTCCCCGGCTTTGCCCCAGGAAAGCAGGCTGTGCAGACAGATGCTCTTGGTGGGCTCTGAGCTCGGCACAGCGAGGAAGGGAAACCACAGGGAGGAGGGTGTGCGGAGAGATGGTCCTGGAAGTGGGCTTATCTTGAAGATCTGGAAATTGCTCTGCTTGTGGGCTGGGGTAGACAGTCCTGGAAATCGAGGCGGGTCCTGAGGCCTGTGGCTGAAGTTTCTTAGAGAATCGAGTCTCCTCCTCTAAGACCCCAGAGCCCTGCAGTGCCTCCCGCACGTGGAAGGCCCTCACCTAGGCCGCTGTCATTTAGAAACTCATTTTTCATCCTTGGCTCCAGCAGCCTGAGCTTCACCTGACATTCCCACTGGGCAGTGGGACCCCCTACAAGAAAATGTGCTCCCTAATATACACAAGAGAAATGAAAGCATATGTCTGCCGTGAACACACCCACCTGTGTTCCCAGCAGCGCCATTCACAGTAGCCAAAATGTGGAAGCAACCCAATGTCTACTGACTGATGAAAAGGTCCACAAAATGGGGTCTGTACCTGCAGTGGGATATTATATAGCCACAAATAAGCATGAAGCCTGACACAGGCTCCAACACACATGAACCTTGAGGACTTCATGCTCAGTGAAAGACACAGACATAAGGCCACAGAGTGTGTGACTCCATTTGCATGAAATGTCCAGAACAGGCAAATCTGTGGTTGCCTGGGGTTGGGGATGGGCAGTGACTGTGAATGGGTGTGGGGTTTCTTTTTGGTGCAATGAAAACGTTCTAGAATTAGACTGAGTTGTAATTCCTTATATATTCTAGAAGAATATATAACTGCATATATATATTTGCATATATATAACTGACTATATCTATATCTGAATGTATATTTGCTCAAGACTAAACTGTAGGCCCTTCTCTACTGCACGCTGTTGAGAAGAGCCCACAGTTTAGTTTGGAGCAAATATGGGCTTATAAGGCACAAATCTAGACCTAGGGCTTGTGAAAGGCCAGTCCCGGAAGTGTCTGAGGGAGGCTCAGGCAGCCAGGTCACATCAGGGGACAGAGAGGAGTCCAGGGTAGCCTTGGGTGCCCAGAGGAAGTGGTGGAGAGAGGGCTGGTGAGGGAGGCTGGGTCAGGCACAGAGGGCTTTCGAGCTGTGGCTCAGGGGCACCGGTCTATGTGGGCTTTGGGCTGGCTCAAGACTTCATGGGGTGTTGCTCAGCCCATCTGCTCTGTCAGCTCAGGTTTCTTCCCCTGGCTGGTCTTCGGTGATGCATGCCCAGCTGCTTCCAGCCTCACTGGGCTCAAGGTGCCTGAGAGTGGACCTGAGCTGGACGCACAGGCCATAGGAGGGGTGGGTCTTGCTGGCCCCCAACCCGCAAGGGGCTCCCAGTCCCCCAGCCAAGGTCACAGAAGTTGGCTGACCCCTCAGGGTGCTGGGCAAACCTGAAATGGGTGTCCGGTCTGCAGCCCCCTACTTGGCCTTCTTCTCTCTCCATCTCCCCAGGGTTTCCTTGTTCCTCTCAATGTATCCTTCCCACATTCTGTCCCTCTAATGATTCACTGACCTCCATGTAGCCACCCTGAACGTACAGGTGTGCATTTGTGAGCAGGGCCTGCCAAGGTATGAGCTCTGACTTTGCTTCCTGCCTCAGTTTCCTCATTTGTGAGATGGGAAGAGGGATGGCAGTGCCTGTCTCAGGGGCACCGTGAGATGAAGTGTCACGGCACTCGGGATAGCCCAGTAAGTCACGGGCACCTGTGGGATTTCTGTTCTCCTTGCTGGCATTCTGAGTCCTCTGCAGCCTGCCCCTCCCACCATCACCCCAGAGTGTCACTCTGGGGCTTAGCAAATAAAAGGTTGGGGGCTGAGGGAGGGAGTGGGACAAGTGTGATCCTTAGACAAGAGAGAAGAGGCTGCGATCACAAATAGTGTGCACGTGTGAGAATGAGTGTGTGCGCATGTAGACAGTGAACGAGAGCGTGTGAACAAGAGAGAATTTGTTCATGTATGTGAGTGTGCATGTGTGGTGTCTGTGAGTCTGTATGTGTGAGCGTATGTGCTGGCGAGGGTGCAAGAGGCGAGTGTGGGCTGGGTGCAGTGGCTCATGCCTGTAATCCCAGCACTTTGGGAGGCCGAGGCGGGTGGATCACCTGAGGTCAGGAGTTTGTGGCCAGCCTGGCCAACATGGTGAAACCCCATCTCTACTAAAAATACAAAAATTAGCCAGGCATGGTGGCAGGCGCCTATAATCCCAGCTACTCAGGAGGCTGAGGCAGGAGAATCACTGGAACCCGGGAGGCAGAGGTTGCAGCGAGCCTAGATCGAGCCACTGCACTCCAGCCTGGGTGACAGAGCAAAACTCTGTCTCAAAAAAAAAAAAAAAAAGCAAGTGTGTATGTGAGTGTGCATTTGTGCGTGTCTAAGCATGAGTGCATTTATGTGTGTGTTTGGCAAGCCCTTGGCCTGGTCTCCCCTGTGGCGAGGCCGGTGGCAGAGGCCTGGTGACACACACCTAGCAGCTTGTTGGGGCAGAGGGGACTTGGCAGCACCCAGGATTGGACTGGACGCCGGGCCCCATCGGCTGATCTGACTTCCTCAGGTTCCCAGGTGGCTGGCTGGGGAGGCTACATGGGAGGCTGAGCTCCGGCTTTGTCCACAGGGTCAGGGGCCACCACTGTCTCGTCCATGTGCACCTTTGGCCTCCGAGGACCTGATGGCACAGGTGGATGTTTTCCAGGTAGGTGGAGGCTCCTGACCAATGCCGAGCTGCTGGGCGCTGCTTCAGGGCCTGGGACCTCTTTAAGGCCAAGTCAGTCAGGTTTTCCCTTGTGGCTGTGGGGAGCTTCAGACCAGAAGCAAGGGGTGGAATCATGCTCGGACCTGATTTTACCCAGGAGCTGAGAGAAGAAACCTTCAGTTCCTGTCCTCCTGGGAGGGGTTCTTCTGGGAGGTGTCCTCCCCTCACCCTCTTTCTCCTTCTCACCCCCCACCCCAGCCTGCCCCTCTGGCTCGGCCTGCAGCTTCCTCTGGCAATTATTAATAGTTACTGCAGCCCCAGGGAAGCAGTGCAGGGTCCTCTCTGGGAAATGAGGTTGGAGCACCAGCAGCCCCCACGGCAGGTACTTGGTGGAAACACACAATTGTAGCAGAGTCCTAGGTGGCTCCCGCCTCTGGGCTTGTCCTTTGTGTCTGCATTTTGTCATGAAATCCCAGCAACAGCAGCCACTGCCATTTAGAGCTCTTACCATATGCCTTTCACCACGAGGGGCCTGCAGGGTGAGCTCCTTACGACCCTGGCACCCAACTCGCCCAGCCCTGCTTGGTGTCTCTCTCTCTCTCTCTCTCCCCCTCCCTCACTCTCTCTCCCTCCCTCCCTCTCTCAGTCTCTCTCCCTCCCTCCCTCCCTCCATCTCTCTCCCTCTCCCTCCCTCTCTCTCTCTCTCCCTCCATCTCTCTCTCTCCCTCCCTCCCTCCCTCTCTCCCTCCCTCCCTCTCTCCCTCCCTCCCTCCCTCCATCTCTCTCTCCCTCCCTCCCTCCCTCTCTCTCTCCCTCCCTCTCTCTCTCCTTCCCCCTCTCTCTCTCTCCCTCCCTCTGTCTCTCTCCCTCCCTCCCTCTCCCTCCCTCCATCTCTCTCTCCCTCCCTCCATCTCTCTCTCTCTCCCTCCCTCCCTCTCTCTCTCTCCCTCCCTCCCTCCCTCTCTCTCCCTCCCTCTCTCTCCCTCCCTCCCTCCATCTCTCTCCCTCCCTCCCTCTCCCTCCCTCCCTCCATCTCTCTCTGTCTCTTCCTCCCTCCATCTCTCTCCCTCCCTCCCTCTCCCTCCCTCCCTCCATCTCTCTCTGTCTCTTCCTCCCTCCATCTCTCTCTCTCTCTCCCTCCCCCCTCTCTCTCCCTCCCCCCTCTCTCTCCCTCCCCCCTCTCTCTCCCTCCCTCTCTCTCTCTATCTCCCTCCCCCCTCTCCCCTCCCCCTCCCTCCTCCTCTCTCTTCTGCCAGTGGTCTCCAGAAGCTGTGGTTGGAGGCTGGATGGGGTTCCCCTCCCTCCCAGCGCCAGGCTCAGCAGGGACAGCGGAGAGGGCCATGGACCGTCAGGTCTCCCAACACGTCCCTTTCACCCCAGGGCCTTGGAACAGCATCTTTGCTCTTGGAAGCTTCCCTGAGAAGTTTGGGGCTGGAGCCCAGAGCAAGTGGCTCCTCAGTGGACCCGAGGAGGATTTCCAAGGTCAAGGCGGGGCCCGGGCTCCTGACCTGTTGGTCTGCCTTTCTCTACGGCCATCTGTTTTGATTCAGTGAGACCCTTGGTTTCACCTGCCTCACTGAGCACCTGCCTGGGCCAGGGCTGAACCAGCACCACCTCAGCCCTGGCTGGCCCAGGCCTGTGGGCCACGATTGTGTGTTCTCACCCAAGACCGACCCTGGGGTCTGCCGGGGCTCCACCCTCATTTCCTAGGCAGGGGCGCAGCACTGCTTTCCCGGGGTTGCTGTAACTGATGACCACACACTAGGGGGCTTAAAACAACAGAAACGGATTCTCTGCCATTCTGGAGGTTGGAAGTCCAAGATCAAGGTATCGGCTGGGCTAACTCCTTCCAGAGGCTTGGAGGGAAAATCTGTCCCTGGCCTCTCTCCCAGCTCCGGGGGCTGTCCGCTGTCCCTGGGATTCCTCAGCTCAAGGCAGCATCTCTCCAATCTCTGCTCTGTCTTCACATGGCCACCTCCCTGGGTGTGCCTCTGTGTCTCCTGTCTCTCTGGCCTTGGATTTGGGGCCCACGCTAATCCAGGATGGCCTCATCTCTATCTGCACCTTACTTCCATCTGCAAAGACCCTGTTTCCAACAAGGTTGCATTCTCAGGTTCCAGGATGACATGAATCTTAGGGGCTGATATTGAGCCCCTGCAGGCCAAGGCTCCGGGAGGAAGGAGGCACACCCAGGACCCTGGCTCAGAGCCCAGCCCACCTCGTCACACCTGCTCCTTCTTATGCTTGGACCCATCTCTGGGCCAAGTTTATTTCCCTCTCCTGATGGCCCTGCCCCAGGTGATCTCTCTCCACAAATCCTTCTGCTGTGTCTCTGGTTGCCTCCGCCGACGCCCTTTCCTGGGGTCCTGGTCCACTCGGCATCCTCTCCCTGCACCCCCAGGTGTGTGACCTGCCTGCTGGGCCTGAGCCAGCTCTGCGGGATGTTTCCAGCCTGTGCAGCAACAGTGTGTGTCTCTGACCTGGTTCTGGCTCACCGTGCAGGGGCTGGACCTGAAAAGAGCTCCAAGTCCCCTCGTATGGGGTGTGGGGAAGACCAGGAGGCCTCTGAGGGACAAATCCTGGGTGAAGGGAGGCTGTGGGCAGGAGAAGGGGTGTGGATGCTGAGGAGGGGGTGCAGGGGGGCCCTTCTTCTGGTGGGGAGGGACTAATGGCCATGGGGAAGGGGGGTATGGCAGGAGGTTGTGCTGGGGAACTAGAGCCGTAGGGCAAACGTCAACCTCGTGGGTGAGGCTTTCTCACAGTTGGGGTGCGAGGGGCATGGTCCGGGGTCCAGAGGTAATGATTTAGTTGTGGGTTCCATGGCTAAAAATGAAGTCCAATGGGGACAGCCAATGAGGAAAATCTGAAGAGGGCACTGCTGTGGGAGAGGTCAGTGGAGGCTGTCACGGAGCTCCCTGCCCCGTGGTCACGGGCTTCGGCTGCCCTGGTCTGGGCTTCGGCCGGCCCAGGTGGGAAGTCCCAGGTGTAGCCAGTGGAGCCCCAGCTGGCAGGGAGCTGGCCAGAAGATCAGGCAAGTCACCCGGGCCCCTGGTGCATCAGATGGGGAGGATGGTACCTGCCTCTGTAGTCACAGGGGATAATAAATGTGACCCTAAAGGAAGCCACCATTTTCGAAAATGCCCTGGGACGTGGGAAATGCCGTGGAAAAGCACGGCCCATCCGCAGGACAGCGCTGTCTCTGTAGCTCACACGGACGCTATTAACCCTGATAACAGGTAAACAGTGTGCCTGCTTCAGCTGCAAATTACACGCAGCTTTATCTCTGTTCAGTAATGCTGGCGGAAGTGACAGAGGCCTCCTGAGGAGGCCTGGTTATCGTCGGTGGCCCATGTCCTCGTTGCCGCTCAGCCCAGTTCCCCCCGAGTGCCCTCTGTCCCGGGTGTGAGGGCTAAGGCAGCCTCATGAGTCTGACAGAGACGCTCCCCTCCCCTGCTGCTTGATGCCGTTCCTGCGTCCTCCTGTGATGCCTCTCCTATTTTCCCGTCTGCACATGTGTGCCTTCTCCTACTCCTAGAATGTTCTGGATTATTCATAACAGACTCACGGTCACCAGAGAGTAGAGTTGGGTCAGCAGGAGAGCTCAGTGTTGGCTTGTGCCTCTCCCCAGGAAGGTCTGGTATGTGTGTTTGCATGTATGTACTTGCACTTACGTGCACACGTGCATATGCACTGTGTGGTGTGTGCCACTGAGTGTGTGTGCATGTGCACAGAGGCACGTGTGCACATGCAGTCATGCTTGCACATGCAGACATACATGTGTGCAGTGTGCATGTGTGCTGAGTGTGTGCATAACATGCACATCTTGTGAGCCTGTATGCACAGATGTGTTCACACACGTATGTGAATGTGTGTGTATGTCAAGAGGGAAGACAGCCTAGACTTCCTGGAAACCTCTCAAAATCCTGAGTCCACCCCCTGCCAGACACCAGTCATGGTCACTGCTGTTTGGATGCAGCCTTTAGGGGAGGTTACGGGACATCTGGGCAAAGGCGAGGAGAGATGAAATCACAGTGAGATTTGCAGCACGTTACCTGTTTTTATTAAAAATCAATGACACAACAGAGCGATTTCACTCTATCTTACTTAAACTATATCCACTGCATGGGCGTCAGGAGGGCGGGGGAGGGGCTGGGGAGAGGGGCGCTGCTCTGCAAGCAGCCTCTCTCCCCCTCCATAAAGCCCCCAGCTCATCTCGGCCCCATCAGAGCTGGGATTTACAGCCAGACCTGCCGACAGCTTGCTGCGCGCCTCTCTCGGTTTTATTCCTGCTATTTATCACACGGCCCTGCTCAGCGCCAGAGGGACAGTTAATCAGGGCAGACTTTCTACCTCGTCATCCCGGGATTCTGCCGGGAGAAAATGTGAACCGTAAAATTAAAATCATGGGAACTGGGGAATTTGTAAAGAAGCTGATGGTTTCGGGAGGAGGGAAAAAGGGAGATTTCCCCAGCTTCCTGCCCCACGTATGGACAGACCAAAATATTGAGCTTCGGGGATTTCACACCCAGAACTCATTTTCTCTTACTGCCGTGCCATGGACCAGTTCTGAGGCAATGACTTCCAGATTTCATCCCTCCCCTCAGCTGCTGCTCGGGGGCACTCCTCCCTTCTGGAGGAAATGCAGATGATGGTCATGGCCGAGAAGCCAAGCAAAGCAGGTGAGTGCCCTGGGGAACTACTGAGGCCTGACCTAGTCTGATTGTAGGCACAGCCCCTGCTGGCCCCTGGGGAGACCCCCAGCCAGCCCCTGACTTCACCTATGTGGTACTGGGCCAGGCTTTCCTAGAGGGGAGAGGAGACGGGGGTGACCCCAGAGAAAGGAGCCCACGGCTGTGCAGCCTGGCTGCCCCGGCTATCGTGAGGGCAAATGTTCAAGACCCAGGAGAGCCAGATCGGCGTTTAGAGACTGAGGAGAGCAGAGCCATGGACCTGGGAGTTGAGAGCCATATGCTAGGGGCTGAAGCTCATCATCTGATCTTGGAGAGGAGGGAAAAGAGTAGCTTACAGATCCTTCTTGATCCTTCCATGAAAACCTGGGTTTTGCTTCAGGTTTACTATCATGGAGGAGCTGGTTGGACTGGGCGAGAGGGAGTAGGATACATAGAACCCATCGCTAGCGGTGCCCCTACTGGGCCTGCAGGGTTAGGACCTGAGCTCAGGGGCCAGAGCAGGGAGAGCTGCCAGGGACCTTGGGCAGCAGCACAGAAGGAGGTTTTCTTTTCAACAACATGAAGGTCACTGCAGCTGCATTTAGAGCCCTGGTGGTGACGTGTGTGTGTGTGTGTGTGGTGTGTGCCTGTGCACCTGTGTGCATGTATACATGTGCACTTGTACATGTGTGCAAGTGTGCTTGTGTATACCTGTGTGTGCATGCCTGTGTGTGCATGGTGTGCTTGTGCCCCTCTGCATATGCGTGTACCTGTGTGTGCATGCGTGTGCGTGTACATGAGTATATGTGTGTGGCATGTGCCTCTCCAGGTCTGCTCATGAAGAAGGGAAGGGCATGTGTGTCAGGAACTAGAACAAATGGTTTTCCAGATTCCCAAAGGGCAGAGCAGTCAGGCAGGAGCCAGATGCCTTCTGGAAATACCCTACGGCAGATGACACAGGTTTCAGGACCAAGGCCTCATGCCGGCCTAGGGTGGGAAGTTTGGGGAGCCTGGCATTTGGGAATGGGGTTTCCTGACTCTGGAGTGCCCAGGAGACTCCTGAAGACCAGCCCTCCATGATCTCAGAGCCTGGAGTGGGACTGGTGTCACAGAGTGGCAGTGACGGTGACAGGCAGCTCAGCTCAGAGGTGCTATGGGCTTTCCCGCACCTCCCCGGACTCGTCATTTATTGAGTCATCTCTTCAAGGTTCTGGAGGAGCTCCAGGAGGAGGGGGTGGGCAGAGGGACCCGGCCTCCCTGGCTGGAGCTTGGAATGGACAATATTTGCATGGGCAGCTGTCAGTCAGGGCCAGCCAGCAGCAGTGGAGGCACCGGCCAACCTCTGGGGCTTGGGGATAGGGGCGGTCCCAGACCCCAGGGGGGCTTCTAGGGGGTGAGCCCCACAGGCCTGGCGATGAGGTCAGCATGGGGAATCCAGAGGGGAGAAAGCGGAGGCTCAAAGGCAGACCCCAGAGACCCTCCTGAGCACTCAAAGGTCCCTGTTGGAGAAGGGAATCGGGGCGGCCTGTAGGCTGATTGAAATTATTCAGCCTCAGTTGAGACTCCACTGTCTGGGCCCCCTCTCTAACAGAGTGCCTCCCAGGACAGAAGATGGTGGCTCTGGCCACAGCACCCCTCCTCCTGCCCCGGCTCCCCGGAGAGGTCAAAGCATCACTAGGGGCCAAGTGGAGGGGGTGGGTGGCAGTTTTTTGGTCAAAAATGAACCCTGGGCTCCCTGGCTCTGAGGCTGGGGAGGTCCCAGTGCCTTGGGCCTCGGATCCTGCATAGAGACAGCGCTGCGTTGGAATCGGCTCTGGCAGCCTGTGGATAGCCACCCGTGGGAAGCACTTGGGGTCTGGGCTTTCTTCTTTCTCCCCCCTTTAAAACATAAGCAGGCGCCTTTGTTCCAGGGCTTAGGCGGGAGCTCCCTGGCCTCCTAATCCTCTGGTCCCTCCAGGCTCAGGCACGTACTGTTGCCTGCCTCCCGTCCCCACATGGATCTATCTGCCTGTCGCTCCTCCACCTGCTCCTGGTGGCCTGCAGGCTCAGCTCCTCCTGGGTGTCCCAGGCTCTGCCAGCTCTCCAGCTGCCCTCCAGCCCTGTCCTGCCACATGGGGCTGGACTTTCAGGCTGCCCTCTGTCACCAGGCCTTGGTACCTCTATGTGGCCTCTGCTTCAACCCTACTCATGCTTAGCTGCACCCAGGGCCATGCCCCTCTGCCTAGCTGCACCCAGGTATGTGCACACACACACATGTGCATTTCGGAATGACCTTCCCCTGCCCTGGTCTGTTACCCAGTACTGCCTTAGAGCAGCTGCCAGTGGAGCTGCCTGCCCCGCCCAAGCCAGGCATCATGTGGGCAGCCCCATGTCCTGTATGTTTGCACAGTGCCCACTCACGGCAGATGCCCAGCAGCTGCCTACCCGGGGGTGTTTGCTGACATTCTTCTGGAACCCCGCTCTGCGGTATAGACCCACCAGCATGAAGAATCCACACATGGGCCTGGGGAAGCGAGGCTCCCTCTGCTCTTCACAGGTTGCAGGTCTCATGGGGGTGGTGAAAACAGCTGCAGGGAGCGTCCGAGATCCCAGTGCCGTTTCTGTGGATTTGGAATGCAGTCTGTGATTCCGTTGTTGCTATAGGTTTACCTTCCCAATTATGTTTGGCTTAGAACAATGTTAAAATTGCTTTGTATTCCCCGAGCACACAGAGCTGGAGTGTGGGAGGAGGTGGCCAGGGATGTGCAAGCTGGCTGGGAGATGTTGGGGACTGGAAGGCTGTTGTGGATAAGCCACACGCCACTGATAACCACCTGCATGGAGACACCCTGTGAACTAACAAGTGCAAGCCAATGTGAATGCCAGCACCTGGCCAGCAAAGGGGAATGGGGCACAGGGCTGGAGGACCCAGGGGCCCGGGCCGGAGCCTGGGGGCCAACGTTTGTCAGTGTCTATCAGGTGCCAGGCTCTGTTGCAGGGATTTCCTCCTGTTGACACATTTACTCCTAAATGCCCCAGAGGAGGTGGGGACTGTGCTCACTCTCCTTCTACAGACAGGTAAAGCTGGGTACAGAGATGGGGTTGGAGCGTAGGCTCAGGAACCAGGATCAAGGGGTGACACACAGCGGCAGATCCTGCATGGGGACAGGCCTGCGTTGGAATCAGCTCTGGCAACCTGTGGACAGCCACGTGTGGGGGACACTCAGGGCGTGAGCTTTCTTCCTTCTCCCCCCTTTAAAGCATAAGCAGGTACCTTTATTCCGTGGCAGACCTGGATCCTGGCGCCAGAGCCTATGCTCCAACCTCCATGTGGTGCCATTCCATGGGACAGAGACTCCAAACTGAGAACTGGCTTCCTCTGGTGACCAGCGGCAGGCCAGAGGCACAGGGCACAACTCACTGTCCACCCTGCGGAGGTGGGGGACGGACACGCTGGCACCAGGACGCACCCAGCAGAGCCAGATATTGGGGTCCCAGATTGAAGAAAAAGGGGAAGGCTTTGGGGGCCACAAAAAGCACGTCTTTTTGTTTTGCAGAGAAGAAACTGGTATTTTTCGTGATGTTACCTTCCTTGGTATTTTCTTTGCACAGATTCACACATGTTTTTGACTTAGAACATGCATTTTCACCTGCTTGGACAGGAGCCTGCTTGGAGCACAGTCATTCTTTGAGCATTATCACCCCATTCTTCAGGGTCCCAGCCACACTTGGCCATCACCTGATTCCCCATAGCCCCAGAGTCCATCTCCAGAGAAAAAGTTCTCTCCCCATTAATGAACCTGAGTAAAATACAGCTTTCCTTGAAGTTCAGAGTCAGGATGTGAAGTACTAGGAATTGAATCCTCTCTTTCCTAAGTATGATGCACAATTGTCTGGGCCTCCTTGCTCCCTTGGCTAAATCCCCTATACAAAATCACACAGCTGGATGCAACTCACCTAGAATGTGTTGGGGTTCAAGAGAGGCATGTTGCCTGAAAGAGAGACAGTAGGCTTTTATTTCCCACTGTGATGTGAACACTGGGATTTTTATGCTGTCGTAGGATAAAGAGAGTCCCAACTCGCTTCATGTACTTCAGCCTACCCAGGTGTTTCCAACACTTCCAGACTCCTCCTCCTTGGAAGTTGGGGGCACGGGTTCTCCAGGTCTTCATCATGTGTAAGTCGGTTCTCGCTGTGTAACAAACTGCCCCATAAGTCCGTGGCTTCAGACATTTACAGTCGATGCTCATTATTTGAGGGTTGTGTATTTGCAAATTCATCTACTTGCTAAAATTTATTTGTGACCCCAAAATCAAGATTAAAGGTGCTTTCATAGTTCTTCCTGCACCTGTGCAGAGCAGCAAAAAAATTGCAGGAGCCAGATGCATGTGGTCCCAGCTGAGGTCAAACAAGGCCTTCCAGCCTCAGCTCTCACACTACAAAGCGTCCTTTCTGAGACCTGCTTAGTGCAATGTTCTTCACGTTTTCGTGCTTTCCGTTGGGGGGTTCACTGTTTAAAAGGGTGCCGGAGCCCCGTGCAACATAGCTGGTCAGTGTTGCTGAGCGCCAGGAGGCTGTGACGTGTCTTATGGAGAAAATTAGAGGTACTTCCTCTAGTGCTGTTAGACGTGAGTTCTATGTTAACAAATCAACCGTATATATGAAACACGGTGTCTTAAAACAAGGTTAGGTACTGACTGACCGATGAAACTTTTGCGACCAGAAGCTTTCAGGAACTTAGCCGTGTATTTCGCCAGGAGCCCTTGGTTTAGTATTGGCTAATTCAGTGTGGACGGTGACTTGATAGAACATAACTACAGCAAATGTCAAGAAGCAACCGTATCTTGCTTGTGGGGTCTGCAGGTCAGTGTCGGCTGGGCTGGGCTCCACTGGGCTGGGTGCTGCAGCCGCTTCAAGCTGTGAGCCAGCTGGGCGTGGCCCAGCCCTGCTCACGTGGAATCGGCTGGGTCCAGGGGCAGTAGCTCCCAGCAAAGGTTCTTCTCCCAGCCACGGCAGAGGTCAAAGAGGCCAAGCCCAGGTGCATAAGCACATTCGGAGCCTCTGTGTACCATGTCTGCTCACATTCCGTTGGTCAAAGCCAGCCATCCGGCCAAGCACGACGTCAGGGGGTGTAGTAATACATTTGCTTCCGTGGGAGGAGTGCAAAGTCACATGACAGACGTGGGAACAATGCCCCCTCTCCCACACTTAGATTTTGTATCTGCTTAAAAGACAGAGGTATGGGCAGGATGTCCAGGTCAACTGGCCTAAAACCTGGGTAGCTGGGGTAGGGGTAGGACTGTGGTGAGGGAGCCCTGGCCCAGAGACCAGGAAGGGACCTCTCCGAGGGTGGCCCTGGGAACAGAGGATGCGAGTGGGGTGACTCACACCATTTTCCTGATGGCACCTGGACCCTCCTGGCCCTGAGTGTCTGGGTGACCATGTCTCCCTGCAGGGACGTCTGTGTCCCATTGGTGTTGGTGGTGACACAGGCAAGCTTGCCGACCACACCAACACCAGCAGGATGAAGATGTAACCTGGAGTCTGTGCTGGTAGAGGGAGAGAAAATGAGACTAGTTGATTAATGCTGGGGTGAGGGGAGCAAGAGAAGAGGGAGGAGAGCGACCAGATTCTAAATGTTTTACTTAAGGACATCTTTCACGCTCTCACCAAGTTAAGTGTAAAGCACCGATCTTCAGGGACCCAGCCTCGCGAGCTGTGGCACTCGTCCTACAGACCCACTTGTTTTACTAAGAAGAGGAGCTTGCAGAATTTCTAGGATCATTCCGATTACGTTGTCTCCTTTCTTGAAAGCTTGTACCAAGTTAGCTTTTTTTTTCCCCCTTTGGCTACCTTAGGGCATCTCCCTGGTTTGTCATCAGTAAATGAACCCACACCCTTCACATCTGGGACACGGGGCCTTTGATACCAGTGTGCGTGAGAAGGAGGGAAGAATAATTAACAAATTAATTAATTGTCCTTTGTTTCCACTTCAAACAAATGAGGCAGATTTTTTTTAACGAAACAGGTTGCACACAAAAGGCTGCTCGTGACCCTTGGGAAGTGAACATGTGTTTCTAGTGATATTTCCAGACGTCACACCAACCCAGGTGACTGATGTGGGTACGGTTAACTCCTCCATGAGCCAAGCCGGCTTTTGCCGCCTGGCCCAAGAAGTGATGCTCCATGGAGACGCTTGTTGCTATGAAACAATCTTTTAAAAGACTCTTCCAGCAACCCCACTTCTGGGTATACACCCAACAGGGTTGGAAGCAAGGTATGGACGAGATATGTGCACACTCGGTTCATAGTAGCGTTATTCACAAGAGCCAAGAGGTGGAAAACCCAAGCGTCCAGCACAGACGAATGGAGAAACAAAATGTGGTCTGTCCGTGCCAGAGAATATTACTCGGCCTTGAAAAGGAAGGAAATCCTGACACAGAATACACAGTGTGAATGAAGCCGGAAAACATGATGCCTCCGTGAGAGAACCCAGACCCAAAAGCACTGTATGACTTAGACGAGGTCCCTAGAACAGTTACATTCATAGAGACAGAAATTACACCGGTGGTTACCAGGGCCTGAGAGAGGGGGATTGGGGAGTTAGTGTTTAATGAAGACAGAATTTCAGTTTGGGAAGATAAAAGCATTCTGGAGATGGAAGGTGGTGATGGCTGGACAGCAAGGCAGATGTTCCAAATGCCACTGACTGTACACTTAAGAGAGTAATGGTTCAGAGATATGTTTGTTCAGTTGATGAAAATGTGGGCCGGGCGCTGTGGCTCACGCCTATAATCCCAGCACTTTGGGAGGCCGAGGCAGGAGGATCACCTGAGGTCAGGAGTTCGAGACCAGCCTGGCCAACATGGTGAAACCCTGTCTCTACTAAAAATACAAAAATTAGCTAGGCGTGGCGGCAGGCGCCTGTAATCCTAGCTACTCAGGAGGCTGAGGCAGGAGAATCGCTTGAACCCAGGAGGCGGAGGTTGCAGTGAGCCGAGATGGCGCCACTGCACTCCAGCCTGGTGACAGAGCGAGACTCCATCTCAAAAAAAAAAAAAAAAAAAAAAAAATTAGCCAGGCATGGTGGGGAGTGGGGGCGCCTGTAATTCCAGCTACTCAGGAGGATGAGGCAGGAGAATCGTTTGAACCCGGGAGACGGAGATTGCACCATTGCACTCAAGCCTTGGGGACAAGACAAACTCCTTCTCAAAAAAAGAAAATGTGGCCGGAGGCTCTTGGGAACCTAACCGTGCGTTTCCCCTAGGAACAATGGTTCAGTATTTGTAAAGTCCGTGTCTGAGAGGTCTTTATGGAACATAACCACTGCAGTGAGAACAGACTGCGTGTTTAACGTTTCCATTTCACACCTTCGTGTTCCTCGGCTGGACCCTGGATTCCCCGATCCTTTTCATATGCAATACCCATGATCACTGATCGGGCTTGACCTCGTGTTTATAGACTTAACTGTAAGGAATGATTCTCTGGTTTGAGCTGGGAAACTTGACGTTGTTCTTCTGGCCGCAGAGATCAATGAATTTCCAATCTTCGGCACCTATCGGACATGCTTTCTGGTGAAATTGATGTCCACAGGCAGCAATCTGAACACGGGGCTCTGAGCGTGTCCATTTTTACTTCATGCCCAGTGATCTTATGAAAGTCTGTTGGCAGATGAGAAATAATATTTGTTGAGCACAGGGAGGGTGTGGTGGCTCACGCCTGTAATCCCAGCTCTTTGGGAGGATGAGGCAGTTGGATCATCTGAGGTCAGGAGTTTGAGACCAACCTGGCCAACATGGTGAAACCCCGTCTCTACTAAAAATACAAAAATTAGCTGGGTGTGGTGCTGCACACCTGTAATCCCAGCAACTCGGGAGGCTGAGGCAGGAGAATTGCTTGAACCTGGGAGGCGGTGGTTGCAGTGAGCTGAGATAGCGCCACTGTACTCCGCCTGGGTGACACAGCGAGACTCTGTCTCAAACAATAATAATAATATTTGTCGAGCACAGTATAAAGCACATACTCTTTATACTTTAGAAACAAAAGTACTTTCAAAAGCGTATTTGATACTGAAATCACCTTTCTGATTAAGAGACTCCTAAAAGGACAGTTAAATGAACTATAGTTTGGGAAGCCTCTTAACTGTAGGCAGGGGTTTTCCATTTACTGATGTGTTGAAGGATTTTCAGGCATGTTATGTTTCAGTCTATTTTCTACCTTTTTTCTTACCTGGTTTATTTATTTATTTATTTTTTGAAGATGTTTTAGATAGGTTCACTCTCCTAAGAATTTTTCTTGCTATTGTAAAAACAATGGCTCTCGCAGCAACTGGGCTATTGTTGAAATCAAACACCTTCCCTCTGAAGTCATCTTCAAAGCGAAGGCTGGCTGGCCCCGGCGGTCTGAGTGCAATGCTGGGGGAAATCACTCAATCCTAGAGGTGGGTTGGTGCGCTGATGTCTCCAGGGAGCTAGGTGAAGCACCAGGCTCCCGCTCCTCGCCTCGGCAGCCCGCTGCCTGGACTCTCTGATGTGCTGGGGGCTTTTGCATCCTTTGTCCTCCCACCCACTTTCCTTTCTGGATTTGCAGAGGTCAAGGACTCCCAGGCCAAAGTCAGGTCCTCATGCACAGGCCCCGAGTTGAGCAGAACCACGAATTTATAGGACAAAGGCTGCAAGCCCTCCCCTTCCTCCCAAAAGAAGAACAAATGTAGGGATGCTGGGCTCTGGAGCCCAACGCAGCTGGCGTCAGATCCTGGATCTCACTCAGGAAGCATGTGGCCCTGACAAGTCATTGATTCCCATGGCCTCAGTTTTGTCTTCTGTAAAATGGAGCTCCTAGTTTCCAGGTGGCAGGACTGTGGGAATTAGAGTCAGCCTCTCGACTGGCCCAGGTATGACTTCAGGCCTGCTCAGGCTCCCCTGGGCTCCCCAGGTGCCCCATTGAGGACCAACCTCAGCAGCTGCAGGCAGCCGGCACCACACTGAGCTTCTTAGTGAGGGTGCCGCCCCTGGGATCGAGTGAGAGGCGATCGTAAATACAAACCCTGGCCTGGTCCACGACGTGGCCTCCCTCCTCCTGCCCAGCCTGCTGGACTCACTGTCTGCCTGTGTCTCTTCTCGTCCCCTCACCTGCTGCCACCCCACCTTGCCACTCCCCATTTGGGATCTTCAACCCTTTCTTCTTCCGGTTTCCTCCTCTGTTCCTCTCCCATATGGGCAAGGATGGGACTGGTGACCATCCCAGGGCCCCTCAATGTGGACGAGGCTCTGTGTGGGTGTGTGGTCGCTGGCCACTGCCTCTCCTCACAGAGAGTCAAGGATGCCTTTCCAAGGCCTTGCCCAGCTCTGTGCTGGTGTCTCTGAAGAGGCTGCAAGGAGCGTGTTCCATGGCCGCGTGTGAGCGTGTGTGCCTCTGCACATGTGTGCACAGCACGTGGACCTGGGGCGTTTTGGCAGAGGTGCTGTTGGCCTCAACAGCAGCAGGAGAGGGTCTGGGTAGGGGAGAATCTCAAGGGGGAATAGTCTCTCTGGGGGAGTCACTGGCAGGGGAAGAGTTGGTGAGGGAAGCGCTGGAAGGGGGACCCGGAGCAAAGAGGGAGCCAGCCACTCCTGGAACTCTGTCCATGGAGCAAGAGCAAGCTCCAATATACTGTGCAAATACTATATGGCTTTACTTATACAAGGTCCCTAGAACAGTTAAATTCATACAGACAGAAATTAGACCGATGGTTACCCATCAGTAACCCACTGCTAGTTCTGAGAAGGTGAGCCAGGGGGCAGGGAGTGTCACCTATCCTCAGTCCTGAGCTGGGGAGGGCACAGGCCCCGTCCTGCTGGGGATATGAGCGTCACAGGTACTGCCACCGTGGCTTCTACCAGCGGGGATATGGATGTGGGCGTCGGTGAAATCAGAGCAGACTGTATCTCTGCCTCTCGAGGCTGTCGGAGGCTTTTTGTGGGTGCGGCTCAGGGAACCAGACGGAAGCAGGAAGGCCTGTGGGTCACCTGTGGGTTGGCATGGCTGTGGTGATGTTCAGGGGACAGCAGCCCCATGTGAGGGACAAGTAGAAAGTTGAGACCAGCCTAAGAGGGCTCTAGGCCCCAACAGTGGAGCTGGCTCTGCCCTGATGCCATGTCCCTGCACTTGTTCCTGGATGCGAAGGCTGGGCGGGGGCAGACACAGGTGGAGAGTGGCTCCCAGACCAGGGTGGGTCTGCAGGAGGCCGTCCTGCCCCCGCAAGCTCCCCCATGGCACCTGCCCTCCCTCACCTTCCCTCACTGCAGGGGCTCCAGGGGAACTGTGACTTCAGGGTGTGATTGTGGAGACAGGAGAGTTTGTGCTGGTGCCACACCCAGGAGCCACCTACAGTGCACCAGGCACCTTCAAGGGACAGAGAGGGAGGCAACGAGGAGAGCAAGGATATTGTTGCAGGCGGAATCTGTCTCAGCACAGTGGCTGCCTTGTGGACCCATTTCTTAAGGCTGAGTGTGGGGGTTGACCTGGACATTCAGTTGTACAGGAGGAGGGAGTGTGGGGATGCCGTGGTTTTGTGGTGGCCATATCAGGTGAAGTGCCAGCCATAACCAGCAGGCCCAGCTCCATCTGCTGGGGGCACGGGGTCCAGTCAACAGCTGCTTTGGAAAAGAAGCGGCCGGAAGGCAAAGCATCCTCAGGGAAGTGTGTACACGTGATCGTGTGTGCATATGTGCATGTGTACATGTATGTTCATGTGTGCATGCCTGTGCATGTTGCAAATATGTGTGTGCGCATGTGTGCGTGTGCAGGTGGGGTTTGTCAGATGGCGTGAGTGGATGTGCCATGAGGAGCCTTGCCTTCTCTGCTCTTTGCGCTTCCTATCTCAGGATGTTTCCCCAACAGGGTCCTTCTTCCGGGGTCTTAGCTGTGTCCTAACAAGGGTCTCCATGGTTAAGAGTGAGAAACGCTGTTAAGGAAGGTGCCATGGGCTCCGCCCACACTTTCTTGGTTCCTTCGATGGGATAGTGTTCATCAGGAGCATCCACGAGGCAAAATCACTGGCTGCGTTCCCGAGCGTATTCGGCCCCACAGCTCCCCTGGTTTGTGGGAAATCTCGCAGGACTGGTGTTGCAAGGAGCAGGCACAGCCCGGGAAGGCCCCCTGCAGTCGCCCCTCAGAGACAGGGGTGCTTCCCGCCAGCCCACCTGTGTGGGGACCTTTCTACCAACAGGGTCAAAGGATGTCTCCCAGGACCTTAGAGCCTCAGCCGCTCTGCTCCCTAGAGCAGGCTTCCTGAGATGGTGCTGGGTGATGCGGAATGGAGCCTCTCTGGCTGCATTGCTTCCCCGGACACATCAGGATCCAGATTCTGAGTGGGCCCATCTGGGCAGGGGCCCCGCGTCCGCATCTCTTACCAGCTAAAGGGGAGGCACAGCTACTGCTCCGAGCACCATACCTGGAGGACTGAGGATGTAGAGAGCTTCGGGAGCAGCAGTAACTGAGGGTCTGCAGGTCGTCAGAGCCAACTCCCTGCTTCTGCAGATAAATGAACTAAGAAAAGGGACTCTGGGGCCGGGCGTGGTGGCTGACACTTGTAATCCCAGCAAACTGGGAGGCTGAGGCGGGTGGATCACCTGAGGTCAGGAGTTCGAGACCAGCCTGGCCAACAGGATGAAACCCCATCTCTACTAAAAATACAAAATTAGCCGGGCATGGTGGTGCATGCCTGTAATCCCAGCTACCTGGGAAGCTGAGGCAGGAGAATCCCTCGAACCCGGGAGGTGGAGGTTCCAGTGAGCCAAGATCACACCACTGCACTCCAGCCTGGGCAACAAGAGTGAAACTCTGTCTCAAAGCAAAACAAACAAACACTCAAAGTAAATAGAGATGTGCTGTCCCTTCCAAAATTTGGAAACGAGGTGGGGTTTGGACAAGTAAGTCAACTGTGGGCCAGGGCAGTTCTGGGGTTCACACCAAGGCTTCATCAGTTCACGTTTGGACTCCAGTTCCCTCACTGGTAAAACAAGGATGACAGGTGCCTGCCCCATCGGCTGGAAGCAAAGTCTTATTGGAACCACAGAGCACCGTGTCGCGAGTGCTCCCGGCCTGCCTGCCGTTGGCTCTTCGTTGCTGTTACCTCTCAGGGATACCAGTTTAGAATGTGGGTTGTTCCCCGGCCCCTGAGGTTTTATTTACTGTTCAAGCAAGAAAGACATGGCACGTTCATGAGAACACCTCCTCTCCCAGCAACTGTGACAGCCGTCCTCAACTGTCTGCCTCCCCTCTGGGCCCTGCCTGCATGGGACAAGTGTGACAAGGGGCTGGGATGCTGCCGGGAAGGTGGGCCCCACGACCTGGCCCTGAAAGTCCTCACACCCCAACCAGCCCTTCTGCTCCTCTCTCTCCTCAAACCCAGCCCACCAGCACCCGTGCCTCCCAACTCACTCTTGCCAAAAGCCCCTGGTTCTGCTTGTGGTCTGTGTCTCCCTCTCCTCCCCGGCTCCAGGCCATAAGTCCCGCAGCCTTGCTCTCTCCTCCTTCCCTCTCTCTATGATTCCTCCAGCATCACACCGGTCACCGTGTCTATCTACCCACTGCAGCGAGAGCCCTCCCCTCACACCACCTTCCCAGGCGCAGGCCTGGCGCCCGCCCCTCTTTGCAGCAAGATCCCTGGAAGGGGTCTCTGCCCTCACCATTCCTGGTCCTCTCCTCCCCCCATCCTCTCCTCCTGCCCTCCTCATCTCCACTGCAACTGTCCAGTGTCTTTCGGAGCCCCCTGGGCCCCCAGTCTCCCCCTCTGTCCCTTCACTGCTCCCTCTGCTCTTGCCGCCTTCTAAGTCGGGATTCATGGCCCTCCTGTCTTCTCCCGCTTCCTTGCTCTGTCCATTCCTTGGCTGTGAGTGCCGCCCCAAGGTTGATCCCAAGTGAACAGCTCAGCAGGGTCTACCTTGGAAACTCCCTCTTTATTTACCCCGTGGCCCTGCTGTGTCCTATTGGGCCTCACGGATATCTCAGGCTTTGCCCCTCTGAAGGAAGTGAGGATCTTTTAGGGCACCATCCTTGGTAGCTGTGGACACAGCTCCAGGCTGGGTGGGAGGTGCCTCCTTCCTCTGGGGAGTGCAGTGCCGCCTGGGGAGGGAGTCACGCGGTAACCAAGAAGGCTGTTGGGGCCCCAGGGGGTTGACTCCATGCTCAGCTACACACTGTGGGTTCCCAGTGAGCACTGGGGCCACACAAGCCCCTCTGGACCCTCCCCACTGCAGAGGGTTACTGTGGAGGGGACTTGCTCAGGGCACTCAGAGGGAGCTGAGGCCTCAGGGATGAGAACCAGCTAGGACGGAGTTAGGCCTGGATGAAGGTGCTCCAGGAAGAGGGGTTTGCAGGGTGCAGTGGCCTGGGCAGAAGGATCTGGGAATGTTCTAGAAGCTGATAGAGACCCATGCGCCTGGAGGGTTTAGTGTAGCAAGAGGAAGTGAGAGAGGAGGGTGGGGCATAAGAAGCCTTGGGTAAGGAGCAGATTTTATTTTCCAAAACCAGGAAGCTTTTGGAGGGGTTAGCAGGGCGTGAGTGTCACCTGATACATGTTAAACAGCGAGCCATCGGGCGACAGGGTGGGGCTGGCCCAGGGTGTCAGTGCACAGCAGAGGCCACAGGGAAATGCGTCTCCCTCTGGGAACTTGCAGACAGTTGACCATGGTGGGGAGGGGCTTTGGTGACTAAATGGGTAGGGGCTGCCTTCCAGGAGCAGAGATGGGGCAAGTCAGGGGACACCAGCGTCCGTCCAGGCAGGCCAGGTTTGAGGATCCCAAGGGATGACCCCAGGAAGGACGTGAGGTGGCAGCTGGAGCTCTGGCCGGGCCCGATGGGGAAGACGGAGCCACAGACCTGCCTGAGGCCAGAGGGGAGAGGAGAGCCAGGGCTGGACCGAGCCCTTGGAAGCCTGGGGAGGGGGTGGTCCTAGTCAAGGAGGCTCAGTGGGCACCACCCTGGAGACAGGAGGAAGCCCCAGGCCAGTGGTGACTCAAGCTGGAGAGAATTTCACAGGAAGAGCATGGCTGGCAGGTGGCAGGGCCCATGGCTGCTGAGAGTCGAGAGCTCAGTTGTGGGGGGAGCAGGGGGACTTTGGGGCAGGCTCCGCCAGCCTGGCTGGCTGTTCTTTCCTGCCAAGCCCCAGCTTCACTTCTGGGGACAGGGGCTCCCTGGTTGTGGACTTCCTTGTCCATCCCCCGGTCAGTGCTGAGGGAGAGACACTCACCCCTGTGCTCCTGGGACTGGCGGGAGGCCCGGACAGGCTGTGATTCCCATGCCACCTGTCCTGGGAGAGCCCCTACTGTGTGTTCATTCATCACATAATGTACTGCCTAGAGGATTCTGCTCTGCAACTGGAGAGAGGGGTGAACAAGATCTGCCCCTGGCTGCAGGGAGCTTCTGCTGTGAGCAGGAGACAGGGAGGGCTGAAGGCTGTGCAGCACCCTGGTATGGGGTGAGTGAGGGTGCCTAGAGGGTGTCCACAGAAGGGGCTCCTAACCCTGACTGAGGGGCAGGGAGGTCTCCTTGGATGAAGGGGTGCCTGGGCTAGGGCTGCAGGCTGGCTGGCCCTTGCCAAGAGAGGAGAAGAGGAAGGCATTCTGGGTGGAGGGCATAGTGGCTGCAAAGGCCTCAGGGAGCTGGGGGCATGTGGCGTGCTCTGGGTAGCACGGTGATTGAGTGCGCACCTGGACCGGGCATCCAGGACGGGGTCACCAAGAGCCTTGTGGACGATGGAGACGTTGCAAGGGGATTTGCTGATGGACAGCCCTGCCCAGCAGCGACTCCACTGGGCTTCTTCCTTGTCCGTTCCTTGAACAAGTGTGTATCGAGCTGACCTTGTCTGTGGGCACTGAGCAGTCAGAGGGGGGCAGGCATTCCTGGGAAAAAGCAAATGGGATGAAGGGGTGGGGGCCGCGTTTGCACAGCGGGCAGTGTCCAGCGTGGAGAGGCAGCGGCGTTTGAGAACGACGTGTGGGAGATAGCGGAGAACCCCAGGTGCTGGGTACCGGCAGCGCTGGCAGGATGTGACTTCCATTTTAAAGGAATCCCTTTGACTGCTGTGCTGAGAATAGCCAGGGGGTGGCCACGGAGGTAGAGACAGCAAACGTCCGGCGGAGATGGCGGCGCCGAAACACAGTGGAGGTGGGGTTGGGGTCTGTGCGGCGGGATCTGCACAAGCGTTGAAAGCAGAATCATCCTGGCGTCCTGGTAGATGGGGGCGTGGTAAGGACGGTCAAGGAATTGAGGACAACGCCACGAACTTGTACCTGGGAACCTGGAAAGATGCGGCTTCCACGGGGAGACCGCAGGACATGAGGAGTTTGGTTTTGGACATGTGACGCCGAGACACGTTTGAAAACTCTGGTGGGGGTGACTAGTTGGCCACCGGACCCAAGAGTCTGGAGTCTGGAAGGAGACCGGGGCTGGAGGCAGAAAGAGGGGAGTTCGTGGCACACGGGGCACCCGAAGTCCCGTCGCAGGGGCCGGCCTGTCCCGTGCCTGTGAGGACTCTTTCTGGTGTAGATACCGCCTTCTCCCTATGACCTCACGTGGCCTCTTCTGTGCACCCCTGGAGAGAGACAGAGACAGAAACACAGAGAGGGAGACAGAGGGAGAGGAAGAGAGAGTGCGCATCACCCTGCTGGCTCTTCCTATAAGGGCATCAATCCCATCCGATGAGGGTCCCTGTGACTTCACTGAACCTTAATAACCTACTTATAGGCTCCACCTCCAAATGCAGCTACACAGGGGGGTCAGGGCTGCAACATATGAAGTTGGGGAGGGGGCACAATTTAGACCCTAACAGGTGGTGATGGAGAAGAAAGAGCCAGGGTGCACCCCGTGTTCCCGCCGCTGCGCCCAGGCAGACAGGAGCACTGCTGGGGTGAAGACCCAGCATCCGCCCAGCCTGGCCCCGCCCACCCTGAGGCTGCTGGACCCTGGGCCTTGCCCAGACCGAGTGTCTGCCTGGCAGCTTCCTCAGATGAAGGGGTGCGTAGGGAGCGGGAGGACAGAGGAGGCAGCCTGGGCCGGGAAGCCCTGGGTGAAATGCAGAGCCCTCAGCAGCTGGCTCGGGCAGGTGGCCCCCTGGGCTTCCTGGAGGCACCGGCCTGAGTGTGAGGCCAGCCCTCTGCGCCCTTGGTGGGGAGGGCCGGGCACAGAGAGGCAGCAGGGGTGCTGTGGCAGCACAGGACGGAGGGAGGGGTTGAATGTGTGGGGAGAGGGGGTGGGCATCTTGGTCACAGTTGCCAGCGAGGCCACAGGATCATTTATCAGGAAGACGAGGCTGTGCTGCCGCTGTCGGTGGCCAGCCCTCCCCCCGTGCCCGTCCCCGTCCCAGCTGCTGTCTGCACATGGCTCCCCCTGCCTCCCTGTCTCTCTTCTGCCTCTCCAGAGCAGCTATCATCAGAGGGCCTTCTCAGGACCTCTCCTCTCCCTCCCCGGCTCACACCCTTCTCCCCAGGCCTCAAGTCCCACCTCTCTCAGCCCCTTCAATGCTCTTCTCCCCTCTCTGCCCCTCCCTGGGTGCCTCTGTCCTGCATGAGGCTGGAAGCCAGCAGCTGGCAAGGCCCCCTCCTCATCTCGTCTGGGCAGCACCTAGAATTCTGTTGGGAGCTGCTGAGCCTGTGGAACATGGGGCCAGTTGCTGAGGACCAGGCAGCTTGGGGTGGGGCGTGGGTACCTGGAATCCGCGAGCCTCGTGGGCCGCCCTCACGGGGCCTTCCGGCACCTGATCACTTCCTTCCCCTTATCTCTCTCTGCCCTTCTCCCAAGGCCTCAAGGAGACCTCCCCACCACAGGAGGAGAGAGCATGGCTGCTGCCCTGGCCTCAGGCTTGCCAGGGGCCTGCGTCATCTTGCTTGGTCCTATGGTGACTGCGTTGGGTGTGCCCCTGGGGTCCTGCATGCCCTGGTCAGGGGTCCATGTTCCTTGTGTCCTCAACTTCTGGGGCCCCCTCCTGTCACCCACTGCCAGCATGGGTCATTTGAGCCTCACCTCCTGTCCAGGTGAGGTCCTGGGCCCTGTCCCTCCCCCCACATGCTTTCTCCAGGGGGAGGGGCTGACAGCTGCTGTCCTGCCAGTGGCTGTGGCCTGTGGGCTCTGGAAAGGCCCCTAGGCTTGGCAGGCAGCCCAGGCCCAGCCTCCTTCCACACTGAGGGGGCCATCCACTTCGAGCAGCCCCACTTCTGACACGAGCCTCAAGTGTAGAGGCTTCCAGAACCACTCTCAGGCCCGGTTGTTCGCTAGAGGACCTCAGCCCGGCAGTCATGGTTCTCATGCTCAGGGTTCATTACAGCTAAAAGACACAGGGTGGAACCAGCCGAGAGAAGCAGCTGCGGAGGTTAGGGCATGGAGGACTGTAGGTTAGGGCACGGAGCATCCTGCCCTCTGCTGTGGAGCCAGGACGGTGTCATCTTCCCAGCACTGATGTTTGACAGCACGTGGGGAGGCTCACCCAGCAGGGAAGCCCCTCGGCCCTCATGCCCAAGTCTTCACCGGCTTCACCACGGCGGCTCGGGAGGTGTCCAAGGCTGACCTGAGTCTCCAGGCCTTCTAGAGGTCAGCTGATCCCGTGAGACCCCAGCCCAGCCCCCACATGACATTGTTACTTGCTGGCTAGACCAAGACCCCCAGTAAATAAAGACCCTCATCAGTAGAGGCCGTTCCAGGGGCTTAGACATCCCCTCCTAGAAGCTTAGGGCAGAGGCCTGACCCTCCTGTGGCAGGGGTGAGATTCCTCACGGCACGGCCTCTTTCCTCCACCCCCCGCCCCAGGTGGCCGAGCTCTTGAGCTGCAGAGCAGCGGCTGGGAGGCAAAGTGGTTCCCGTGCACTTCCCTCCCCAAGGCCTGCCCTGCCTGCTGACGGTGGTGCCATGGAGACCCCTGTGAGAATGTGGACCCCTTCTCCTGGGTTGGGATGGGGACAGACCTAGGTGCTGGACAGAGCCTGGACATGGCTGTGGAGGGGGAAGGTCCCGGGGGACTCTAGCAGGCTGGCTGGCAGAGGACCCCGCCCAGCAGCCCTGGGGCCGCTGACTCACTTCCCTCCCATGCTCCCTTCGTGGGTTGGGGCGTTCTAATTGGGAGTCCCTGACTTGGTGCTGCACATATGTTCTGAGAAACTTGTAGATAAACAAGTATTTTTAAAAATGGCAGTAGATTTGAAATGCACTCAGAAACTTTCCATTTCCACGTTAAAGGGACCTTTTGTAAAGTGACTCACCAGCCAATTTGTGTTTTTTAAACATCAGATTTGCCTAAAAGGAGGCACACCTGTTAACCATCTTTTTTTTGTGTGTGTGAGATGGAGTCTTGCTCTGTTGCCCAGGCTAGAGTGCAGTGGCATGATCTCAGCTCACTGCAACCTCCGCCTCCGGGGTTCAAGCGATTCTCCTGCCTCAGCCTCCTGAGTAGCTGGGATTACAGGAACACGCCGCCATGCCTGGCTAATTTTTTGTATTTTAGTAGAGATGGAGTTTCACTGTGTTGCCCAGGCTGGTCTTGAACTTCTGAACTGAGGCAATCTGCCTGCCTCGGCCTCCCAAAGTGCTGGGATTACAGGTGTGAGCCACCGTGCCCGGCCCCTGTTAACTATCTTACAGCACTCATGAGTCTGCTTGAGGAGAGGATGCCAAGACGCCAGGGCGCCCAGAACTCACACGAGCAGCCCTGCCTTTGATTTCGTTGGTGCTTTGTGTGTTTCAAAATGCTTTCCTACTTTTCACTGCGTATGATCTCACAACCACATTGTGAGGGGGATTGCAGGTGGGAGGTGGGTATCACTTCTCCCGTTTAGAGATGAATGTGCTGAGGTCCGGAGATGAAGGGGCTTCCCCAAGATTGCCCTATGTAAAAGTGGCAGAGCTGCAGGCATTTGTGAACCTCGGAGCGCCTGAGTGCCTCTGAATTCTGTGTACATGTGTGTGCACCTGCACACAGGCAACCATTGTGAGCACTGGGTGGTCCTCATTGCCTGCTGTGTGCTTCCGAAGCTCCTGTTTGACCTCCTGCATCTGCAAGAACCCTGCCAAGACACAGGTCTCGGCAGTGGTGAGGCTTTGGCTCATCTTTGGTTTTCTGGGAACCCCTCTGACGATGGCCATTTTCAGGAGATACGTTGGCACGGGAGAGCACAGAGCAGTGGGTGGCATCCCAACATGGGGCGAGGCCTCTCACAGGGAAAAGGCATCTTAGCAGCTTGAGAGACAGATGAGCCATTCCCAGCCATGTATGCCTAAAACATCCATACACACATGTGTGCACAGGCATGGCCGGGCAGCCCACAGAGGTGAGGAGGGGGCGTGGGGAAAAATGAAATCATGGATAATTGCTTAGCTGCCATGGGAATGTTGCCTGCTAATTTACAGCATTAGGAGGACTCGGGATGCCACGTTTCCTCCCAAGCTTGGACGATACGGTCCCTTGACACCAGCAGACATAATTATCCACATTTAACTGAGGGCTTGTAAAATCTATTTGTCTAGCAGAATGTGAGTATAATTGCTATAAATTAAATAAGGATACATTTGTAGCTGGGTGGTGACCCAGTCTGAGCTAGCACAGAGAAAGGTGCCATCTCCTCAAACCTACCGCCTGGTACCAGGTCTCATGGGAAGGTGATGGGTCTTCATGCCATGTCCTCCCTCACTTTTTGGGAAGGAATTCCTCTCCCAAACCTCCTTCTCAAGCAGCAAGTCTAAGGAGAGTGGATTTGCCACCCAGACTTGGGGGATGCCAGGGCACTTGGCACAGCCACATCCATCCCTCTCTGTCTTGGTCTTAGTCTGCCACTTCCTGATTTTCTCCCAGATCTCCGTGCCAAGAAGCATCCCTGAGCTGGGATGCTGGCCTGAGACTTGGCCCCACAACTGACCACCTTCACATGTCTGGGCATCTATGTCTGTGCCTTTCTTCTTGCTCTTGGCCAGAGGTTGCAGGCTCTTGGCTGACACACACGGCTTTCTCGCTTGGCATGGTGTGGATCCTTCTTTATAAAATTGCTCAAGGAGATTATCTAGTGGAGGGAAAATTGGGGGCAGGTACCTTTCTTTTGCTGTAGGAAGAACGTGGCCAACTTTTAGCGTGGGAAACGTGTGTGCATGCGTGTGCATGGGTGGGTGTGCAAGGAGGGAGGATTAGGCAGCTGGATGGAACACATACATCCCGGCGATTGGAAAAAACGTTTTGTCGTTGTGGTAAAATATGCATAACATAAAATGTGCCATCTTAACCATTTTTAAGTGCACTGTTCAGTGGCATTAAGTACATTCACCTTGTTGCGTGGCCATCACCATCCATCTCCAGAATGTTCTCATCTTTCTAACCTGAAGCTCTGTCCCCAGGAAACACGAACCCCCCTACCTCTCTCGCCAACCCCTGGCATCTCCATTCTACTTTCTGTCTCTGAATCTGATGACTCTGAGGACCTCACATAAGTGGACTCACACAGGATTTGTCCTGTTGTGACCGGCTTACTTCACTCAGCGTCATGTCCTCAGGGTTCTTCCATGTTGTGTGTGTCAGAATTTCCTCCCATTGTAAGGCTGGTCATATTCCCTCTATGTATGGAGCACGTTCTGCTTCTCCATTCACCCATCTGCGGACACTGGGCTGCCGCCCCGTGTGGCTATTGCGAGTGATGCTGCCGTGAACACGGAGTGCACTTCTCTGTTGGAGTTGCGGCTCTCAGTTCTCTTGGGGCTGTACCCAGGAGCGGGGTTGCTGACCATATGGCAATTCCATCTGATTGTTTAAGGAACCGCCAAACCTTCCTTTTCCATGGCAGCGGCGCCATCTTCCATTCCCACCAGCAATGCATGAGGGTTGCAACTTCCCCACACCCTCGCCAACGCCTTGTTACTTTCTGTGCTTTTGATAGCAGCCATCCTAATGGGTGTCAGGCAGCCCATTGGCTTGTAGTGAGGACTCTTCCCTGGTTGGGCATGTTCCTCTGAGAAAGAAAAGACGTGGGGAACAGCTACTTTTCAACACCCAGGGACAAGCCAGGCCGCTGGTGCTCTCTGGAAGGGATTGTAACAGGGCCAGGGGTGTCCTCTCTGATGTCCTCAAGGACTGCAGAGCCAGACCCCTTCTTTCTTGAGAGCTTCAGCTGAGGCACCCCTGAGCAGGAGTGAGTATTCTGCTTCTGACCAGGGGTTTTGGGAGAGGCTGAGGGGCCAAGAGACTTACAGGAAGCAAGGAGAAGCTTCTCTGCCTCTGTTATCTTCTCTCGTCTCCCTCAGGCTGTGCAGATGACATAGGCAAAGTCACAGCCACTTCCCCCCTTTCCTGCCATCCCGGCAGAGCACCTGGCTGCCCCTTCCACCCTGCCAGGAGTGATGTGCCCCTTATGCAGAGCTTGGGAGAGCAGCAGGGACAGGGTGGGGCCGCCTTTCCACTCCCTGCTATGCGAACCCTGCTGCAAACCATGCCAAGGGGCCTGGGGCTCACCAGGCAACTGTGGTATTCCTCTGATGTGGGTAAGGAAGGTGGGTCCTGCCCAGCCTGCCAGCCAGGTGCAGCCATCAGGAGGGAGAGCCACATCCCCAAAACAGCACATCCCCTGGGCCCACAGTTTGCCCTGCAGACTTTCATGGCAAGGGGGCTGCTCTATTTGTGTTGCTTTAGATTCTAAAGTTAACAAAACAGCCAGCTGTGCTTGTCAGTACCAAGGGGTCAGCAATCCAGGCAGATAGGTCCAAGCGGCTGCTGAAGCCTGAGCAGCAGCCCCATCCCAACCTGGAGGGGCGGGTGCAGGGAGGGCCGGCCTCCACTTCCCCTGCAGCTTCGCTCCCCCCAGGAGGCTACTGGGATTGGCCCCAGGGTTCACCTGCTGGCCCCCGTGGGAGGGCGAGTGTCTTCACTCTCTCTAGTCACCCCATTGCAGGGGCCACACCAGAAGTGCTGGGCCACGTCGCTGTCTTGGATCCTGGAACCAGTGGGCATCCTTGATGGATAGTGGGGGCTGACAGTGAGAATGGGGACTGTGATGCTGTCCCTGCCCTACACTATGCCTAGCAGGAGAGCTGGAGGGCCTGCTAGGGAGGAGGCTTTGGGCTTGGCGGTGGGCAGAGCAGGAAGGGCTGGTTTGGCAGGGGCCACGGCCAAAGCACCTCGGACCAGAAGAGGGAGGGAGCTCTGAGTGCAGTAACTGCCCCCAAGTCCACTCCTTGACCGAGGGCTGCAGGTGATTCCAGCTGCTCCCAGGGGGGATTCCAGCTGCCCTTTGGCCCTCCCAGGTGAGCTGAGGCCTGTCTGTGCAGGTGGCAGCCCTTGGCCCTGGGGGGGCACCTGTGGGCAGCCCTGCCCTTCCTGGGGGTGCCGGAAGGACTCCGTCACACCACATGGGCCCTGGAGTGCAGGTGAGAGGAAGAGAAGGAGGCAGAAGGAGGCACACGTGTGGCCTTTTCCAGCCTCCTCCTGGAATTCTGGGGCCCATGTCAGTGGAGAGGGGAGCAGAGACTCTCAGAGTCTGGGGGCATCTGCAGGTGAGGAGGTGGGAGGGGCCTGCTCCAGGGTGGCGGGGGATTCCCCTGGGGTCTGTGGCATGCTCAGAGACCCCTGCAGTCCCTCTCCCTTCCCCCACAGCCCCAGCATGTGCCGGCTGCCCTTTGCAGAGACCCCTCCTTGTGACCCACACAGACTCTGCCTCCCCCAGGGCCCAGATGAAAGTAGAGTTTCATGTAAACGTCAGGCAGGGAGCCGACTCTGCCCCACCCCCTCCCTCCGAGGACCTGCTCCCCATGTGCCCATCGTAACTGAGCTGCATGCGATTGTGTGACTGTCCTGCCACTTGGCCGTCTAGCTGCCCACCCTGGTGGCCCCAGGAGCCGGCAGAGTGGCTTTGGAAAGCTTGGGGCTGCCTGCATGCACACACCACACACAAGGCGGGAGATTCTCTCTCCTCCATCTGCGTCTGCTGTGCTGAAATACAAGAGCTGAGATGTCCAGGCCTTCCAAGTTTCCTCAGCTCTTCCACAGCAGCTAGGGTTGGCCTCAGGGGCGCACAGTGCCCCCTTCTCCCTGAGTGGCGGGGGGAGGTACTCTGAATGACCCCCAGGATCAAAAACTGGACCTTGGGGTATTTAGCCCCCCGCTTCATGTGGGGATCACTCAGGGTCCAGCCATGGGCAACCTCCTAAAGGCAGGACTCTGTGTGCCAGGGACTGGCTCTTTGGAACTCATCTGGCCTTAAACGAATACAAAGATTCTACCAGGTATTGCTGGGCCTCAGCCCAGGCACCTCGGCAAAGGTGGTCCTTGTAGGTGGCACTGGGCAGATTGCACTCCCAAGTGGTCTCAGAAGTCAGTTGAATTCCCCAGACTCAGAACCCCGTGATGAAATTGCAGCCTGGTGACGCTGGGATTGGTGTGGGTCTTCGTCGGCATGTGGACCGTGGCGGTGAGCTGGGGAGGCTGCCCTGGGGAACAGGCCTGTGCATTGGCAGCTGGGGACCTCAGAGGCTCAAGAGCCCTCTGTGGACGGGGGCTGGACTGTGACGGCCCCTCCCGCTGCCCTGGCTCCTGCCACCTCGGGCTCCGTCCCAGACCCACTGTCAGGGGATTGCTGCACGGTTCCTCCCCACTGAATGGAAAGATGTCAGCAAGGAGCTACAAAGTCCATCTTTTCACCAGAGCCTGTTCGCACCAGCGGGAGTGCAGAGGGTGTTCAGTCCTCCTGTGGGCACGCTGTCTTCCCAGGTGCCCGTCCTCTTGGGGGTCTGCTGCTTCCCCCACACAGCAGTTCCTCAGCTCTGCCAGGCCGGACCTCACAGGCCTGTCTTTACTGTTTCTGAGTCCGCAGCCTGGAGCAGGCAGGCAGGCGAACAGACAGCCAGACGGACAGTCAGACACAGGCTTAGGAAGCCGAGAGCGCAGGGAGACCAGGAGGGGTGGAAGGGATTCACACGGAGCTTTCGCCCTGGGGCCTGGACGCACGGGGCACCGTCCCGCCACATTTGCATATTGAAATACATGCTGAGGGGCTTTGTGGGGAAGTTCTGTGTGTTAATCCATCTTCCTATGGAAAGGAGGAAACTATTCATAATTAAAAAGTAATAATAATGTGGTGTGAAGGAACTCGCTGTACATTACCCAGAGGGAAGGGGGTAGGGTGGCCAATCTATTTTTAATAGTCTCCATGGCAACGGAGATTTTGTTTACAGTGATTTTTTTTTACCCCTTGTTCTTCAGCAAGGCAATTGCTGATTTGCATTTTGTTAGAAAATGCTGCCGCAAGTCCCTGATATGGACGGGAGTGGGGCCCTGAAGGGGACTCCAGGAGGGCCCTTGAGAACCTGCCTGAGCCTCTTCTGGGGGCTTTGTGGACCCTGGGCAGAATAACAAGGCCGAGGCCAGCTGAGCTGGTGGGGAGCTTCCTTCCAGCTGCCTAAACCCAGCCGGGTCCCCTCTGCCTGGTCCTGTCCTGCCCCTGCTGCCCCTGAGACACAGCTTCACAGCCCCCTACATGCCTGCGCTCCTACCCCCAGAGCCCATGCCACCTGCCCAGGGCACCACTACCCGCCTGTATGAGGCTAGTAGGGGCCACTTGGCACAGAACCCAGGCCCCAGCTGAGGTGCAGATGGGATGGCAGCCGCCTGCCCTGTGGCAGCCAGTGCACGTGGCTGCTGGCCAGGCCACAGAAGGACGGCCTGGGCTGGGTGCCCAGGTGTGAGCTCTTCCTGGACCCTGTGGGCTCACGGCCTGCTGCTCCGTGGGCTGCCTTCCGGCCCTCTCCCCTCTGCCCGTCGCCCAGGTGTGCACCTGCAGAAGGGTCTCTCACTGGGGCTGCAACGCTGCCCGTGCCCAGAGTCTCCTTCCCACTGGCTTCAGAGTCTCCACGCTCCAGGTGGAAACCTGGGCCCCGGTGAAGTGTGGCCACGGGAAGAGAAGAGCTCATGGCCTGGGCATCCTGGGTGGGAGCAGGGATGCTGCGGCTCCAGGGATTCCCTGCTGTTTGTGTGGGGCCTCAGTAGCCCAGGTGTCACTTTTGTGTTGTGGCTCCTCGCCACGGCTGTGGAAATTCAGAAAGCCTCTGGATGCAGCAGGTTCTGGAAGGAGAGCCAGGTGCATGGTCGTTCTTCCACTCAGAGACTCCACATCCTGCCTTTGGGATAATTTGGAGTCTAAGTCAAGGAAATTGAGAAAGTGCAGCCTTTGGAACCAGAGCAGTTTCTTGACTGGCACAGAAATGGGCACTGCAGGGGAGGGGTGCCCCGGCCTGCCCTCTCGAGGCTGGGTCTGGGCTGGTTTAAGGTTTTTGTTTTGGTCTCTCGCATTTCAGAAATTTCATCTGCAAGTGACATTTGCAGGCAGTTCCCCCTCCCCCTCCTTGCTTTGAAACCAGCAGAGCCTTTTGGGAAAATGCTCAATTTTCCTTCTTAGGAGAGGTGGACGGAGACAGGGCAGAAGCAGGCTGGTTCCTCTGGCTGCAAGAGTGCGGAAGGGAGGCTGGAGGGTTGGGCGGAGAAGGGCTCAGGGTCAGAGAGTGGTAGCCACCCCTTTACTGTGGGCTGGAATCATGCCACACACATACACAACACGTGCATATGCACCACACATACATTCATACACACATGCACCATGCCCTCACATATATACACACACATGCATAGATGCACACACACATACATACACCACACACATACGCCACACACACATCACGACACGTGAATACACACCACACACATTTATACACATGCACCATGCCCTCACACATACACACGTGTGCATACACACACATACACATATACCATATACTCACACATATCACACACAACACATGCATACACACCACACACATTCATACAAACCATGTCCTCACACATATCACACACAACACATGCATACACGCACACATTCGCACACACATAACACCATGCCTTCACATATATACACACGTGCATACACACATACATCACACAGCACACACATATCACACACAACACATGCATACACAACACACATGCATTCATACACACCATACCCTCATATATACACATGTGCATACGTGCACACAGATACACAATACATTCACACATATCACACACAACACGTGCATATATGCCACACATTTATATACACACACCACCCCACATACATATTACACACATGCGTCTACACGCACACATACCACACACTCGCATACACCACACACACATATACAACATGTGCATACACACTGCACACACATTTATATAACACACATCACGCCCACAGGCACATAATACACATGTGCATACATGCACACATACTAGACACTCGCATACACCACACACACATATACACAACACGTGCATACACGCTGCACACACATTGTTCCATATTTTCCATTTAATTGGCCCCAGTATGAGCCTTCATTGCTTGTTCATTCAGCAAACATCCCCTGAGTGCTTGCCCAGGGCTCCACGAGGCCTGGGGCCTGGCTTGTCCAACATGGGTGCTCTAGAACAACCACTGCATGCATGGACCACAGCATGAACAACTGCTACGAGTCAGGCACCATGGGAGACTGGGGACATACAAGGGAATGAGGCTCTGGTCCTGCCTCACCACTGTGCAGGTGGGGGCGTAGGGACTGCAGGCAGGCTGGCAGGCAGGTGCTTACAGCACAGAGGGAGGGCATGGAAGGGGAAGCCTGGGGCCAGGGTGGCCCCAAGGAGGGAACTGATGGAGACCTGGAGGGAAGGTGGAAGAAGGCGGGAGGAGGAGCCGGCGGAGCCAAGGCCAAGGCTGAACACGCTCCCCAGGGAAGAATGCTCCACACAGAGGGATAGGGCGTGCAGAGGCCCTGGGTCTGAGACAGCCTGGCTGTCTGCAGGTAATTCCAGAATGAGTCTTGGTGGGTTTTGGTTTTTGCATTTGGTATGAGCACATCAGTGAGGCGCCATGAGGTGCCCCCACCCCAAAATGCCTTTGGGACACTTCGATACAGTTCAGAAGCTGGAACATACACCCAGAAAGCAGGGCGCAGGCGAGCAGCACACAGAAAGTCCTGGGAACATTCAATCCCATTACGTGACAGCATCGGCTTCGTCAGACAACTCTTGGTGCCAGGGCACAAAAAAAATGTGATCAAGGTGGTTCCTGTTGCTGTTTTTATTTTACAGAGGAGGGAACCGAGGCACAAAATGCCAAGGTGGCTGGCGGAGATCACACAAGTAGAAAGTGGGGGCTCTGCACTCAGCCCAGGTCTCCAGATGCCCAGCCTAGCCATGTGGCATAGAGAGTGGGAGGGGTGTGAGCAGGTGCCAGCTCGTTCCCCAGCCTACAGTGAGCAAGCACCTGCTGGTGCCAGAGGTGAGTAGCTGGTATGGGGGGGCTTTGCCTTCCTGGGGCCGGCAGTCAAGCGGAGCAGCCTGCAAAGCAACTGAGGCAGGAGGGATTGCGGAGCTCAGGAAGCAGGAGGCAGGAGGCACCGCCTGACCTGGGCGTGCGTGTTCCACTGATGATTGTAACAAAACACCTCCAGCTCAGGGGCTTAAGCAACACCATTTTTCTGAAGGCCACTTTTCTGTCAGTCAGAAGCTCAGGTGCAGCGTAGCTGGGCTCTCCGCTCCCAGCTCCTTGAGACCATGCACATTCCTCACCACGGGACCCCTCCACTTTCACACCACCAGTGGAGAAGTTCCCGTTTGCCCCATCCCTTTCACCGTGGAATCCCCTGGCTTCCTTTTCTGCGACCAGCTGGAGAAAACTCTCTGTGTTTCAAAGGCTCATCTGCTTAGGTCAGGCCCACCTGATAAACTCCCTATCAGGGTCCACTGACCTGGGACCTTAATGACCCCCACAAAATCCCCTCACAGCCGCACCTCGGTTTGTGTTTGGCTGAAGAACTTGGAGATGTGTGTACGCCAGGTGCTGACCTGGAACTCTGCCCGCCGCAGCCAGAATGATGCGTGGAGACGAGAACCAGCCTGAAACGCAGCAGGGTAGATGCCACTAACTGGGAGCAGCTAAGACTGTGCAGGGGAGAACCTATGTCCCAGAGGAACCTGAGAGACGCTCCCTTGGCCCAAGGCAGCCAGGCGGCCAGGGCACTGTGTGCAGGGGGCCGTCTAGCATTGCACACGCATGCTGAGCTGAGGCAGCGGGCACGGGAACAGCTGTTCGCTGTCCAGGTGTGCAGAGCTGAAGGCTGGAGAGTGGCAGTGGAGAGGAGCAGGTGGGAAATAAGGAGAGGACCTGTTGTCCTAAAATAAATCACAACACATCCTTCCATTCCCATTGTCTGCATTCCAAATACCACTCAAGATGCCAGGAGGCTTCCATTCCTCCCTCCAATCTTTACCTTTCAGGCTGAGGCCACTTGACCCCATCAACAGGGCCCAGAGGTGCTGAGATAAGAAATGGGTGGATGGGGGGTATCTCTCAGAGGCCAGACAGCATCCCTAGAGCTGGCCCCCTGCCGCCTCTCGCCAGTGCCCATCCCCCAGCCTGACCCCATGACACTGGTCTCCAGGGACCTGCCTGCCCGCTCTGTGGGAATATGGGGACCCCAGCTGCCTGCCAGCTCCAGGTCTCAGGCCCACCTGCTCTGGCGTTAGACACGGGGCCTTGCAGCTGCCTGCCCTTGCACTTCACTTCTTGCTCATCAGTTTCCACATGGACAGAGGCAACATGCCACCACCCTCTGCACATGCCTTATGGATTTCAGAAGGCCACATATCTACACAAGTAATAGGCAGCCACTTCATGGGCCACAGAACGAAAATAAACCAGAAAATAGCAGGTGTTGGTGAGGATGTGGAAATATTGGAACCCTTGTGCGTTGTTGGATGTAAAATAGTTCAGCCACTGGAAACCAGGGTGGCAGTTCCTCAAGAAGTTGAACGTGGAACTGTCACACAACCCGGCCGTCTCGCTCCCAGACACACACTCCAAAAAGACTGCAATGGGTGCTCAGAGAAATCCATCACTCCAAAAAGAAAGACTGCAATGGGGGCTCAAAAAAATCCATGTGTGCACACGTTTGTAGGAGCACCGTTCACAAGAGCCCAAAGGTGGAAACAAGCCAAATGCCCGTCAGCTGGGGAATGGACACACAAAACGTGGTAGGGCCATGCAAGGGAGTGCCACTGAGCCATGCAAAGAAATTCAGTTCCGATACAGGCTGCCACATGGACAAACCCTGAAAACAGTGTGCTCAGCAGAAGGGGTGGCCTTTTGTGTCTAGCCGCATATTGTATGATTCCATTTATATGAAATACCCAGGATAGGTAAATCCATAGAGTCAGAAAGGAGATTGGTGGTCGCTGAGGGCTGAGGGCCAGGAGGCAGGGGCTAGTGATGGGGAGAGGCTGCTTAACCAGCTAGAGAGGGCTTTCTGTTGGCGTGATGGAAATGTTTTTGAAGTTGATAGAGACAGTGGTTGCATCATGGATTAAATGACACTAAATGATACACTTTAAAATGGTTAATTTGGTGTAATGTGAATTTCACCTCAATAAATAATCGTAATACAAGAATTACTTGGTGGGAGAGACCACTAATGCAAGAACAATGATGGCGATGATGTTATCAGCTCAGCTTTACCTGGTCTTATAATTCTGGTTATTGTTATTATTCAGATGCAATTTGGCATTAACTCAGCCAAACAATGTGGGCCTCATTGGCTAAATGCATTTTAAGAATCTGCTTCTCAGAACAGGGTCTCCTAGGGACCTGCCTTCCATCCAGCACCCCCTTAGAAACCATGTCTAGATCTGTGGTTGGGGGAGCCCTGAGCAGCAGATGGGGAACTCGCAGTTTCGGAGGTCGCTGTCTTTAAAACCACAGAATGACTTGGCCAGGCTCCTGGGGTGACTGAGCCACAGAGCTCTGGGCCCCCATCCTGCTCAGATCTCATTGCCCGCTGGTGGCTCCAGCCTTTTCTGATTAAGTTCTTCGGCTGATTCTGCCCCGTGGACTCACCTCCTCGTCTTTGACCTCATAGCTCAGTGCTGTGTGGGGGCCACTCGACCTTCCCACTGGTCTCGCTTGGGTGAAGAAGCTGTCTTCGGTGGGGCACTTCTCGCTGTGATGAGAGAGATCATTTAGTAACAGCCCCTGCAGACCCAGCCATCGAGTGTGTGTCTGGGCCGGGTGTTCTGCTAAATACGCAGCCTGCCTCCCCACAGTGACCCCAGGAGACGAGTGCTCCTTCTACCCCCACTTCACAGACCAGCAAACAGAACTCTGGAGATCAGAAGCAGCTTCCTGGGGTCTCACAGCTGGCAAGCGTCAGAGCAGGATCGGAAGTGGGGCTGGCGGGCTCCAGAGCCCACGCTGGAAACAAACTAGCTGGGACCTGGGTTCCATGCTCGCCACAGCTCCTCGGAGGAGAAGCCGGCGTTTCATCTTTGCATTCCGACTCCAGGCCAGTGCTGGCTGCAAAGTAGGTCTGTTATAGTGCAAATGAGTAAAAGAATGATTCTCTGTTGTTTCTAGTCTTAGCAAAGAGGACTCTGAGAACAGGGGTTTTTCACAAGCCCTCTCAGAGGGCACCTTGCATTCTTACCTTGGTGTTACCCCCACCTTCCCCCAAACCACCTTGAGTGAATTCCTGGTCCCAGCCACCTAGCTCTCCTTCCTCCTTTGCAATCCTGCAGAAGTCCTCCCCACGCCTTGTCCCCCAACCCTGAGGGACCCTCTGTCCTCCAGGCAACTTGCTCCTTCTGGTTTGAATGGAAGCCAAATGCGGAGCCTCATTTATTGTCTCGCATTGTGAGTTACTGCATGTTCCCGTCTTGCTCTCCAGCCAAATTACATACTACTTTGAAAGAAGGCAGGAAAGCTCACAGCGCTTCAATGAAGATGCGGAAGCACATCACATACAAAGTGAAAAGCCCCACTCCTTCCTGTCCTCCCCCAGGGGAAGCCTCTTTTAACAACAGGACAGACACTCCCAGACCTTTATTCAATAGTTGAGTGATTTATTTGTTTGTTCGTGAGATTTCTGTTGTTACTTTTACTAAAAACATGCAAACAGGCCGGGCGAGGTGGCTCTCGCCTGTAATCCCAGCACTTTGGGAGGCCGAGGCAGGTGGATCACCTGAGGTCAGGAGTTCAAGACCAGCCTGGCCAACATGGCAAAACCCTGTCTCTACTAAAAATACAAAAAATTGCCGGGCATGGCGGTGGGCGCCTGTAGTCCCAGCTACTTGGGAGGCTGAGACAGGAGAATGGCTTGAACCCGGGAGGAAGAGGTTGCAGTGAGCCGAGATTGCCATGGCACTCCAGCCTGGGTGACAAGAGCGGAAGTTCGTCTCAAAACAAAAACAAAAACATGCAAGCATGCACGGACGTTGGTAAGCGCCAGTGGATCTGCAACTCACCTCTCGCTCCACCATAGCTCCCCAGCAGCCTGGCCAAAAACATGCAAGCATGCAGGGACGTTGGTAGGCACCAGTGGATCTGCAACTTGAATCTCACTCCACCATAGCTCCCCAGCAGCCTGACCAAAAACATGCAAACATGCACAAACATTGGTAAGCGCCAGTGGATCTGCAACTCACACCTCACTCCACCATAGCTCCCCAGTAGCCTGGCATGGAAGTCCGTGCAGATCCACTTCAGTTGCATATAGGAGTCTGGAGCCAGCTTCGGGTATTTCTTTGCATCCCCCAAATATTGTCCCCCCAGGTCCTGGCTGCTCAGTAAGCATCCAACATTGTTGGGAGTCACCCTTTCCCATGGCAGGGGCAAGCCAGTTAAACAAACACATGTAGTAGCCCCAGAATTTTATGAAGTGAATTTTATCAACTGCTGGAGCCAATTCCATGCGATGTGGTCATGTTGGGAAGGTAGGACGTGGGAAGATAATGACACTCAGCGCCGCATCACATTTGCAGGCATGAAAGGAAACGGAGGGTACCATTTGTTAATTGTCCCCATCGTGATGGGACGCGCCTCCCTCTCCACAATTCCCGGCAATTAGAAGTGAATCAGGGATTTCCTGGTGGGAGAAATAACAGCCAGGCAATGGATAGGCCTCATCCTCGCCAGCCCAGGGAGAAGCAGGTGGCTGTCCTGCCTGGACATGGAGTGGAGGGTGTTGCAGGAAGAGCTCTGAGACCCAACCAGTCCTGAGACGTGGAGACTAAGAAGCGACCTGGCAGAGTCAAGACGCCCCAGCGGGAGCCATGGGTGAGAATTTTGGGGCTGAGGCAGTGCTGAGCCGACCCCATCCCTAGGGTTGTCAGCAGCTGGGAGAACAAGGAAAAAGAGACTTTTCTTGTCTCCACCTGGTTTCCATCTTCTAAAGCAACATAAAGAATGAGAAAAGAATCTCTCAAAATAAGCTGTAGCCGAACAACGCAGACAGGCATGTTCCCAGCAGCTCTGCTCACAAGAGCCCAGAAATGGAAACAGCTCAAACATTCATCAGCAGAGAGATGGATAAATAAACCCTGGGGCATTAGGAATATTTCGCAGCCATGAAAAGGGGCAAGGGGACAATACATGCAGGGAGGTGAATGGGCCTCAAAACCCTGATGTAGCATGAAAGGAGCCAGCAGTGATGGCGTGCAGTCCCAAGATCCATGCACAGGAAGTTCTAGGACAGGGAAAACTCAGAGGTGGTGGAAAGCCGTGAAGACAGTGGTTGCCCTGGGGCCTGGAGGTGGGAATGGCTGGGGAGGGGCATGAGGGGACCTCCTGATGGGCGTGGTCTGCATCTTGGCAGGTGAAGGGTTGTGCAGCTTTGTGCATTTGCAGATTCATGCATTTCTTTTTCTGTTGTTTCTTGTTTTTGTTTTTGAGATAGAGTCTTACCGTGTCACCCAGGCTGCAGTGCAGTGGTACAATCTCAGCTCACTGCAACCTCTGCCTTCTTGGGTTCAAGCGATTCTCCTGCCTCAGCCTTCTGAGTAGCTGGGATTACAGGGGTGCGCCACCACACCCAGCTAATTTTTGTGTTTTTAGTAGAGACGGGGTTTCGCCATGTTGCCCAGGCTGGTCTTGAACTCCTGGCCTCAAGTGATCTACCCAAAGTGCAAGGATAAGCCACCATGCCTGGCCCAGACTCATGCATTTCATTGTATGTCAATTTTTACCTCAAAAGAAAAAAAATGTAAACAAATGTCAAACCCTAGTTGATGATAAACATGCTGAAGTATCGGGGGAAGTGCACACACATCTGCAGCTTACTTTCAAATGCATCAGAAATAATAAACTAGGTTGACGGGCGGCGGGGGGTGGAGACGGGCACAGATTTGTGATGCAGCACGTGGAAGAGAATGCCCCAGTTGCATTGAGCTGGTGGGGTGCGGCCGTCACCGTTAAACTCCTCAACTTTTCCGTATGTTCGAATATATTGGGGATAAAATGTTGGGGGAAAATCAGCTGTAAGATGAGTACATAAAGGGCTATTTTTGGAAAGACCTGGGGAACATGCTTCACTGTGGCAATTGCTGGGGAGGCCCTCATAGTCTGGGAGTCCCAGCATCCTGCCGTGGATGGGACGATCCGATGCGGGCCTTCGATTTCCTGGAGTCTAGACTAGGTGTCAGGTCCTGAGGAGGGGACTGAGGCTATCTGCTTCTTTGAACATCCATGATTCTCGCCTTCTAGGATTTTACAGACTAGCTGGGAGGTCAAACACATATAGAGGAAAGAGTTAATTGCCTAAAACTTGGTGTGGGGTAGGAAGGCAGCTGTACTCTAGAGATGGACAGGTGAATGGCCCAGGCAGCTGAGGTCTGAGCATACCAGGCCACAGGGAGCCATGGATGGTTCTTGGGGGAAGGAGGCTGTGAGAGCAGAACTGGGCCCAGTGAGTGATTTGAGGGACCCACAGGGGTGGTGACGAGGGCCAGAAGCTGGGTAAGGGGGAGGGGCAGGAGAATCCAGGAGAGTCTGTGGAGCTGGTGGCCTGGAGGTGGGTGGAGGAGAGAGCGCCGGGGCTGAGACTGGACCCCCAGTCCTTCTTGGCTTCTCACAGGCTGGCCCTCTGCGTCCATCTGTGTCTCCTGCGATCTTCGGGCCAGCTGCGTGACCCGGGCACAGAGGGCTTTGCAGCAGGGTGGGGCCGTGTGGCCTGGGGTGCCCACGGGCCGGAGCTCCTTTGACATGTGCTTTGGTGCCAGCTCCTTGCATCCCTCATGCCCGGAGTGTAGACTTGCTCACCTCAAAGAGCTGGCTTAGGAGGCAGGAACCAGTGCCTAGCCAGGCCCCTGGTGGGCTGGGACATGGAGGGCTCCCACTGCTGTGGCCCTGCCCACACCCACCGCCCTCACGAACCTCAGCCCTGCGGCTTCCCGCCGGCTAGTTCTCTCCCCCTCAGGCTCCCCCAAATGTGTCCTCAGCTGAGAGTGGGGACGGGACACTGCATCACCCTTGGCAGGGAAGGAGTGAGAAGAGAGGACTATAGAAAATGAACATCCTGGCCGGGCGCGGTGGCTCACGCCTGTAATCCCAGCACTTTGGGAGGCTGAGGCGGGTGGATCACGAGGTCAGGAGATAGAGACCATCCTGGCTAACACGGTGAAACCCCGTCTCTACTAAAAATACAAAACTTAGCCGGGTGCGGTGGCGAGCGCCTGTAGTCCCAGCTACTCAGGAGGCTGAGGCAGGAGAATGGCGTGAACCCGGGAGGCGGAGCTTGCAGTGAGCCGAGATTGAGCCACTGCACTCTGGCCTGGGCGACAGAGTAAGACACCGTCTCAAAAAAAAAATAAAAATTAAAATTAAAAAAAAAGGAAATGAACATCCGGGGGCTTGTGCTGGGGGAGCCTGAGAGGACAGGGCCTGGGCAGGTTTGCCCCGACACAGATGCCTGGAGGGCGGGTGAGGGGGCAGTGTACTGGGGGACAGGGAACAAGCCCCGCCCCGCCCGACCCAGGAAAGCTGCCAGCCTCGAAGCTGTCTGGGGCGTTCCCACCACAGCACAGCCCTCAGTGGCTAGACCTGTAGGGCTGTGGAAGCTGGACCTGTGGGGTGGGTGGCTGATGCGGGTGAAAGTCCATGGTAGGGCTGTGTTCACGGATTATTCCTGAGCTCTGGAGTCTGGAAGCCAGGCTTGCCCACCTGTGGGTGACAGATGTCCCTGACAAAGGTGCCCGTCCACAGGAGCCTGAACCTCCCATGGGGGCTACCTGTCTCTAATTTGCACAGAGCCCTGACCTCAGGGGCAGCCCTGCTGCCAGGACCCGGCCCAACCTGGTTAGGGGTGTGGGCCTTGCCAGCCAAGGACCTTCTAGGACACTCCGGCAAGCTAAGGGGCGACCAGCAGGCTCTCAGCCATCAGGAGGACATACATGGTGGTGGGGAGGGTCTTGCTTTTCACCGCCCCTCCCCAAGCACCAAGGGAGGCCTGTTCAGGGCCCCAGCAAGGGGGAGGGAGCCAAGTCTACCTCCTTCCCTGTGGTCGCAGTCCTCTCCCAGCAAGGCCACTGTCTCCCTTCTGAGATGAGAAAAGGTCCAGGGGTTAGTGTGTCTGGCAGGAGGGTCAGCCCTTCCCACAGCAGAGCAGATGGAGACCTTCAGCATGATCTGATGGCGGTCCTGATGAGCCCTGTCCTTGCCGGGCACATCCAGTGGGTCAGGCTCCTGCTGAGAATGTGGCCGGCAACCTCAGGGCAGCCCCACGACATCCAGGAGGGTAGGTACTGCTCACACCCCCAGAGTAGAGATGAGAAAACTGAGGATCCAAGCTGGACCCGGGTCGGAGGCAGAGGGTGCACTGGCTCTGACCCCGGGCTGTCCAACTCCAAACCCGTGCTCTGAAATCCCATCCCATCACCTGGCACTGAGCCTTCACCTGGTCCTCCCATTGTCAGCCTCTTGTTTCACAGACAAGGAGACCGAGAGCCAAAGATGATAGCCAGTCATAGAGCTCAGTGTCCAGGCCCTGGCCCACCCTTTCCTGTGCAGTGGGGTCCCCACCACCCCATGTGGCTCCTGCTTTGTGTGTGTCCACCCCGCGGGGCCCCCTGCGCCCACTCCAGCGGGAGCCCTACAGCTTCTTGGGGAATCGTTAATCCCCGTCAGCACAAGCAAACAAACTCCCCGCTCCATTTATTTCACGGGGCTCCCGATTTAATTAGGTTTTTCCAGTTTTCTGCCTGTCCTGGGCCAATCACTCCTTAAAACAGTGGAGAATTCATTTGCACCTGCTGTCAGGAAGCGTCTCTCCCCAGTTAGAAAAATAATTAAGCCATCATCACACATCAGGGGTAATGAATCACCATTTTTCATTCAGTTCGCAGGTCGTTTGTTTTCTTCTGCACTGGCAAAGGAGGTGCAAACTAAATTTGAGCAGCTGCCAAGTGGATCCTGCCTCCCTTGCAGAGCCCCTTCCCTTCTTCTCTCTCCAGAGACCCCTTTTCTCGTTGAGTGGTGCCATGGGGACAGCAGCCTCTGAGCATGCCCAGCTCTGCCTGGATCCTCCACCCTGGGCTCCTCGTGGTGGGCCACAGATAGTCCCCTGCTTCTGCTCTTTCTCAGGTGTGACTCCCAGGTGGCTGCTCTGCAGGTAACGTGGAAGGTCTCACCTGTAAGAGAGCTGTATGCAGTTCCTGTGGCCACCAGAACAGATGACCACAACTGTGTGGCTTCAACAGCAGCATTTATGCTCTCACAGCTCAGGAGGCCAGAGTCCAGGATCCAGGCAGGGCGGTGCTCCCTTGGGAGGCTCCAGGAGAGGGTCCTCCCCGGCCTTCCCCATCTTCTGTGGTTCCGGCAGTCTCTGACTTGTAGACGCATCATCCCAACACTGCCTCCATCATCACAGGACACCCCCTCTCTGTGTCCCTGTGTGTCAGATCTCCCTGGCCTTTCTCTGTCCCTGTCATTGGGTTCGGGACCCACCTTAATCCAGGATGATCGCATCTCAAGATCCTTAACGTGATTACATCTGCAAAGACCTTCTTTCCAAATAAGGTCTCATTTACAGGTCCTGGGAGGTTAGGACTTGGATGTATCTTTTTGCGGGGAGGAAGTCACAGTTCAACCCACTCCAGGGTGAAATTATTTACCCCCAAGGCTGTATTCCCCACATCTGGATACCTCCAGTGTCCTGGGAGACCCTTTACCCAGATATGCCCAATAATCTGGCCCCAATCTCCAGAGCGCCCCATTGCAGGACAGGAGCTCCACAGAGCGCCCCATTGCAGGACAGGAGGGCCAGAGGCTGGGGCTGGTGTGTCAAGCTGCTGTATCTGGAGCTGCTCCTCAGCCCCACAGTGATATCTGAGTGGGTACAGACCATGAACTGCTGGGCCAGGTGCCCTGGGGCTCATAGGACGCACCATGTAGGAACTTACAGACCCATCACGGGGCAGGCTCAGCGAACGTCCAAACACGGGGCATGGGATCGGGGTGAAGGGAGAAATGAGCTGCGGAATACTGGAGTGTTGTCTCCTTTAAAAGTGAAACAAAAGAAATAGGTTCCCCTCTCCCATTCCCTCCCCTCTCCCTCTGCACTGAAGACAGGGTCTACGTGCACACTGGGAACACACGCAGGACGGGGAATAAGCCGTTTGCATTTTGTAGACTCTCTCAGGTGGTGTCATTGATAGGCTGATTCGTTGACTGTACCCCTGGATCATCAAGGAGTCGTTTTGGGGGGCTCACTGGCTCTTCTTAATTTTTTTTTCTTCCCATTTGGCTTGAAGTTGACCTATTTTAAAGTAGTAGTAGCCCCGTTCTACCACGTGGTGGCGCGCGTGAGCAGCAGCGTGCGCAGGGGCGTGGCTCCCGCCGCTCAGGGCCGCTTTCCGAGATGCTGGCTGTGAGTGGGAACTGACAGCGGAGCCCCGAAGTTCTTATCTTTCTCTTTGATCGTTCCTGTATGAATTGATCTCCCCTGCTGAACCGCTGTCATTCTAGAAGCAGCTCCAGAAGCGAGCCCCAGCGTGGCTGACTGCTCTGCAGGGCAGCACTTGAGAGGCTCTGCGTCTGTGAATTTAAAAATGAGCACGCCCGGATCTCTGGCTTTGGAAGTAGGGTTGTGACGACGTGTTTTTCTGTTTTGTCTCGTTTTTGTTCGGAGGATCTCTTGGCACAGGGCTGCTAGCTAGGCTGTCTGTAGACACATCCAGGAGCTCCCCAGGTGGCAAAGTGTTGTGGCAGCTTTGGGAGGGGGTGGCCCAGCTTAGGAGAGTGTGAGGACTTCGGTTTTGGCTTCGGAGGTGGCCTGACTCTGATGCAGAGACCCTCCCAGGTCAGGGCAGTGACGGGGCAGACAGGTGCCTCCAACAAGAGGCGAGTCCAGCTTCCATCTCTCAGTCAACGGGCGTTAGAGCAAGAGCTGCTGCGTTCGGGAAACCCTGCTTACAGCCGCATCTTCCTAGTGTGTCTGGGCCTTCTGCATTCTTAAAATCTTTGGTTAATTCCTGGGTCACATGTGAACTCACTTCACCCACCCCAACACCTTGTGAGGTGGGTGTTATGGGTGAACTGTGTCTCTCTAAGATAAGTTGAAGCGCCAACCCCTGGTACCTGTGAACGTGACCTTATTTGGAAACAGCCTTTGTGGATGTAATCAGGTAAAGATGAGGTCACTAGGGTGAGCCCTAACGCACCATGACCAGTGTCCTTGTAGGAAGACAAAAACGCCGTGTGAAGACACATACAGGAAAAGGCCCCGTGACGGCAGAGGCAGGGTTGGGGAGACTCGGCGACAAGCCCGGGAGCCCCTCGGGTGGCTCCAGAGGCTAAGAAGCCACGAGGAAGAATTCTACCAGGAGTGTCAGCAGGAGCTTGGCCCTGCTGACCCCTTGGTTTGGGGCTCCTGACCTCCAGAATGTGAAGGAAAAAATTCACGTTGTTCTGAGCCACACAGTTTGTAGTGCCCCTCTGTCCACACCACGGGGAGTTTGAGGGGGCTCCCCAGATGGGAGCTGGAGTTCCAGGGCCCCGTGATGCCTCTGTTTCACTGTCAGACTTTATCCCCACTCCAAACCCCGTTCCCCAAGAATCCTGCTCCGATCCTGATCCCAGGGGCAGCATTGGAAGTGGCTGGAAACCCGTTAAATCCGCGGTGCTTCCTCTGTCCCTCCAGCACTCCTGAGAGAATCTGTGGGTCGAGACAAGCAGTGGGTGAACCTGGATGTCTTCAGACCTTTTCTGAGTGATGGGAAATGATGTCTGGATTCCAGAGCGGTAGTTAGACTGTCCTGCACTAGCCAGTTAAGGACAACGTTCACTCGGAGAGAAAGCCGGCATTCTTTCCAGCGGCGCCTTCAGGCTTGCTGAAGACGGGAGCGCCTGAGGCTCTGTGGTGTCTGCTGCTCCCCAGGGGGTGGCCCCGGCTACATCTGCCTGAGAAGCCAGCATGAAAAGGTGATGAGAACATCAGAGCTTAGAAACAGGTTTTCATCGTGGACATTGTCTTTCGATTTTAGCAGCACTTTTCCCACAAAATTAAAGGTAGATTTTTTTTCTTTCTCCTTTGTGACTGATGGGAGAGCATGGCCTGCTGGGCCCGGTGTGGCCACCATGTGGGATTTTGCTAAATTTAATGACCCCTGATGGTGAAAGGTCCTCCCTGAACCACTGTCTTGAAAAGATGGCAAAAAAAAAAACCATCCCTGCCCTCCACGTGGAACCCGCAGTCACGCCAGGAAAACCCTTCATGAAAGCTGGTGCCACGCTGTTACTCTAATCAGAAATGTGAGCCATGCACGGAAGCAAAACTGCCGAGTTACCAGTTGTGTGTGTGTGTGGGCACGCACCCTTGCCTCCCGGTGCCTTGGTTTCCCCATTTGTAAAGCGGGGATAGCCTCACCCATGGTATGCATTTCCTGTGGCTGCCGTAACAAACTGCCACGGGCTGGGTGGCTGGAAACACAAGCTTTTTCTTTCACATTCTGGAGGTCAGAAGCCCAAAACCAAGGGGTCAGCAGGGGCACGTCCCCTCTGAGACTCCAGGTAGAATCCTTCCCCATGGCTTCTTGGCCTCTGGGGGCCGCCAGCCACCCGAGGGGTTCCCAGGCTTGTAGCCGCGTCACTCCAACCCTGCCTGTGCTGTCACGCGTCCTTCTCTCATGCATGTCTTCACACGGCGTTTTCCTCTTCCTACAAGGACACCAGTTATGGTGGGTTAGGGCTCACCCTAGTGACCTCATCCTTACCTGATTACACTGGCGAAGGCTCTGCTTCCAAATAAGGTCTCATTCACAGGTACCAGGGGTTGGTGCTTCAACTTATCTTAGAGGGACACAGTTCAGCTGTGCACTGTGTGTGTTGGGTGGGCGAAGTGATTCCCCACGTGAAAAGTGGTCAGACTCGTGCCTGGCCCCCGGTAAACACCACGTAGATGGCCGCTGTGCCCCTGCCCTTACTATTTTATGCACTCACATTTCCCAGGGTAATTCCGCTCTCTCAGCCTCAGCGCTGCTGCTATGTGGGGCTGTGCCGTCACCCGCGGTGGAGGCCGCTCTGTATGCTGCAGGGCATTCAGCAGCACCCCTGGCCTCCACCCACCAGATACCAGAAGCCCCTCCCTCAGTTATGACAACCAACAATGTCTCCAGACATTGCCACATGTCCCTCCCCAGGAGGTAAAATTACTCTCGGTGGAGAACCACTGACGTAGCTTACGTGGTGTGCGTATGTTAAACGCTGACAGATATCGTCAGGCTGTGTCCTCCTACCAGGCCTCACCAGTTCACATCCCATGGTGGGTCCCCACATTCTGGGGTGACAGGACACCTTCACCCTTTCCCACTTCTCTGATGCCGTGGTGCAAATTGATGCAATGGAGCCTCGTCTAGGCCAGGAGCGCCTCAGGGCTGGACGCTCCCATACTTGGCGCGGGTTCTGGGAGTTTCCGCAGGCCTCCTTTCTGGTGCATAATGAGCCTCCCAAGGCCCAGCAGGATCAGGACTGCTCTCGGCGCTGCTCGTATTTTCTCTTTCTTGCAAAGCACTAGATTGGGTTCTAATTACTGCTCAGCTGCAAAGCCCTGACTCTGGGGCCCCGACAAGCTGCCCAGAGCCTTGTTCGGGCTCTGAGTCTTCCTCCTATTTAAACTCATGTGATACTGTCTGCACCCCAGAGCTGTCTGGGTGGGGGTGTGCAGGACCACAGATCAGAATATTCTGAAAATCTGAAGCTGGACAGATTCATGACGGCGTCTCATGGTTATCCAGGATGGAAAATCCATCTTCCCAGCCCCAGGGCCTCTGTTTGTGGTTGTAGCTTTCGGTGCTGGCATCGAACTGTCAAGGCTGAGACACCTCCCCTGCCCACCGCTGTGGCCCGAGAAAGGTATCCAGAAAAACAGAGGGTTCCCTGACATCCTGGGGGCCTCCCGGGGGTGGTAACAGGTCCCTCCTGTGACTCCTGTGATGCAGCTGGTTTATCTTAGCCATTGGACCACATTGTAAAGGAAGAGATGTCAGTGAGGTGTGAGCTGGGCTGCCCTGAATCAGACACTGTGGCCAGCTGATGTGGCCCGAAGCTTAGCTCTGCCCTAGGTTGATTTTGATGGGAAATGAGCTATGTGAGCAGACTCTTAATGGGCTTTTCTAAACTTCTGGGGGGTCGCACATTTTTTTTTTTGTTTTTTGAGATGGAGTCCTCCTCTGTCACCCAGGCTGGAGGGCAATGGCATTATCTTGGCTCACTGCAACCTCCACCTCCCGGGTTCAAGTGATTCTCCTGCCTCAGACCCCTGAGTAGCTGGGACTACAGGCACGTGCCACCAGGCCCAGCTAATTTTTTTTTTTTTTTTTTTTTTTTGTATTTTTAGTAAAGACAAGGTTTCACCATGTTGGCCAGGATGGTTTCTATCTCTTGACCTCATGATCAGCCTGCCTCGGCCTCCCAAAGTGCTGGGATTTCAGGTGTGAGCCACCGCACCCAACCCGCACTTCTTAAAAGGATAGTCACTTATCTGAGTGTAAATAGTGATGGTATGGCAAGGAAATCCTGCCTGTCCGCGGGGCTGTGGGGAGGCGTCTCCTGGAAACACTGATACTGTGAAAGTGACAAAGCTGTATTTCTTTATTCCCAAATCCACCCCTTGAGACAGGTCGGCCTTGCAGCCAGGAAGCATTTCTAAGATTCAGGCTCTGCGGCTTAGCCTGGTGCGCGTTCCCTGCCACTGTGACGGGGGTTCGTTCTCCCTGCAGACTTCCCTGCCATGGATGACAGGTCCCACCCTGGCCCGGCTTCACGGACCCGTGACCAGTGGAGGCGCTTGTGGAAGCTGCACTCAGAAGGGATCTGGGCTGGGTTTCATGCCCTGTTGCTGCCATCCAGGAATTCTGGACAACTTTTTAATGAGAGGATGGTCCCTGCAAATTATGTAGCTGGTCCTGCCCACAGCCTGGGGCCCAAGGGGGACAGCTTTCATCCCTCCGAGCAGCAGGTGGGCCTGCCCAGGCCAGCTGGACAATGGCAGCCCTCCTGAGTTTAGGTCCCTTTTTTCTCTGGATAATGACAGGGAGTGGCCAGCACCTGTGAGGATGCCCTCCCACTTAGAGAGCAGGGTGGGCGTAGGGCCGGGGAGGGGGTCTCAGGGGGAATCAGAATAAAATTCGCATTAAGGAAGGAGGTCCTTTCCCCCTTTCTGGAAAGAAACTCTTAATTCTTTTGGAATCACTGTGCTGGAGAACACAGAGGTTTATTTCAGGGAGCGGGGAGAACCCCTTTTCCTTAGGATGCTGCATTTTAAAGGGCAAGGCCAGGACGAGCAGGGAGAGAAGCGAGAGGCCTCGTGGGCAGCAGAGGTCACTTTGCAGCATCTCAGATGCACAGACACAGTGAGCTTCGAATTTGGGCTTCTGTGTTCTGAGCTCAGCCACACCCTTCTCCCCTGGCTGTGCCCAGTCCAAATTTGCTCCAAAAGGGTATCTTTCCTTCCACTGGAAGTCCAGGCAGCCGAGGTGGTAACCAGAAGGTGGGAGGCAGGTTTTGGAGGCAGGGCCCTCTGGCCCCAGGTGGAGACGTGGCTTTGCGCCCCGCCCTGTTTCTTCTGAGATGCTCAGAGTTCTGGGGAAGGACTCAGGGGCTCAGACACCCTCAGGTCCCCGCAGCTTGAGCATCCAGCTGACACCAGACCCGGATCCTGGACCGGAAACCAGCGGCAGGTGGGGCTCCTCGTGTGCACCTTGTTAGTGCACCTGTACCCCAGACCCAGAGTGAGGGACGCCCCATTGCCCAGCTGCAGACCCGCTGGCAGGTGAGGGCCTACCCCTTCTGCAGGATGCTCTGCTCCCACAGCCAGGAGGGTATCTCAAGCCTTCTGAGTCACCGAGGCAGCCTCAATCCAGGGCTGACGTGATGGGCTCTTGGTCACGTCGCGGCTCAGCCACTTGCCGTTGTTGACCTTGAGCAAGGCGCTTCTGCCCTGTGCCTCAGCGTCCTCCTCTGCAAAGTGGAAGACCACCAGTCCCACCCCTTGGGGTTGGGGGAGATGACCCACTGGAAGCCCCCGGATCAGTGCCCGGCACACACTAACTGCCAGGCGGGCGCCAGCTGCCACCATCCAGTGTGAAGGGAACCTCGCTGTCCACTGTAAACCACAGCCCAGAGCTCTTGGCTTGTGTGCTGAGCCTGGCTTAGGAGAGAGGGTCTCAAAGACAGCTTTGGCCTCAGTGAGGGCCACCTGTACAAAGGGAGCCGTGTGTGGCTCACAGATGTGATGCAGTTTAAGCGAGGCCAGACACATTGCAGGTCCCCACGAAGTGTGGTTCCTCCCGGCACTGAGCGGCGGTTGGCTCCACTGTGCTCAGTCCAGCTGTGGGATGCCCTGTCCCTTAGGAGGGGTCCTCCGAGGCAGGGAGCCAAAGCCTTGCTCAAGATAGAACCTTCAGGTGTTCTCCACAGAGGCCGCCACACATTGCTGGGTCTGGTGTCAGCTCATGGTGGCTGCAAATGAAACAAAGGAACTAACAAAAAATCTAGCCCTTTGCCACCGATCCTTGAATCCCTGGTCTCCGGCAGAAGGTTGACGGGAGGCCCAGATAGAGCCCTGCTTTGCGGGCCTGGATCCCCATCAGCCGCGCTGAATGACATCAGCTGTGGCCACCACTGGGATGGCTGATCCACCTTTAAGGCTGTTCTGGAAGGCTGCACTTAACCCCGGGTTCTCATCCACCCTTCCAGCACCTCCTGACATCTTGCCGCCTCTGCTTCGTCCCACCTGCACACGCCCCAAGCGCCTGTGTTGCGTCTCCAGGCCCTACTCCTAGCTCTTCTCATATCCCGCTACCTCACTGGGTCACTCATGTAGTGAGGGCCTGGGACTTCTTAGGAGTGGGGACAGGGATGTGGCTCCAAGGAGCCTGGGGTAGTTGAGGAGAGAGGTGTGTGGGTCAGTGGGGGCTCAGGCTTCAGCGTTGGAACAATTATCTGTGCAAAGCGACTTGGATAAAGAGCATGGTCCAAGGCTTCAGACAAGGCCATTTAGAGTGGGAGCCATTAGTTTACTCTGTGGACCTGTTTCCAGTTCATGTCCTTCATTTACTCATCTTGCTGGGAGGACTGTGCCTGCTGCCTTGCCTGTCAGCCTCCTGTTCTGGAGTGGATGGAGAAGGACAGGCCCTTGAGGCTGGTGTGGCTTGCTCCATTTTTGGCCAAGCACTAAGGTGCCGGCCTGGGGTGGACATAGAAGCCTGACTGTTTTCCAGGTGGACAAATGAACCCCACCTGCACTCAGAGTTCCCTGGAGACCTCTGCCCCAGTGGTGGAGATGGGGGCTTGGCTGGGCTCCGGCCTCAGGGTCACTCTGCACTGTGAGGAGTGAGTGTCTGAGTGATCAGGGTGCAGGGTGAGCTACTCCCTGGACCTGGACACAGTGTCATCCTTGGGTCCCTCATGCTTTTCCATCCTGGGCCCTCTGTCCATTCCCACAGATCTCAGGGCCCCTGGGCCCACAGGCAAGGGCTCAGATGTGCGTGGTGACCGGCTCAGATGATGTGTGTGGTGACCAGCTCTGACGTGTGTGATGACCGGTTCAGATGATGTGTGCGGGGACCAACTCAGATGTGCATGATGACTGGCTCAGACGATGTGCGTGGTGACCGGCTCAGATGATGTGTATAATGACCGGCTCAGATGTGCACTGATGACCAGCTCCGATGTGCGTGATGACTGGCTCAGATGTGCGTGATGACCGGCTCAGACGATGTGTGGTAACTGCCTCAGATCATGTGTGTGATGATCGGCTCAGATCATGTGTGTGATGACCAGCTCAGATGTGCATTGATGACCAGCTCCGATGTGTGTGATGACCCGCTCAGCATCCAGTGTGCTATTGCCCTGGCCAGGAGCAGGGGCAGATTGCCCACCAGGAGCCGGCTCCCAGCAGTGCCAGCCAGCGCCGCGAGGTGGCGCCAGGGACCACATGAACGAAGAGCGTTTCCCTGCGGCTGCTCACTGGCCGGGTCTCCCCTGAGAGGCTTGCTTCACCCAGCATCTCCCTCCCAGTGTATTGTAACCACGACCCTCCTGTCTTCTAACAAGCAAGTTAGGTGCAGGTGGAAGTGTGGGGTTGGGGTGTGGGTAGGAGAGGTACCCCAAGCCTCCCTTTCCCCCTGTGCTGCAGCAGGCAGCTGCGTGGGTGGAACTGAATTATGAAACCCCAAATCCATCTCCATAAAGGTTTTGTGTGTTTGAGGAAAAATGCCTTTGCACTCTGCTATGTTCTATCTCTTGCTCATATCGTAGTTCACTGTGTACATTTTACAACTCCTACATATTTTGGGGGCACAGGTGCAATTTTGTTACACGTGTAGACTGTGTAGTGGTCAAGTTGGGGCTTTGGTCTCCATCACGGTGCACTTGGAATTGCAAATTTTGGTGGTTCTCTTGCTTGGTAGTTTAGGTTTGGGGAAAGGAAATGCGTGCTCGTTAATTGATAAATATTCCTATTTAGTAAGTACATGTCAGGATAAACGAGAAGGAATCCTTTCTCCTCAGAGAAGCTCCCCAGGAGTCACCCCAGGAGTCAGAGTGTCTCAGTCAGCAGCAGCAGGTTATGTTCAGCAGCAAACAACCCCACATCAGAGTTTTGTAGCAATTACAGGTTGATTTCTGGCTCACATGCATGTTGGTTTCTGAGGGTGTTGTGCTGTGCTGTTGCCCTCACTCAGGACCCAAGCTCATAGAGCCACCGCCCAGTGCTTGCCAGATAGCGGGAAGAGAAGGTGTGGTACTGTACACACTGTTGGTTCTGCAAACTTTGGCTGGAAGTGACACACCTCTGCTTCCATTTTGTTGGCCAAAGCAAGTCACATGATGGTGCCTAACCTAAGTGGGTGGGAAGGGCAGCTCCCCGTGGCTCCAGCAGGAACAGGAGCCAGAAGATTTAAACAGCCTCAGTGACAGCCACAGGACACCTGCACCACCGACATTACCATGCACCTGTGAGTGGCCGGGCCCTGCACTCACTGCTATGGGAGAGTTAGCTCATGAATCTTCACAATTCCACAATGCACTGACAGTGAAATCACGTGCCCAGGATCGCACAGCTAGTGAGTGGCAGGGCTGGAATTCGGGGCCAACTGGCTGCAAAGTCCATGTGCTGAGCTGCCTCTCTCTGCTGTGTGAGTTTGGATTCTGGAACAGTAATTGGCATAACTGACCACTGAGAAAAGAGACGGGGGTGAGGAGGCTGCCCCAGTTTTCTTTACTGTTAGCTCTGTGATGTGCTGTTGTTGGCTCTATTTCACAGAGGAAGGTGCTGAGGCTAAAAGAGTTGGCCCAAGGTCCTGCAGCGGGTCGGAAGTGCCCGGGCACTATTGGAACCCTGTTGCTTGTCGGTGTCTGCAGAAAGCCTGACCATCACGGGGCCCTGGCGGGAGCATTGCCATACAAGTTTCCTTCCACCAGGGGGAGCACGTGCCTTCTCAGCAAACCCCCATCCTGTGAGCTTCAGAACCGGGAAGGAGGGGGGACCTGGGGCTTGTCCAGCCTGGAGCCTTTTTTTTACAGAATCAGAAACCGAGGCTCAGAGCGGGGATGTGCTGTCCCCTAAACACATGCATACTGCTTCTCATTGTCATGCATGTTGGTGGTCCTGGTGTCTCCACATACCCCCCACCCTAACTCACACACACGTGCACACACATAGACATTCCTGTGCACACACAGGCTCACACGCACATATATGTGCATGCACAGGCAGGCAAGTACACACACATGTATGCACACGTACACGTGTACATGTACCTCACTGGGCCTCATTTCTTCATGTGGAGAAGAAAGCGGGAAGAGAGAAGGGAGAAGCAGAGCTGGCTTTGGGAGGGTCCAAGGACTCCCTGCTGGCGCCCGAACACTCCCACCAGGGGCTCGTCCCGAGGTGTCTGGGCAGGAAGGTGCCTCCTGGCGAGGGGTTCCGCTGCCTCAAGTCTCAGATGCTCCATGTGCTCCTCCAGTTTCCCACTGCCAGGACCCCCACCCTGAACTCGCCTCTGGCAAGCTTTGAATGGGCAGTGCGTTGGGAGGCCAAAACGGGCAGATTGTCTGAGATAAGGAGTTCAAGACCAGCCTGGCCAACATGGCGAAACCCTGTCTCTACTGAAAATACAAAATTAGCTGGGTGTGGTGGCGGGCGCCTGTAATCCCAGCTACTTGGGAGGCTGAGGCAGGAGAATCACTTGAACCTGGGAGGCAGAGGTTGTAGTGAGCCGAGATGGTGCCACTGCACTCCAGCCTGGGTGACAAGAGCGAGATTCCATCTAAAAAAAAAAAAAAAAAAAAAAAAAAGCAGTGGCACAAAGAGTGTATTTCCACGCTGGCTGGACTCTGAGAGCATTTTCCAGCACCAAAGTGGGCAGGTGGGGCTGAACCCTGAATGAGCTGGAACCCGTCACCTGGCCGTGATGGTCATGATGAAACCACAGCGTGGCAAAGCCAGGCTCAGAGTGGAGTCTAAGAAGTCCCCCCCAGAAGCTGGTGTCTGTCTGCTCAAGGATTGCAGGATGACAGGGCAGAGAGATGTGTTATTCTAGGAGGACCTCTGGACACTTGAAAGTCGGCGCAGCGTCCAGGAGGTTGAACACCTCAGAACTCTGTGGACTTGCCCTTCTCTGCTGCTGGTCCTCCTCTGTGGAGCCAGCCCCTCGGCCGGGTGGCTTGGGAGTAGGAGCGCTTTGCGTTGCAGCAGGCAGGCTGTGGAGACCTGGAGGCTGCGGAGACCTGGCTCTGGTTGCTCCAAGGCCTCCTGCTCAGCTGAAACCCTCTCTGCTTTGGAAACACAGAAAACTCTAGTCTCCAGCCCTGCAGTATCTGAGCATGGCCCTGGCCCCCTCAGTCTCCTCTCATTCTAAACTGTTGTCTTTTGTGCCTTTGCATAAGTTAATTCATGCTGATGAACCGCTGAGCACTGGTTCCCCAAGTACAGTCCCCAGCCCGGCAGTACTGGCGTTCCCCAGGAACGTACAAGAAAGGCATGTCGTCTGTCCCGCCCCAGACCTCTGGAGTCAGGCAGTCTGGAAACCGGCCCAGCATGCTCTTGTGTCATATGTGGGTAAGGCTGCCCTTACCTGAGTGGAAACCCACTGAGGCCAAGGCAGGGTGGGTGACTCAGTGTTTAACAATAGGCTCTTCCAAAGGAACTAAAGTAGGCTGATTTGTAGCATTTGTCAATTCCCCTGCTGTAAATACCCCCTCCAGGGCTGTCAGCTGCTGTCAGCTGGCTTGCAGAGTTCCTGAAAAGTACGAACCAGCTGCAGCATTACTGACGGGGAGAAGTCAAAAGTCCAGAACGGGGGCCTCCCAGGGGCAGGGAGTGCTCCAGAGAATACCCAGCTACCGCTTATTTTGGCATCTCATTCGGGGAGTCCCCAGACCTTTGTGTTTCTACCCCCAGTCCTCCATAGGTCACGTAACCACCGACTCTAGTTGCACATCAAAGGGGTGAGTGACCCGAGGGCCTGTTTGGTGGTTAGTGCTCTCCTGGAAGAGCAGCGAGGCAGAGAGGAAGGGGACCCCAAACTTCAAAAGTGAGTTTCCTCCCCTGTGACGCGGTGCTTGCCAGGCCGCCCCCCTGCACCCACCGCTTCGTCCCTCCGTCTCTGTTCTCATTCATGGTCAGTGTGGAGGAAGGATGTAGAGAAAAGGCCATTGGTGGGGCCAAGTCTCCCTCTGAAATGCTTATTGCAGGAGGCGAAGGAAGCTGAGAGGTGAGGCCCCAGTTCTAAAGGATTGGAGGGCTTGGCAGCTGGGAGGAGTTAAAGGAATCTATTTCCTGTCGCTGAGAAAGGATGGTGATTGGCGGGCAAGATGAATTATCAATGGGGCTGTGGTGGCCACCTGTGGAAGGGATGCTTGGCGAGAGGCTCCGGCAGCACCGGGGCATGTGGCAGGAGAGGTAGGGCTGGAGGCGGCTGCTGAGGAGCTGCCACCTGCGTCCTTGCCGGGAACCCTGGCCGGGACGTGGACATTCTATGTGGCCACTAGAGGGCAGTGCTGCTGCGGGTGGGAACGAGATCCAGCCTGCAGCTGTGCGGTGAGCTTCCTGGAGCAGGGGCGCTCAGAGCCAGCTTAAATCCCCTATTTTTAAAAGAGATTTATTAAAAATCTTCCCTTTTAAAAATGCCTTCCTTTGGTGACTAAGTAAGGAGCATGCGGGTGGGAAGGCATCTGGACACAGCTGAAAGCGATTCCATATGTTTTGGAAGAAGTAGGGAACAGGCTCCATGCGTGGGGAGATGAGTATCCCTTGACAAAACTCCCTAAGACAGGCTCTTGCACTGGCTCTGCATCTCGTTCAGCCATGGTCATGCCTGGGTGCTTTGGAGGCCCTGGAAGGGCCCCACTCCTTGTTCTCTCAAGCTCTTCTGGCCTGGGCATGACTCTTCTGTGACAGAGCCCCCACCTCAGTCACAGCCCATGGAGCACATGGGGGCTGCGTAGTTATGGCCCAGTCTGTGTGGTCAGAGAGCTGCCAACACACATGCACACACACACGCACACACACATTTGTATGCACAACCACACGTGCACATATACATGTGTACATGCACACACACATGCACACGTAGGCACACACACTGCACAATGCACACATGCACATGCGCACAGGTTCACATCCACATGCATGCACACACACATGCACACACATACACATTCACACGTGCATGCACACAGGTATACGTTCACACACTCATGTACATGCACACACGCATGTACATGCACTTGCACACATGCACATGCATGCACACTCGTACACACAATCACACACTCTTGCACATGTGCACACACACTGTACAGTGCACACATACCCGTGCACACGTTAGTCTGGTCCTGCTTTTAGGGTATAGGTTGGGAAGGAGTGGCCTCTTCCCTTGAACTCCAAGTGCCCAGGCCCCCTGCAGTGTGGTTATGGGTTTTCAGGAGGCAAGAAGAATCTTCCTCCTGCTCCCAGTGAAAGAAGTGGCCCCACTGCACCCAGCCTGGGGGCCCCCAGTCCAACAGCATGGCACACAGGCAGTGGTCAGAACCACAGTGAGGCAGAGCTCATGGCCCCTCATTTGTATCTGGCTTGGGGGAGAAGCCTGTCCTCTCCAGCCTCAGCTTTCTCATCCAGCCCATGCGGGTGGCACCAGCCATCTTCCAGTGAAGTCGGTAGGACCCTGTGGGCCCAGGCAGTGTTTATCCCTAGACCAGGCCCCGCTGGAAAGCTGAGGTTGCTTTTAAAAGACCTGGGACTTGTTTCAGGGTCTCTGATGAGTGTTCCCCAGAGTGTGTTTGCCTTCATGTTTTGACTCACGCCTGTGAGTTGTTAGAATAATAGGACCTATTTTTCTTAACCTTTAAGGATGCTGGGGTTTTTTTTGTGATGAAAAGCACACTCAGATACACAAAACCCTTTACTAGGCTGTATCAAATCAGTTTTTACTGTAGAAACAAATTACTGAAGTCACCCAGTGGAAGTGCTGTGTGTAAGTAAGCACGAGTGCGGCCAGACCCCATTCTTGGACAGTAGGACTCAGTAAAGACTCTTCTGGAACTCAAGAGGGACACCAGGGAGCCCTGGGGACCTCTCAAACCCCTGGGTCCTGCTTTCCTGTCCCTGTTCAGTACTAGAGGTACTGGCCTGTGAATGGGGTGGGGAAAATCATGTAAAAAATAGTGAAAAAGAATTTTGCAAAAGCGGAGTTTCTGCCTTCCAGGTATCTACCTTCCAATTCTGAATTCCGTTTTTCTCCCTCATAAATAGACCTGTCTTCCCAAGTAGAGAGCAAATGTCAAAATATGGGGTCCTGCCATATCACACATGGACATGGCTGCTAGGGATGGCCTTCTGCCACTAGGTGGGGTAGGTAGAGACATGAGAACTTAGCCTTCTTAGCAGGCTAGTCAGAAATGTCGTCCTGCTCGGAGTGGGGGGTGGGGCCGGGCAGCCTGGAGGGGCTGGACCCCAAGGGATGCGAGGAACAGCGGGGCCAAGATGTCGGGTGGGGAAGGACCTCCTTGGGGAAAGGTGCCCGTGGTTGTTGGCCGGGAGCTCACACTGACTCTGGGGAAGGTGTCTGTCTCTGTAGGACCTGGTGGGGAACAGAGCACTTGGGGGCTCCTTCCTCTGTCACTCACTGACATCATGGTGACAGTATGAGGGCTCTGGCTTTGGACCCCAGCTTGGATTCTAGCCCTGCCACTCACTAGCTGTCGACTTTGGACTAGTAACTTTTTGGCTTTTATTGAGTTTCCCTATGTGTAAAGTGGTGATAGAGCCCCAGCTGTTACAGGAGGTGATGGAGCCCTCATCTGTAACGGGAAATCATGGAGCCTTCATCTATGATGGGAGGTGACAGAGCCTCCTTCTGTCATGGGAGGTGATGGATCCCCTGTCTGTTATGGGAAGTGATGGAGCCCCCATCTGGTGCGGGAAGTTCCTGTCTGCAATGGAGGGTGATGGAGCCTCTTTCTGTAATGGGAGGTGTTGGAACCCCCATCTGTTATAGGAAGTAATGGAGCTCCTTCTGTAATGGAGAGTGATGGAGCCCCCATCTGGTGTGGGAGATGATGGAGGTTCCTGTCAGCAGTGGAGGGTGATGGAGCCTCTTTCTGTAATGGGAGGTGTTGGAACCCCCATTTGTTTCAAGCAGTAACAGAGCTCCTTCTGTAATGGAGAGTGATGGAGCCCCCATCTGTAACAGGAGGTGATAGAGCCTCCTTCTGTAATGGGAGGTGATGGACCCCCAGTCTGTCGTAGGAGGTACCGGAGCCCCTGTCTGTAATGGGGGGTGATAGAACCCACCCAGAGGGCTCAAAGAATGAGGGAGCAGCACACGTGGTATTAGAGAGTGAACCTCTGTCTGTGTGACTCACTGAGAGTTCTCAGATGGCATGGGGGACCAGGCGCAGCCAGCAGCTCTGATCACCGTGGCCAGGAGCAGGCACGGCCCGTCTTGCCTGGCAGGATAGGACACCTGTGTTCATAGGGACTTGCTGATTGTCCTGCGTCCTGCACCCTCGACGGATGACGGTTTCAGGCCCCTCCATGAGCTTCTTGGCAAAGTTGAAGCTCTTCCTTCAGTGACCTTTGCATGTCTTGCCTGACTGCCCGTGGCTGGCAGTGGACACGGGGCCTGGTGTGCCCCTCGCAGCCTCCCCGCCCTGCTGGGTGCTCTGGTTTGAGCTGCCAAGGGCTTCTTTCTGCCTTGTTTTGGGTCCCCGGAGAGCTCCTTTCCCAGGCTGCGTTCTCCCCGTCCCGCCTCCGCCCTTCCCAGTTATTTCCCATGCATGTTAGGTGTTTTGGGACAAGCTGCTGATGTTTGTGGCAGGTGGGCCCAAGAGCCAGGGCATTGCTGGGACCCGAGGGGTTTGCAAGGGCCTGGCAGGGGCCAGGAAATGTTGGTCCCACCACAAAGCCCTGCCTCTGAACCAGACCCTGGAAGGGGAATCTGATGAGGCTCCAGGGACCCGCTGGGCCTCTCCCCGGATAACACTGGGGGAGTTTGGGTGGGCAGCGGCCAGTGTGTAGCTGCCGATGTGTGGAGGGGCTCCCTCCCCAATGAAACATCCCCCGGAAGACGCGTTTTGCCGCTGGACTCTTGGCCAACAACTGCTAGCCAGTATTTAGATGTGCTGTGTTCAGGGGCCGGTGTGGGTGGGAGTCAGCCTGCCCACAGCTCCTCCTCCATGGCAGGTGACTGGCCTGCCGGCTGGGTCAGCACTGGTGTATGAGGCTGCGGCCTGCTTGGGCCTCACCCCTGGCTGTCTGTGGTCTTCTCAAGACATCAACTGCATGACCGCCTTGGTCCCTGGAAGGACAGGCCTTGGTGGGCCTGAGGAGGGTGCTGGCAGGGCTCCGGCCCCTTGATTCTCGGTGCATCTCTCTTGCATGGGTTTGGAAGCTGGCTTTGCAGATACCACAGAGAGGGGCATTTTGAGGGCAAACGGTTCTCCAGAGTCCAGCCTGCTTAAACTATCTGTGCAGTCACCCTGCAAGAACACTCTTGGGCCAGGAAATGTACTCCCAGGGAGGTGGACCAGCCCCTAACAAGCAAGTGAGTCCGTTAGGCATAGACAGGGAGGGCATGGCCAGATGTCCTGTGGGTGGACTTCTCCACCACAGTCTCTAAGAGCTCCCTCTGAACAGACCCACAGAGAGCGCCTGGCAGTGCGGCCTCCTGGGAGAATCATTACCTTCCTTGCTCCCCTTACCGGGGTCCCCAGAGTGAGTCCTGGAGGCTCAGAAACCCTCTTTGTTTTCTGACATCCCCAGAAAGTGCAGCTCCCCTGCCGGACCTGCCTGACCTGGCCACAGCCCTTGCCCTGAGCCCGCTGCAGGTGTCTTCTCCTTGCTGTGGGCATGTGGCATCTGTGAGAGCTCACACGAGTCCCACTTTGCCTCCAGAGTCCAGTCGGACCTTTGAAAGCCTGGCTTCTAGCCCCGTGTCTGGCTTTGGGTCCAAACCCTGAATATTGCCTTCCCCCTCATACCCTGATTTCCCCCCCCCCCCGACATTCTTTGCCACCTATGGTCCCGGGGGCCACTACACCTCTGAAGTAAGAGGCAGGGAATGCCAGGACCCAGTGTTGGCCAGGAAGGCCTCTTTCTGCTCTTCCAGCAGCGTATCCCAGCTGTTCTGTGCCAGGATGGAGGGGCAGGGGATACTGAGCCCCCCGAGCCTTACAGTCATCCAGGGGGTGCCCCTGAATCTCACCCACCAAGCTCTGGGCATTGACCATCATGATCCCCACCACATGTTCTAGTACTTTCCTGACGTTGCACCCACAGAAAGTCCCTAGGAAACCCCAGGCATCCCATGCCGTGACTCTGCAAGGAGCACTTTTCACACATTGGGGCAGGAGTCAGCCATCTCCTCCAGGGATGCGTGTTCCTTCAGCAATGAAATTTAATCAGCAGCAATTAATTCTCTGTCAAGAAAGCCCAAGGTTTTGTGCTGGAAGGGGAGAAAAAGTGACTAAATCTTTGATCAAACAAGTCTCTGTGCTGAAGGGTAGATACAGTTAACTACTTTTACTGGTGCACTGCCGCAGCCGCGGGGTGGTAGAGGGTGCCTTTGCGCCTTCTCGGGCCACTTGGGGAGGCAGTGGTCACGTGGCCAGCCATGTTAGGCCCTCTAGACAACAGCCTGTCCTGGGGAGAGGCCAGACAACCTGGGTGAAGGAGGCGAGGGGTGGCTGGAACCCCCCAGGCAGGCTATGTGATGTGGTATTGTCCCTGGTCTATGGATGCACCCCTTTTCCCATCCTCTTCTGCAATAATCAGATACCGGACCCCAGGGCTCTGGTGAAGGCTGTGGTATTGATTCTACATACTGTGTGTGTGTGTGTGTGTGTGTGTGTGTGTGTGTGTGTGTGTGTGTGTGTTTAAGAGGCAGAGATTGATTGATTTGGAAATGTGCCCACACAGCCCCAGATGTGGTCCTAACAGCTAAAGCCCATCATTGAGAAAATTTAAACCAGCCATTCAAGTTAGTCACCCTGGCCTCCCCACCCTAAACCTCATTAGGAGGTCAGCAAGGTTCTGGAAATGCCCCACCCAGGCTCCCTGATGGCATCCACCAGCAAGCACCCAAAGCATGGATGCCAGGGTGGCAGGAGCCCTGTTCCCTTTGCATCAGGCTGCAAGGAGCCTGGGAGGAGATAGGCAAGGGGGCGCTGCCCAGGACCATGTTGGGTGAATGGCTTTCCGAAGCTGTTTGCGAGGATGCTAGCACTGAAGCCTTGGAAATGCGCATGAGTGTGGTTTTGGCCAATCTGGGCAGGTCTTTGGTTCAGAGAAGGGGTTGCCCGTGACCGCACGGGTTGGCTTCCCCAGCAAGCACATGTGGAACCAGTTCACAGGGGCCCCGCCTGCCTGTGTCAGCCTTTCTGCCTCCTGTCCTAGAGGACATGGGAAACAGGTTTGCCCAAGAACCACCTGAGGAGTAACCACGCACCTCCCAACACAGGCTGCTCTTGGGAAAGTACACTTTTTGCCACTGTCATGACAAGATGCAGGCTGTTTGGTAACACAGTTGGTGGGACACAAGGAAGGCCTAGCCTCCAACCTGGAGTGGTCTAGAGCCCCCCGTCCCCGCAGGGATGCAGCGGAAGCCTGGGCAGTGGGTGCTGCTGTCCTGACAACTGGTTTCCATCAACAGTAGATGTACGAGTGCCTAGTGCCCAAAGCTTGCTTCAGTGAATGTGACCATCGTCTCCCATTGGGTGGTGGCACAAGAGCCCCAGAGAACCTGAGTCTGGGCGGCTGGGTGTGGCTAGGCCAGCCCAGGGTGAGATCTGAAGCCCAGCATGGTCTCGCATTCTGTGGGCCCCACAGTGTGTGAGTTTAGTCTTTCTGGACCTTTTCTGCCATGCCCTGGGGAGGCTTTGTTGGCGACTGCTGCTTGGAGGGTATCGGAGTGCATGGAGCACTGAGCTGCCCTTGGAGACATTTTGTCAAATATGTTTCATGATGATGGTGACACCGGGTTTGGGTTTTAATTCCTCAGTGCACCCCTGGGCCCCACTGAGAGGATGATTCCCTTCCGTCTGCATTTCCAAATAACCTCCTCCTGGGGCTCTCGAGTCCAGCGGGGTAGCCGCAACATTTGGAGATGGGAAAGGAAGGCGCTGAGGCCTGCCTGGGAGACTTCTGGCTGCTGAGCGGCCCTCAGAGTTCAGAAAATGGGAAAAGAAGGGACGATTCCCCTAGCAGGAGAGTCCTGCCCCCAACTCTGCCCCTACCTCAATAACAGATCAAAGTCGTACAGGGTGGTCAGTTTATTCATGCACCAAGTGCCTGTTTCACACAACTGGATGCCAAGCCCAGTGTGTGGGTTGAAGGGAACACGGACACCAGAAGGTGCCCTGCCTGACCGGTCCTAACATGTCTGTGGCCCAGGATGCACTGTCTGACATGGCAGCCCCGAGCCCCGGGGAGCTCCTCAGTACTCACAGTGCAGCCAGAGGTGCCGTGATGGGGACACACGCGCTGGGCTTCAAAGACTCCGTACAAAGAAAAACATGTACACCCTCTCATGCATGGTTTTTACATTAATCACATGTCGACATGACAATGTTTAGAATGTATCAGGTTAAGTGAAAAACATTAACATGAATCTCACGTGTTTCTTTTTACTTTTTTTTTTTTTTTTTTTGAGACGGAATCTTGCTCTGTCATCTAGGCTGGAATGCAGTGGCGCAATCTCAGCTCATTGCAACCGCCTCCCAGATTCAAGCGATTCTCCTGCCTCAGCCTCCTGAGTAGCTGGGACCACAGGCACGTACTACCATGACTGGCTAATTTTTGTAATTTCAGTAGAAACGGGTTTCACCGTGTTAGTCAGGATGGTCTTGATCTCCTGACCTCATGATCCACCCGCATCAGCCTCTCAAAGTGCTGGGATTACAGGCGTGAGCCACCGCGCCTGGCCTCTTTTTACCTTTTTAATGTGACTACTGGGAAATATAAAATTATCTGTGTGGCTCCCTTGCATTTCCACTGGACAGAGCTGGTCTTGGGGCAGCAGTGTCTGCCGACACAGGTGCCTCGTGGAGCGGCGCCCAAATACGGAAGTGCTCACGGAGGTGTTTAGAAAGTGTGGTGGAGGCTGGCAGCAGGGCACCAGAGCACACAGGCAGAACCCAGGCTCCTGGTTCTGTTGAGAGCCACTGTGGATCCATTGCTCACTAAATGCATCCGAAATGCTCAGCCCGGTGCCCAGTGCAAAGCTGGTGCCCCATGATTTCTAGCCCCTTCTCTTGGGTACCTGCCTCTCACCCATTTTTCTCCCATTTCCAAACAACAAATGCCACAGTAAACAGTCCCTGCTCTCCGGCTCAGCATCTAGGAAAGGCTTCCAGGAGGCCAGGGAGGCTCTGGGCGGCCCCCAGGGGGTGTCAAGGCTCTCCCAGGCCAGGGGCGCTGACAGCCGGGTCCGTGGTCGGCAGGTCCAGGCCAGGGCCCTTCATTGTGAATGCACAGCCTGTCGGCCACCATCACAAGAGCCTTGGATAAAGTGTTCCTGTGAAGAAGATAATTGAAAATCAAAAAAGACTTTGTTAATTTGATTAGGCAGAGCCGTAGTTGAATTGTTCTTCATCAAAAGAGATTTAATTTTGACATGCAATTAAATCCTTCTGCTGTAAGATCTGCCCCGTGTGCTGGAGATGGGCTTGGCAGCCTGGGGGAAGGGTGGCAAGGGGGGCATTGTGGAGATTTATCAGGTGGGGGAGTCAGACAGGGAGGGTTAGAGATGCTGAGGGTTGGGGGAAAGATGGAGTTGATGGCCATGCAGTCATGGACTAGGAGAGGAAGGGGCTGCAGTGGAGTGGTGGGAGGTGACTAACAGAGGGACTCAAACAGGGATTGAGGGGAATAATTTGGAAGAGAAGCAGAACAGCAGAGCTGGGGATGTGGGGACAGGGAGGGAGAAGCTGTCCCAAGAGGGATGTGGGAGAGGCTGCGGCCGGAGGAGCTGCAGGATTCACGTGCAGATTCGTGCGGGCCTGAGAGCCGCTCTGTGCTTCTTAGGTGGGTAACTAGAGGGAGGGGACTGTAGGTCACATGTGAGGACCGGGATGGCATCTTGGGGACCTGAAATCATGAAACACCCTGGAGTCCGATCTGGACCAGGAATTGGATGTGAGGGAAGCCATCTTAGGGGGAGCAGATGAGTCCATCTGGGATTTGAGAGGGTTGAGCTATGTGGCCCTCACCACAAGCGCAGCGCAGCCATGAAGCCAGCTTACCACCTGGAACGCCAGCCCCTGAGAGGCAGAGTCTCCGAGGCCCCTGCTCACCCGTGTTCATTCATCCAAGGCCGGGGTGTAATTGTCTCTGGTTAAAATGATAGTGGTGTTTGACCAAAACAGCCATCCGTGCTTAATGTAGAAAATCCAGGACATTGAGAAAAGCATGAAGATGGAGACACGTGTGTCTCCCTTAAGTGAACGAGAGAGGACCTTAAAACAAAACGAAAACGGAATTAGAACACGCCCCTTCTTCGACTTTTCCATTCATAGGAGGATTTTGTCAGCTCTGGGATGTAGGAGGTCATTCCCGAGACCTGAGTCCCCAGGGCAGGAGAGGAGATGGGAATTCTGGCTGTGACCCTGCAATGTGCAGGCCCATTCTGAGCCCTGGGAGTGAAACAGGCAAACCCTTATTTGCGTGGAGCTGAGCAGCCACAAATAAGCAGGCGCATGGCTGGCCCACCCCGACGCGTGCTGTGGGACGGTTGCCCTCTTTCACCGGGATGGGGCTGGGAGTGGCAGAGAGGGTGGAACGTGTCCATCAGGCTTGGGATGGACGTCGCCCCTGTGACAGCTTCTCCAGTTGAGAATCCCCCTCCCCAGAAGGCATGGCCAGAGTCAGACCCAGGGCTGGGACATGGAACACAGGCTCCTACCCGCTTTCCAAAGCTTACGCAGCCTGGACGGGGCCTCTGGGCCCTGGGGCTGGAGCAGAGGCAAATAGCACATGCCGGTGACCAGACTCCCCACCCCTGTACCCGCTGTGCGGCTGTGGAGGGCAGGATCCACGTTCCCTGCCAGCCTTTCGGCGGGGAAAGGGTTATGGGGGTGAGGGTTATGTCCTAGTGAGCCCGACACCTGGGCGAGTGCGATATTTTTTAATGGTCTCAATCGTATTATTTAAATATATCCTCTACCTGTTCTTGGGATGGAAATTATGGTCTGGGGCATGCCTGTGTCTAACTCATGTGTTACTAAGGTGGGGTCCCCCACATGAGCCTAGTCCAGGCTCCAAAAAGGGAGTCAGCTGCTCTGTCCCTTTCTCTCAGCCCCTCTTGGACTCTTCTAGGAGAAGAGTCTTCTAGGACCAGTGGGAGAGGCTCAGTTCTTTGTGTCTGGAGTGGTGATGAGGGCTGAGCCCCTATGGGGAGGCACGGTGCTTTCCAGGGCTCTGGGCTCGGTGGAGACCCGCTGGGGCCCCTGATGCGCCCCCCCACAAGATGGATGTGCTCCCAGAGGCTGTGTTGGGAGTCACGGGGTCCGGGCACTTGCGCCTTCACAATCCCCTTCCTCCATAAAGAAATATTATAGTTTGCGACTGCATTGGTATAAAAATGAATATATTCATATCCTATATTATGATACTTTCCCCAATCTAAAAGTTTATTCTGTTCTTAAAATAAATGAAAGTATTTGTATGGGCCCTGGGCCTGACGGAGATGTGCCCTGCCGCCTCTCCAGAGTGTTGGGAATTCTCAGGTGACCCAGTCCCACAGGCAGCCAAGTGCCCACACATTTCCAGGCTGCCCTCCACCAGGGCGGTGACCTCGGGTCACCAGGGACACGCACGCCTAGGAAGCCGTGGGCTTCTGCAGTTTCCAAAGGGACGCAGGGCAGAGAGGCAAATAAAGGACCCCAAGCGGGGTCCCAAGCCCCTGATTACAACACTGGCACTCAGAAGCTCGATGACCCTCCCCCAGGGACACAATGCATTGTGGCTCCCTGCTCCGGCTGGCACCATGGAACCGCCCGAGTGCAGCTCTGCATCCTACCAAAGGGGAGTTCCTCGGCCGCCACACTTACAACATGGGTGCGATGGGGCTGTCAGGAGGATGTCACCAACTCGGAGTGATGTCGCTGAGCATGGTGTATGTGTGTGCGTATGCATACCCATGTGCATGTGTTTCTGTTTACAGGTGGGTGTGCATGTCTGTGTGTGTATGTATGAGTGTGTGTGTCTCCACATGGATGTGTGTTTCTGTTTACAAGTGGGTGTGCATGTCTGTGTGTAAGAGTGCGTGTGTCTCCGTGTGCACGGGTCCATGCAGGGCTCTGTATGCACGTCTCCGCATCTGTGCATCTGTGTAGTGTGTGTGTGTATCTTTGTGTACGCGTGTGCTCTGTGTGTCTAGACAAATATACAAGACCAGCCGGGCAGTGGAGAGCCAGAGCCATGCCCCAGAAGTAGCCTAATTAGGAAAAGGAGGCTCTAGAAGGAGGGATATTTTGTATTTTGGTCTGGGGTGTTTTGCCCACTGCAGTTTCTTTAAGAACAACACAGAACGCCCCCAAACTCAACCTGCAAGCAGGCTGGAGGGAGCAGCGAGCCTCGCTCCTCAGGAGGTGCTGGCAGGAGGGCAGGTGCCGGGCTCCAGGCTGGGGTGGCACTGGGCAAGGGAGAAGAGAATGGGGGCTCCCCAACCTCCCACATCTCGGGGTTCCAGGGAGGTGAAAATGGACCCCTGAGAACCCAGATTGTCCTTGTGCTCATGACGTCTCCACAGTGGAGGGACAGAAAAGCAGAACAGGTGAAAGAAGCACCCCCATCCCCCTGCGAGCCTCCCCACCTGCTGAAAACAAGGTCTTCAACTTGTGGTCACTGGACCTGGAATCTGCACCCCTCCTCTTCCTCCAGCCCCCGTGCGGCCCTGGCTGCAAGACAGCAGCTCCCACTCCTGAGAGCTGAGCAAACACGCAGTGGGCTGGGCCGGGGAGTCCCCGGTAATTTAATTGAGTCAATTTGCTCACAGTAGAATATGACTTCTCTTACAATATTTTGAAAAGGAATTCAGCTGAACACTCGGCTGTGTGTGTGTGTGTTGGGATGGGGGTTCCCGCCTGAGGCCCAGCTTTCTTCATTTCGGCAGCTCCAGTCTCCCCAGTATCCATAGAGAGAGGGTCCTGCGGGTGCCTGGCCGGCCCCTGCCACCCCCGCCTTCCCTCTCCACCCCCACCTCCTCTTTGCTTGTGACCCATGACTGGGAAGGCAGCTTCAGGAAGAGAGACCGGACTTTCTCTCTCCTCTCCAAGTGGGGCCAAAAATGGGAGGAAATCATTTCATTCTAACCAGTCAATTCCAGGCTGGGAGTCCCTGGGACCAGTGGACAGAGACAAACCTGGAGAAGTCAGTCTCCTCGCCCAGGAGCTGCTGGAGAAAGGAAGGAGGGGGTGTTGACTTGGAGGGCACAGGGCCACCATGCTGCCTGGGAGGGGCTCGGCTGGGCTCTGGGGCATTCAGACTCCACATCTGGACGTGATCAGGATGAGAATCGTCTCTACATTTATTGTGCTCTCACTGTGTGCTGGAAATGGATCTTCATGTTCTACAAACAGAATCTCACTAAATCCCCACACCACACTGTGAGGGAAGCACGACTGCACTCCCTGTTTTACAGCCAAGGAAACCGAAGCACAGAGAAGCTAAATAACTTGCCCAAGGCCACACAGCTGGTATGGGGCAAGGCCAGGATTGGAACCCAGGCACCCAGCAGCAGCCAGGCTCGCCTTGTCATGGACCTGATGGTGAACGACTGTGTCCTGCAGCCTCTGGGCTCAGCGGCCGTTGCAAAGGAGGGGTTTCATCCTGGCAGCGAGGTTGAATTGGGCATCAGAGTTGTGCCCCTTATGGCCTCCAACGGGGAACCTCAATCCCCTCTCACCCCACCTCCATCACTGCAGCCACTTGCCCGAGTCTGCTCAGCCCCCAGAAGCTTTTTGCACACCTGGGTGTCCCACCCTGAGTTGAGATGGCAACAAGGCGGCAGAGAGCTCTCCCAGAACACTGCCCACTCCCCAGAGTCCAGCACCTCACCCTGCTTCTGGGGCCTCCCCTGGGGGCCGAGAGTATTATTGTCTCTGATTACCCTCAACACTCCCCAAATACACACCCTCAACATCCCCAGCACTGAAGAGCTGTGTGTGTGTGTGTGTGTGTGTGTGTGTGTGTGTGTGTGTGTTTTCTGTCTCCCTAACTGGACCAGCAGCTTCTTAGAGGCAGGGCCCTGTCCCCTCTTTACCCACCCAGCCTTCCACAAGTCTCTGCAGCGTGGGTTGATCAATAATCAAGTCTTGTTGACCAGCTGCCTGGAAAATGATTTTCCTTCACTAACTCTCCTCTGGAATTTCCTGGAGGAAACTTGTCTTGACCAAATAATGGGATTCAGGAGGGCTGTGTTCCTGCCCCCAGGGATGTCATATTACTGCAGGAACACAGGGTGTCTCTCAGTGGCAGGGAGCTGGTGTGCTGGCTCTTGGCGATCCCAGGGGACCGGGATCTGGCAAGGTGAGGAGAGTGGTGCCCTTAGGCTGGTGGAGCGGCAGGGGAGGGGAGCTGGGTAGGGCTGGGGCAGGAGGGAGAGAGGGAAGCGGCCGCAGCTTGGGGCTCTGGGAAGAAGGAAGCCACTGGGCTGAGAGGAGCAAGGGCTGTGGATGTTGCCTGGAAATAGAGTAAATAGAGTTTCTTTCAATCAAGTCGTATTTTAAATGCACTGGGGGAGGCTCAGTCGGTAAAGAAATCTCGCCAGAAATCTTTCCGAGAAAATAACCCTTTTGCTAAAGGCAAAACACTTTCCTTAAGTTATCTGTTTTGATATGGAGTGTTCTTAAAAGCTAGGCACACCTACACACGTGAAAACAAGGAGATAAGCCCGCAAACATGTGAACGGAGCCTCAAGCGTGTACACATGTGCCGTGCATGTGCCAACCTCACTGCATATACCTGGGTGCAGCCAGCTCTCGCATTTTCTCATCGCTCTGGTTCAATTTAAATTAAAGCAAATGTTGAAAGCCCTCCCTTCCAGGTTTTATTTGCTACCCTGAGTCTTCCGCAGCAACTCATTAGCTTAATGGGTTTTCTTAATTCTCGTCTATTAGTAGGCCCTGTTTCTGCCTGGAAAGCTGGTCCTTTCCAAAGAAGAAGGGCTCAGCCTTCTTCTACCTGGACACAGAGCAGCCTGCCCCAGCACCACCACCCACACACCAGCCCCCTCGCCTGGAAACCCCTCTGGGAGATGGTGGTCCCTTGCCCTGGGAGGCTGGGGCTTCTCCTCTTTACTTCTCTCACGCCCACTCTCCTCCTCAGCCCCTCCTCTCCCTGGAATCTGCTCCATGTAGAGGAAGCAGCTGCACCAGGTGCTTAGAAAACTCCTCACAAAGCCAGGCGAGGTGGCTCACGCCTGTAATCCCTGCACTTTGGGAGGCCGAGGCAGGCGGATCACCTGAGGTCAGGAGTGTGAGACAAGCCTGGCCAACATGCCGAAACCCCATCTCTACTAAAAATCCAAAAATTAGCTGGACGTGGTGGTGGGCATCTGTAATCCCAGCTACTCAGGAGGCTGAGTCAGGAGAATCGCTTGAACCCTGGAGACGGAGGTTGCAGTGAGCCGAGATCGCGCCACTGCACACCAGCCTGCACGACAAGAGCGAGACTCAGTCTCAAAACAAAAAAAAGAAAACTCATCACAAAACCACAGGGAGATGGGAGGAAACTGGTCCCTGTGCTCAGGCTCCCCTTGAGGAAGGAGGTTGTGTCCTTTCAGGGTGGCCCATGGCTTGCTGGGCAGGTGGTGGGACTGGATCCTGATCGGGGTTGAGGGGGATCTCTGTCCAGGAGAAAGCAGCTGTGCGGAACTCACACATAAAAATGATGCCTGTGCCCCTGGGGCCTCCAGTGTGGGCTGTAAAACCACCGAGACAGATTCAGGCCAGCGCAGGCGTCAAGTCCTCAGATGGGAGTGTTTGCGAAATGCTCAGATGTGTGTTCAGATAAGCGCCCATCTGGCCCCTCTGACCCATTTCACAGAGTACTTTGGAGAAAGGATTTCAGGTGTGTTCTGAATGGAGCCAGGTTGGGTTCAGGCTGGCTTTGCCATTCATAATCAGAGGCTCTGAGCACATGACATGCTCCCACGGCCAGCCCAAGTGCCCGAGAGTGCCAGGTAGAGCTGGGCTGGGTCCTTGGCAGGCCCCCTTCCCTCTCTGAGCTTCGTTTTCTCCAAATGGAAATGTGGGGAGGGGTGTCGACTAGGCCCTTAAGGAGCTGGAGTGGAGTATGTGTGTGTGGGGGGGTGCGTAGGGGTAGGGAGGACAGAGGGAAGAACTTGGAGGGGTTCACAGACCTGAGGCCTGGGCCACAGCTGGGAGCACAGCTGGAGAGTCCAGTGCATTCATAACACGCGGAAATGGGGTTGGAATCAACCTGCTCCCCTGCCGTCACCCCTGTCTCTGCAAGCTTTGGAGGCCAGGCCTCTGCCCCACCTGCTGAGAGGCCACGTGAGCTTCCCCTTCCAAGGAGTGAGATAAAAGTCCAGTGGGCCGGCCCCATCCACCCCAGGCTGGGCTCTAACTGCTGGCCCTTGTTCCTCATCAGCCCCTGACTCCTGCCAGTCCCCGCCCGCCTTCTGCCCTGCCTTGCTCTGCGTTATAGACTCATTTCACACAATTGGACCAGAAAAATCTCAGGAACAGACTCATGTTGTCTGTCAGCTTCCCCCAGCACACCTGCGGCCAGCTGGACACGCGGGTCTACCTCCATGCTGGTTCCTCCTGATGCCCACCCAAGGGTGGGCAAACACCCTTGCCCAGACTCCCCTTTTTCTGGAGCATGAAAAGGGTTAATCAGGTGTGTCTCACGCCTCTGTCCCTGCCCTGCTCCTGTGGGTGGGGAGGGAGTCCTCAGGAAACATGGCGGGGCTGGCGTCCCAGAGCCTCCAGCCAGGAGACTGGGCTGAGCTAGGCTATTCAACCTGGCAGGGATCTGGGGGGATTTAGAATGGAGAAAGACCCCCAGGGATGGCAGCCCGGGCCAGGCCTGGCCTTGGGACCATCCATCACGCAGAGGCGGAGCCATGGACTGGCCCATAAGTCCAGAGGGGAGACATAAAACTGGGGGGCCATAAGACTGAGGAGAGCCATAGGATGGGGGAGCCCATAGGGCTTAGGGGGATCCACAGGATGGGAAGATGGGGCCTGTAGGACCTGAGAGGAGACACAGGATGGGGAGGAGGCATAGGACACGGAGGTCTATAGGATAGGGGGGCATAGGACCCAGGGGAGCCATAGGATTGCAGGGGCATCGTATGGGGAGGCCATAGGACAGGCCGGGGGAGCCAGCTAACAGAGTCCTGTGGGCGGGCAGTGCTGTCCGGAGCAGGCTGTCCCTGGGGAAGGAGCCCTCACAGCACCGGGAGAAGCATTGCTGAGGGCTGCTGTGGCCACAGTCATCCTCACAGTCACTGGCGTTTAGAGGGTGCATTCTCTGTGCTAGGCCCAAATGAAGCATCCGCGGGGAGGGTCTCCTCAAACCTGCCTGTAACTGAAGCGTCTGCGGGGAGGGTCTCCCTGAACCTGCCCATGGGCTGTGGTTGCTCTGCACCTCTCCTTGGCCTGCCTAGGAGCCTCGATCCTCTGATCCTGGTTTCGGTATGAATTCAACAATGCTTTCTGCGGGAACAGCCAAGCTCCCCATCTCAGTGCCATGACACAGCAGAGACGCACTTCTCACCATGCCAGGTCCCTCAGGGCATGGCTGACCAGGGCGAGGCTGTGCTCCCAAGGGTGACCCCAAGCCCCAGTCCCTCCCACTTGCAGGATCTGCCATCTTTAACACGTGGTTTCCACATTTTCGAGAAGAGGAAAGAGCATGAGGGCTGCCGGGGGTGTCCTGGAGATGGCACGTGTGCCCCCACCACATTTGGGTGGTGGGAGCTTCCTCATTGAGTGGCCCCTAACCCCAGGGGCTGCTGGACGCTCTGGGCATCTCAATTTTCTCTTTAAACGGGGTGGTGTCAGGAGCAGCAAGGAGTGTTCTGCCTTCAGCAGCCAAAGCACCTGATAGACTGCATGGGGTCTATGGAGCCCGGCAACAAGAGCCGCTCTGCAGCCAGGGAGCTCTCGCCCCCATGGGGGGCAGGAAAGGGGAGGACGAGCATGGGCACTCAGCTGAGGAAGACGGAAGCCCTGGGCTCCTCTGGAATCTGGCCACGGGCAAAGCTTCCTCGTTTGTTCTAAAGCAGCAAGACACAGCCCTTCGGATGTGCCCATTTCACAGTGGAACATACCAGAACCTTCCAAACCCAGGTGCCCAGGCAGAGCAAAGTGGGGTTTATCTGCCCCATGGAGGCAACAGGTTCCCCACTGTGGCCCCTCACCACGGTCCCTCAGTTAAGGAAGGCAGAGAAGGAGGTCCCAGGCCCCAGTGCAGAGCAGTTGGCCCAGAGACACCCAGACAGGAGGAGGGACACCGTGCTGGCCTGGGAAGCCACCCCACCATGCCTGCCTCCCCGAGTCCCCTGCCGTGCACATCCCCCTTCCCTCGCTACACTCCCCGGGGGAGGCGAGGGAAGGTGCCTTCCCAGTCACAAGCACCTGCTGGGACAGCTCCAGGCACATTTGGCATGGCCCCACATGGGGGCACTGTTTTCTCTAGAGAAGGCGCTCGGCCCCGGGAACTAAGGACCCAGAGAAGCATGTGTGTGCATGTGCCTGTGTGCATGTGTAAGTGAGCATGCGTGTGAGTAAGTGTGACTGCATGTCAAGGTGTATGCATGTGAGACATGGACGTGTGTATGTGAGCGTGGGCCTGTGTGTGTTTGTGAGCATGTATGTGTTAGTGTATGTGACTGTGCATTTCAGGGTGTATGAGAGACATGTACGTATGTGTTCCTGTGTGAGTGAGCACGCATAAGTATGTGTGTTAGTGTATGTGACTGCATTTCGGGGTTTATGAGAGACATGTACGTGTGTGTGCCTGTGAGTGAGCACGTGAGTGTGTGTTAGGACGTGACTGTGCACGTCAGGGTGTGTGCGTGTGAGGTGTGTGTCTGAGCATGTGAGTGTGGTTGGGTGTGTCCACCTTGGCCACAATATTGAGGTGGCAGCGAGTGCATTCTGCAAGTGTCAAGTGAGGCACTGGGCGGGGCTCTGGCCCTGCTGGGAATGGGAGGGCAGCACACGTGGCGACCCGGGCAGAGTGGTGTTTCCAGCTTTGCTTCCTTGGGGAATCTATCTGGAAGATTGTCTGACATCCAGGTGCCGTCAGCGGCTTCTTTCCTCTTGGCTCTGTGAGCGTTGGCTCCTGGTGAGAGAGGTGCTCTGGTGACGATGGGGTTGGCACCAGGACCCGGTCACCACAGAGCAGGGAGCATCAGGAAGGGCTGGGAGCCAACGAGGCCCCAGGTGTGAACTCGCTTGCTGGCCAAGAGCCTTCTCTTTGGTGGGATCCCAAACTCCATCTAACAAAGGGCATCTGGTGGGGCTTAGAGGAGAAATGTGCACCTGCAGCCCAGTGCTCACCCTCGGCCAAGGCCACTCTGCACCGACGTAGCTGGAATTCTCTCTCCGTGGGAGCTTCTTTGAGAGGGAAAGAGGGGACAGGAGGGACAAGGCCAGGGGATAGACACTCAGATGTTTGACCAAATCTCCATCCATCAGGGCAGGCAGATGATCTTTCCCGAGGCTGCAGAGAGAGCCTGAGCTGGGGTGGCACCAGGAGCCGTAGGACCTGAAAGACCCTCTAGGGAGGGGAGAGGCAGCAGCAGTGAAGACACACTTGGGCTCCCAAGGCCATTGCGGGCAGAACTGACCGAGATGGTGGTGGCAGGGGAGCGGCTTTCAACGCTAACCAGAGCAACACCAACCATGCCCCAGAACACACACCCGGAGTTTGGGGTGGCAGGAAGGGAAAGGCCTGGGAGGAGGCATGGTGTGTGTACCTGGTGTTCGAGGGGATCCCCAGACAAGCCCTGTCTTGCTAAGGCCATTTGAGTTCTGGGGGTGAAAACAGCAAACCCTCTGAAACATGTGTCCTTTGCCCCCAGCAGTCACGGCAAGGGTCACGGCCAGGGTCAAGGGCATCCCTTCTGATGAGCCCCCATCAGGCCCTCCCTGGGGAGTGGGGGCAGCTTGTGGTAGAAGCTCTGGTGCCTTTGGGTATAGATGTGGAGGTGGCTCCGTGCCTGGGGAAGTGGGAAAATGGTGTTGGCACCTGGTACCACAGGTCAAACCCGGCTGATGGGCAGCCCCTCCCCACACAGAGTTGCCCATTGCTTGTGTGCTTGGAGAGTGTGCGCAGTGCCACTGGATGCCTGCCAGCCACACTGGGCACAGTAAGACAGCTCAGAGCAGCTGCCCCCAGGCTGTCCAGAGGTGGCAGAGCTGGTGTGGTTGGAGCCCCTCCTCGCCCTTGTTGTGTGGCGGGCTGTGGGCTGGAGAGGAGGCGGCGGTGAGCAGGTGACTGGGATCTGCCTTCTCCTGACTTCGCTAAGCCCTCAGCTGCATCCCGACAGTCATGGGCCCTGTGTAGGCCATCTCCTGCCAGCAAAAAATAGTGAAAAGTAGATTTTGCCACATTGTGGGTACAAAGACGAAAGCATTGTTGGCCCTTAAAGTTCATTTTTTCTTCTCATTTTAAAAAAAATCATGACATTTTCATGGCCCTAATGGTGTCAGCCCTGGCTGAGGGTCAACCCCCCGGACGCCCTTGTGTCTGGCTGGAGGGAGGCTGAGCGTGGGACCTCGGCCCAGTGTTGGGCTGGTGTGCCAGGACCTCTTGGTTGGTTGCTGCTTGGAACCTGGTCAGCTCTTCCAGCACCTTCTTGGATGGTAACAGTCCCCAGGGAGTGGTGTCATTCATGGCGACATGAGGTCACCCACCCACGGGCTTCTGAATTGTCCTGCAGAGGAGCTGAGACCAAGGCAGCAGGTGTGGGGAACCAGTGAAACCCACGACTGACTCCCAAGTGTGGCGTTTTTGTCCATCTTCAAATGCAGGCATCCTAGGTTTGGAGATTAACACAGTTCAAATAGCATTGTGAAGCCACACTGGGAAACCCAGATGCAGGACAGCACGCAGGATCTTGGCTTCCTGGTCCCCAGCCTGGATGGTGTGACATGGCTACAGCCCCAGGCTGGTGGAGTGGGGGCCTCTTTCCTCAGCTGGTGCTTCTACTGGACCCCTCATCTTTGCAGCTGCCTTTGCTTTAGATAAGGCTCAACCCTTCTGCAGAATGAAGTGGGCATGGCCGTGGAGAGGGGAAGAGTTCTGTAAGAGAATCCATCCCGTGGGATCTCTTGGAAGGAAAGACAGGGCCAATGCATAATAAAGGATGGTGGGGACAGGAACTTCTGTCCCCATGCCTCTTAATCTCATTAGCAGGGAATGAAAGCAAATCCCACTGGGACTAACCTTGCCATGTGCTGAGAATCTCCTGTAAGAATTTCAGGTGTCCCTGCCCCACGGTTGTTGTTTGTCTCTGGCTGAAGTTAATTCCCCAGCCCTGAATGCACACAAAGTCATGCTGGGGTGTCCCAGACATTTGGAGGCACGAGAAACCCATTCATAGTGAACAATTGTCAGTGGATTGTCCACAGTGCC